>NC_072474.1:57856689-58209189 GCF_027574615.1 Eptesicus fuscus
ATTGATGTTTCTATCTCTCTCTCCCTCTCCATTCCTCTCTGAAATCAATAAAAATATATTTTAAAAAAGAAGAGTAAAACCTACTCAAAACAATACTCAGAAAATTATCTTTACTTCCTAGACTAAACTATGTATCTTTATTCTATATATATTTAATCTGTGCTTCAATAATGCCTTGGGCATATCTCTGACACTATGCTTATAAATTGTATTACACATATCTTTTTATAGTTCTGCTGGCTCATGAGACTGTGAGAATTTTAAAACAATGACAGTTTGTTATTCATCTTTGTATTTCTAGTGACTATCTTTATGCCTGCTTCATATTTGATGATCAATAAATTTTAGTTGAAAGAACATTTTTCATGAAGCTGGAGGCAATTTTTTTCTGTTTAGTATATAATGAAGTATGATAGAAGTTTCAGGCTTATAGAAAAAAAGTGTAAAACAACTTTGGTCATATTGGGCAATCTGTTAAAGATGACTAAAAGGATGACCATATAGCAGCATAATAGTACCCGGCTTTGCATTATTTTCTATTCATGTTATGTGTGTAAATCTGATCTTCTAAAAATATATAAGTAATTATTGCAATAATCTCCTATGCTATGTCTCCCTGCTATGTCTTTGAAAGTTTATTCACAACAAAGCACAAAAAGCAAGCATTTTAAAAGGTAGATCAAGTAATATCAATCTTCTCCTCAAGACCCTGCAGTGGGTTCCCAATGATGAACAAGTTCTTCCATATCCCACCCCTCTCACATCTCTGACTTCATCCATCCCAACTCGCTTCCCAGCCTTCCAGCTCCCTCTGCTCCACCCCACTGATCCCGCAGGGCATTTGTCCTTGGAGTGTCCTGGTGCCTGGAATGCTACTCCTCTAGAAATCACATGCCTTTCTCACTCACCTCCTCCGGGTCTTTACTCAAAGGACACTTTTTCAATGACCATGTTTGAATTACCACCAGTCCCTGAGACCCTCCTCCATACACATGCACTTTCCATACCCTCTTGCTTCTTTTACTTACCATTTACCACAATCTAACATATTATATTTTACTTATCTTCCTTATTGTTGTCTCATCATGAGGAAATAGATTTCAGGGTTTTGTTTTTCCTTTTATTTTACACTGTTATAAATTCCAGACCGAAAACAGTGTCTGGAATTTGATAGACATTAAAAAATTGTCAAAGCAATGAAAAATGAATACTTGAGAGAAGATACATTTTATTTTTATAGAAATAAAATATCCAATACTGACTGAGGGGTATTATACCATCTATATGCCAAACTACTAAATGGCCTTTTGAATGAAATAATTTTATTTTTATTTATTTATATTTTTAAAATATATTTTATTGATTTTTTACAGAGAGGAAGAGAGAGGGATAGAGAGTTAGAAACATCGATCAGCTGCTGGGGATGTGCCCGCAACCAAGGTACATGCCCTTGACCGGAATCGAACCTGGGACCCTTGAGTCCGCAGGCCGACGCTCTACCCACTGAGCCAAACTGGTTTCAGCATAATTTTCTTTTTAGTAGTGTTAATCCTAAAGAGTGCCTCTGTGGAATAAATATGGACATTTCCTCTATAAAGTGGATTTCCAATATAGATCACCAGAGGATCAAGACTGTTCATAGTCAAATATATATATATATATATATATATATATATATATATATATATATATTTTTAATATATTTTATTGATTTTTTACAGAGAGGAAGAGAGAGGGATAGAGAGTTAGAAACATCGATGAGAGAGAAACATCGATCAGCTGCCTCTTGCACACCCCCTACTGGGGATGTGCCCGCAACCAAGGTACATGCCCTTGACCGGAATCGAACCTGGGACCCTTGAGTCCGCAGGCCGACGCTCTATCCACTGAGCCAAACCGGTTTCGGCCAAATATATATATATATATATATATATATATATATATATATATATATATATATTTTTAAATATATTTTTATTGATTTTTTTACAGAGAGGAAGGGAGAGGTCTAGATAGAGAGTTAGAAACATCAATGAGAGAGAATCATCGATCAGCTGCCTCCTGCACACCCCCCACTGGGGATGTGCCCGCAACCAAGGTACATGCCCTTGACCGGAATCGAACCTGGGACCTTCCAGTCTGCAGGCCGACACTCTATCCACTGAGCCAAACCGGTTTTGGCCAAATATATATTTTTAAAGCTACTTCATAGATTAAAATATGCACCGAAGAACTTTACATAAAGTGCACCAGTATTGTGAATTTGTTTTTGACCAACAAACAATGTGTCATGTTAAACACTAAAATGTAAGTCAATGTAAAGCAATGATGAATGCCTTTGTAAATTTAAACTGTTTCCCAAGACACTAAATGATTTTCCAGTTTATCATAGATTTCATGTGTGATGTGAGAATCAGCTGTGACCACCACATCATTAGATGAAGGGCCACGAACTGACAGGAGACAAACCAATTTGAATGACTTCTAAAGACAGGGAAACAAAAGACTTAACTCACACTCTAGCTCAACTACCCCTCTGACCAGAAGGTAAAGACAAAAAGATTGTAATTGGGCAAAGCATGATTAGAATTCTTAAAATAGTCAAAATATTTTGTTTTGTTTTGAAAATGAATGGGTAAGGGAAAACATATAGGTGGGGAGGATCTGAGTCAAGCTCACAGGTCTTCATTCCTGTTTAAAGCTTCAATAATGAAAACAAGATGTGCATTCCTTTCAAATACCTAATCTCACCCTGTGACCTCAACCTGGTCAATAACCAAATCCTCTACCCTCAACCAAATAAATGCAAACCTTTTTAGGACAAATATGCCTTTGAGTCAGGAAGACCTTTAACATTACTATGAAGAGTTATTTGATGCCTGCACAGCTGAATATTAGTCATCATTGCAATAGATTAACCTTTGCCCTGCTCCTTCAGATAATAATGGCAATGTTGAAGTGATCGGTTCCAACACTTTGATAAACCCCTTGGTTTATCTCAACCCCCCTAGACAATCAGAATATCGCTTGGATCACATATATAGTTGACATTGGTGCTATTTTCTAGGCTCAGAGATACCACAGAACAGAAAAATGCTTATGCTTAGCTGCACAGAACACTTTTTTAGTGTGGTATATGGCACTGATTTTTATATTTTTGTATCAGATATAAGGATATCACTTTGGGAATTGTTATTTTTCTCCTTAAATATTACTATTTTTATTTAAGCTATAATTGTATTTCCTTTATATCTATTTATTTATTTTATTTTTGAGAATCTAAAGTTAGTTTTCTGGAATCTACCTGAATTTCAGAAATACTATAGTAACTAAAATTTGATGAGCCCACATAAAATCATATTTATACAGAGGAAAAAACCTTCAAAATATAAAATTACTTTCAGTTAAGAAAGTGTCATTTTTTGAGTACTAGAAAATGTATTTCTTTATTCTGTTCTTTAACGGAGCAGTTATGGATAATCACCATCCTCATATATCATTCATCTACTGCTCTGCCCTGCTATAATCCAGATTATGACTGAGACTAGGTGTCATTTTGAATAAAATAAAATGCATAACTATGGCAGCAGGCCTGGAAAAGTATTCTCCCAATTTAAAACCCTGTACAAGAAATATGCCTGATAATGCTTTCATGAAAATCCTGCTTATTACTTTAGTGAATTTTTGGATT
Source organism: Eptesicus fuscus (assembly GCF_027574615.1). Lineage (NCBI taxonomy): Eukaryota > Metazoa > Chordata > Mammalia > Chiroptera > Vespertilionidae > Eptesicus > Eptesicus fuscus. Next base: position 57,860,381 of record NC_072474.1, read on the forward strand.
AACTGAAAAAGGCAGCAATAGGCTGCAATTTATTGATTTTCTGGGCTCTTTAAATTGATAGAGAATGAGGGAAATATTTTTGAAGAAATAAAAGGTTGAAGAAAATAGTCTGCTCCTCATCTATGGACCAATTCTCAATGAGGCTGCAGAAATAAACAATAAAGATTTCTGTGGATTTGGTGTTAATCTAATTGTCTTTACTGAGATTACACACCTTTAAGTATTAAAGAGGGAGCACCACAAAACATTTTCTGTGCTATCAAACTATGCATGTAAACTGAAATCGATGCTTTTAAAAAATATATAAAAGTTGCACCTGCTTATCTTGACTTCCAAATCTCTCCTTTCAATTGCTTGTGTCTATTGCTGCATTAGATATTTACCTTTATTATGATGACTAACAGTAACAGCCCAAATTTTCTTTCATGTTGAAACATTAATCCTTGTCATGTGCTCTAATTTTGTTGGTATGAACATATGAATCTATATTGTTTCCCAACATCTCCAATTTGAAATGATCTGCTTTCTTGCTGGTGGCTTCTAGCCCTCTTAATACAAATTCTGGCAAAGAAGGACAGTGTAACACTATCCAGATGGCTTTCTAAGCAGATATTTTTGGGTATGTAAATATGGAGGTCATTCATCTGTAACAGATGGGTGACTTTTTGTTTTCTCACCAGAGGACATTTTCATTGATTTTTAGAGAGAGAGGAAGAGAGGGAGAGGGAGAGGGAGAGAGAGAGAGAGAGAGGGAGAGAGAGAGAAAGAAAGAAGAAAGAAACATCAATTAGTTGCCTCCCACAAGCACTCCAAGCAGGCCAGGGGTGGAACCTCAATCTAGGTATGTGCCCTGACCAGAAATCAAATCTGCGACCTTCCCATGTACAGAGGACACTCCTACTGACTGAACCACACCAGCCAGGGCTACAATGGGTGACTCTGGCATTCTGTTTGAGGTTCTTGCTTCAGGAATTTAGAGTACTTTTAGAGCATAAAGGGAAGCTTTAATATTCCTTGGAAGACAGCTTTGGTGAGACTATTCTGCTCATTACAGTGGCATTAAGTAATCTCCATGATTTGTTTCAACGATTCGTTTAAAAACAAGACATATTGGTTTTATGTCAAATATTTGCTTCTGTGAAATATTTGCTTCCATTTTGTAGCCTACCTCCTTCAGAATTCCATCCTTAGTATTCATAAAAGGTATGAGATAGTGTTGTCCATTTCCTGACACTCCATGAAACCCATAAATCATTTCTGACAGAAATTTGCCCTCAAATTAATGCCTTTTTTTCTTCATGTGGATTTTGATCAATAGCAATATAGAGAAAACAACTCTCCGATATACTTTGTGTTTGTGATGCACAATTAACCTGTAAATTACACTGAGAGCTGGAAAGATAAAATACTTGCTAATTTTCTCCATCAGTAATAAAATCACGCTGTTTCATGTATCACCACAAACAAACCAGGCACTAGCATTTCATCAATGTCATTTAAATATTGTTTTAAAATTTGCAGTGGGCAGAGTTTCTTTGTGATTGGGATAGCACAGTGACAGTTATTAGGCATATTCTTTATTAGTGCTTTAAGGAGTTTTAGTACAATTCTGTATTCAGTAAGAAAAACACATTTAGCTAAGTCTCAGTAATTATTCCCCACATTATTTTCTTATTTTAAGTAATGAAGTAAAGATAAAATTTCAAATAGCATTGCTAAAGTTAATTGAGCATTGTTCCAGTATTTTCTCATCAATTAATTCATTTATTTTGCTTTAAAATGTGGGCAATAATTTCCTGGATATGAAACCAAAGTCAAAGGCAACAGAAAAAAAAAAATGACATACAGATGGCCTCTTATATTAGACATCCTTTGCTGGAGCCCAGGTTGAGTGTCAGGATGTGATATTTTGTGTGCTGGCCCTTTAAGAAGGGTCTTGGATTTCCAGCAGTCTCCCATCTCTCTGGCAGACAGAATCCCTGCTGATTCTCATAGTCAAATGTTATGTGGGCTCCTCTTCCTGGCACTGTACTCTGGCCTGGGGAGCCAGACCTGGGGTTGAGACCCCTCACTCCTCAAAGGAGACCTCTGGAGCCGAGATATCTCTCTGTTTTCTCAAGCACTGCACTGTCTACCAGTCTCAATGTGGCTTCGTCTGTATATACTTAGTTATAAGATTTCTGTTCAGCTAGTCTTCAGATGACTATCCAGTCTATTGTTCTATAATTTAATTGTAATTCCAATGTGGTCCTGGGAGGAGGTGAGTATAACTTCCATCTTCTCTGCTTCCATCTTGGACCTCTGCTTGTGAGTGCACTTAACACCACCAAAGTGTACACTTACAAATGGTTACAAGGGTAAGTTTTATGATATGTAAATTTTTCCCCACGATATTAAAAAATGAAAATCAGAACAAAACATAGTCATTAGAAGAACAAAAGTTCAAAGGTAGCCAATTGTTCAGAGATAATATTTTGAACTTGGTTTTCTATTTATTCTCTATTGATGATTTTTAGCACCTGGTATATTTTTAGCACCACCATTTCCCCACAGCTGGATAATGTGTGATATGGCACACAGATCCATCCTTAGAGATGAAAATTGTCCTCAGTTGCTGGGAATCTTGTGGGCTGACAGTTCTCAGTTCCCAGCCCTCTCAGAAATTCTCTTCAGCTGGGGAGCTGCCTGTTCAAGGTCACACCCCCTTCTCAAGGAAAGCCTCTGTCTAATGAGCAGTCGCATGAGGAATACAAAGGCCTGTCTCCTTGCCGTAAGTGGGACAACTTGAAAGGGCTACCTTCAGAGCTCCATGTAGGGTCAGCTGTAGCCTTTGCTGAAACTGCAGCCCAACTTCTCCCTCTGATGAATCTTGCCTCATCATCTGCCCTTCCATAGATGTTGATTCTAGCACTCCTTACTAAACTTCTTTCATGCTACTTTCCACCTCAGAGTAACTATTCATCGAGGAAGAGAGAATACCTAAACATTTCTTAGTCATTGGACACAAAATCTTTGTTGACATTAAATCCTGAGGAACAAAGTGTCATGAAAGCTCCCCTTGGAAAAGGGGCACATAGGGGCCAGGTATTAAGTGGAGTCTTGGCCATGATCTGACCTACAGTGGCCTACTAAGTTCATCAACCCATCCAGTAATGTTCTTATTACCTCATTGTACACTTGAAATGAACATATTTGGTAATCAGCATAGCCTGCACATTATTCTCCTTGCCTGAGTCCTGTTCAGAGTGTGGAAAGTTGAGCAGGGCCTCTGGAACTGATATGCCAGTCAAGATTGTATATCAAACAAATATACTGAATGAGGAATGGCAGAGGTTAGTTCCCCTAAAGGAGGGAGGCAAGCTAGTGGTCCTGACCTAAATTTAAATCACAAGTCTGGCCCCCACAATAGCAACATGTTTCCTGAAGTATGACAGTCAACTATTGCAAACTCAAGAAGTAGCCCTCATTGAGGTTGCTATGCTAGATAGGCTATCTTTGCTGGCAAGATAAATACAGCCTTGGTTCATGGTACAAAGCCTTTGATCCAGAAAAGGTGTTCTTTTTTCACCCTTCTCACAAAAGAGGAACTGAAACAATTAGCATTAATTGGAAGTTACAATATTATACATTACAGGCTTGCCCCAGAGCTATGTTAATGCTTTCTCCTTCTGTCAAAGAAATCTGGATTGGCTGCACATCAGGAGGAACATCCTGATGGCACATTATACTGATGACATCATGCTAATAGAACCAAATGAACAAGAATGGCATGTGTGGCCCTAACTGGTGTGGCTCAGTGGATAGAGCGTCGGTCTGCGGACTGAAGGGTCCCGGGTTTGATTCCGGTCAAGGGCACATGCCTGCGTTGTGAGCTTGATTCCCAGTGGGGGATGTGCAGGAGGCAACATATCAATGATTCTCTCTCACCATTAATGTTTCCATCTCTGTTTCTCTCTCCCTTCTTCTCTGAAATCAATAAAGATATATTTAAAAAATAATTATATATTAAAAGAATGGCATGAGTGTTGGAGATTTTAGTACAGGCGTCCTCAAACTACGGCCCGCGGGCCACATGCGGGTGTTTTTTGCAGTTTTGTTTTTTTTACTTCAAAATAAGATATGTGCAGTGTGCATAGGAATTTGTTCATAGTTTTTTTTTTAAACTATAGTCCGGCCCTCCAATGGTCTGAGGGACAGTGAACTGGCCCCCTGTTTAAAAAGTTTGAGGACCCCTGTTTTAGTAAGACAGATGTGCTTTAAGGGATGAAAAGTAAACTCAACAAAGTGTGAGGGGCCTGCTGGAGGCGCAAAATTTTAAAGGTCCTGTTGTCTGAGGAATGCTGGCCCAACCTATTCAAAGAACAGAACAAATTATTGCACCTCACATCTCCCACCACAGAGGAGGAAGGACAACACCTGGTAAGGCTTTTTAGGTTTTGGAGGGAGGACATGCCACACCTGGGCATATCGTTACTCTCTGGCTCCTGTACTGGGTGACCGGAGAAGCTGCCAACTGTGATTAGAGCATAGGACAGGAGTCCAGCAGCAGATTCAGGCTGAAGTGCAGGTATCATGGCTGCTTAGGACACATGACGCAGTAGACCCTAAGATAGTGTAGGTGTCTGAGCTGAGAAAAGATGAGCTGTCAGGTTTCTGGCAAGCCTAATAGGATAATCACTGTACATTCCAGAACCATATTCAGAGGAGAATGGTTGACCTTTTGAAAACAGTTCCTGGTGAGTTTTTGGATCTTGGTAAAGATGGAGTGCCTGACTATGGGGGGAAGGAGGACATATGTAATACTTCAATAATGAAGATTTTAAATTAAAAAAAAAGGGAAAAAAAGGTTAAATGGTCAAATACATTTTAAGGAAGGGAAATGACATATAAATACTGTGATATGCTTAGCAAATGTGCTTATAACTAAAATGCTTTATTTGTGTACTGTGTACATGTAATTCTTGGTGTGCGGGACCATTTGATTTAGTAACATTTATATACCTATTACATACACAGGTGATATGATACCAACTTAAATGGTTGTTCATTTTTGAATGTGTGTGATGCATATTAGCATATATCAAGTTCTACCCAGAACTAAGCAAGAATGTTAAAAGTGCTGCAAAAACTATTATAGAAATGAGTGAATGAATGCCAGTTGACAAAATGTAAGGAATTGCCTATTGCCCGAGGAAAAACCTAGCATATTAAAAACCAAAACCTAAAAAATGTTGCTTCTGTATCAGAACAGAGTATTTGTGTTTAAGAATAAGCATATATTCTTTGGAACCATAAGAGTAGTGGAGGAGTAACATTACATATACAACTTGACCACCATTTACTTTCTAACCCCTTCCTTCATTTCAAATCAATTTGCCGCATTTGGTATTTTATCAGCATGGGTGAATTTATAATGCATTTATAATTGCATTTGTGATGTAATGAGTTGGAGGAATTCTGATAACAAAAAAATATCTTATCTAAGGAAGACAATACAATTATAGGTTGGTAATGAGAACGGGATTTTGCTTGTATCATTTTGTTTCCTGCTGCAATCTAGCATCAAGCCCCTTTGAGCTACACATGCAACTCCTATTACCACTAATTGCAGTTTTATAACACAGGCACATCAAAGGAAAGACACAGACCGCCTTTATGCTGTGGGTTTTTAATCCTTTTTATATTATATAATGAGATCCAGTTCTACTTTCACATTGTAGCTTTGGTTATTCTTATTCCAATGTTTACCCATTTTCGGTATTCCTTTTTCATTTTTTGGAATTCTTGGGACTTTTCAGATAGACGTATTAGATTGAAAATAGCTAATTATATTTTGGGGCATAGCATTCTTGATTCTAAAATAAATAACTCATAAGGGTGCATATATTTTTATCTTTAAGATTAGGATAGTTAAAAACACAATCTGGAATTTTACATCTATGTAGGAATTTATTTGCTGACATAAAAAATTTCACAAATTAGTTCCAAAATTGTAGTCGTGTGGATGTAACTAACCTTTTCTAGTTCAAAACACAATAATTATTTAAATAAGCAACATGATGTGCAAGATGACTGAAGTGAAGGCACCTGGGTGGGGGGGTTCCTCAGCCTGGCCTCCTGCAATCTGGGACCCCTCAGGGGATATGTGACTGCCGGTTTAGGCCTGACCCCACCTGCGGGATCGGGCCTAAACTGGCAGTTGGACATCCTTCTCACAATCCGAGACCGCTGGCTCCTAACCACTCACCTGCCTAACCACTCTCCTGCCTGCCTGATCATCCCTAACCACCTCTGCCTCGGTCCCCACTGCCACAGCTTCGTCCGGATGGTCGTCTGGAAGGACGTCCAGAAGGTCATTCGGCTGTCTGGTCTAATTAGTGTATTACACTTTTATTATTATAGACTGGAGGCCTGGTGCACGGAATTCATGCACTGAGGGGGGTTGTCCCTCAGCCCAGCCTGTACCCTCTCCAATATGGGACCCCTCGAGGATGTCCGACTGCCTGTTTAGGCCCGATCCCACCGTGGGATCATGCCTAAATGGGCAGTCGGACATCCCTCTCACAATCCAGAACTGCTGGCTCCCAACTGCTTGCCTGCCTGCCTTCCTGATTGCCCCTAACCGCTTTTGCCTGCCAGCCTGATCACCCCCTAACCACTCTGCTGCCAGCCTGTTTGCCCCCAACTTCCCTCCTCTGCCGGCCTGGTCACCCTTAACTGCCCTCTCCTGCAGGGTTGATCACCTCCAACTGCCCTCCCTTGCAGGCCTGGCCCTTCTCAACTGCCCTCCCTTGCAGGCCAGGTGCCTCCCAACTGCCCTCTTCTGTTGGCCATCTTGTGGTGGCCATCTTGTGTCCACATGGGGGCAGGATCTTTGACCACATTGGGGCAGCTATATTGTGTGTTGCAGTGATGATCAATCTGCATATTACTCTTTTATTAGATAGGATAGAGGCCTGGCACAGGGGTGGGGGCCAGCTGGTTTGCCCTGAAGGGTGTCCCTGATCAGGGTGGGGTTCCCTTGGGACATGGGGCGGCCTGAGCGAGGGGCCTGTGGTGGTTTGCAGGCTGGCCACGCCCCCTGGCAACTCAAGCGGAGGCCCTGGTATCTGGAATTTATTTTCCTTCTACAATTGAAACTTTGTAGCCTGGAGCAGAGCCAAGCCTGGGGCTCCCTCTGAGGCCGGCAGCCATTTGTGTTGGGGTTATAATTGAAACTTTTTTGCCTTAAGCGGGTGGGCCTGGCCAGGGTGTGCAGAAAACTTTGCTTCCCCTGTTGCCAAGGGCAACCCTGGCCTGCTCTCTCAAGCTCCATTCTGCCGCCATTTTTGTTTGAATTTGTTTACCTTCTATAATTGAAACTTTGTAGCTTGAGTGGAGGCTTAGGCCTGGCAAGGGCAGGTGGAAAGCTTGGCTTCCTCTGTTACCTAGGAAACCTTGCTCTCTGTGGCTGTAGCCATCTTGGTTGGGTTAATTTGCATACTCACTCTGATTGGATAGTGGGTGTGGCTTGTGGGCGTGGCTTGTGGGTGTGTCAGAGGTATGGTCAATTTGCATATTTGTCTATTATTAGGTAGGATTATGCTCCACTAAACCTTTCAAGATCAGGAGATACACCATGTAAAGGGGAGGCAGAGGTTCATGCCACCCCTCCACCTGCTCCTCTGCCATGCTCCCTATCAGAGTTGGTACCCCCATGTGGTCAGATCCCTGGTACATGCCTTCCATTCCATCTCTTCTGCCCTTTATTTCCTCTATCGCAGACTGAATAATTTTTCCTTGTAAGGAGCTCATGATTTCAACAACGTTTCTTCTCATTACTATCATCCAACTCCTTTGGCCTTATTTCTAGACTATTGCAGAAATTCCAGATTAGGATCTCTTCACCCACTCTGTCACTTTTCTCTCTTCAATCCACATCAAAACAGGGATATTGCTAAAAATGCAAACATGTTATACTTTACTCCTGGTTAAAATACTTCAATGGCTCCTCATTGCTCTTCAGATTGAGTCCTAAGTTTGGTTTCTATAGTGTTAGAGACTTTAAATTTTATCTTATTTTACTATTAAAAAGTTTTCAGAATACATAAGCAGAAAGACACTATATAAGTTTACAGAATTATTATCAGACAGTTTTTTAAAAATGATTTTTCTGTGAAAAGAATTGATATGTATATGTATAGATAAGTATAAGTTCTATACACATATATGTTTGTGTACTTTCTGAGACAGTATTATACAAAACTAACATTTACATAGATTATTGTTTACAAAACACTCCTGTGACTATTCTCTTGTTAGATTCTCAGTAACAAACCCGCGAGGCAGGTATTACAAGTTACAAGAAACCCTCACGTGAAAGAGCTAACAGGCAGCGGCCAAGCTCTTGGGTTACATGCCTTATCTTCTTACTAACAGTGAGCAGTGCCCTGATTTGTGAGCAGGTGCTGGTACAGAAGGCTCCAACTCTTAGCTGCTGGAGCGACAGAGAGAAGGAAAAGTAACCTCGTCGCTACTTCCAGAGTATGGCACTGGGAACACGATCAGTTGGTGATGGAAGGTAGATTATTCTGCCCTCACGTTCTCTGTCTTTTGCAGTTCACTGCCTAAGCCTGCTTGGAACTCTACATTTATTTAATCCTTCCAGCAGAGAACAATCACAGTGAGTTTCCCCACTGACATACTTTTATTTGCTGACAGTTCATTCTTTGCAGGTTGAGCAAAGAGACACTCCTAAAATGTATATAAATAACTTCCCCCATCCCATGGCAAAATGTAGTACCCCACAGTAAGAATAGATTAAAAGTATTCCCAGGAAATACATTCTATTTAATATATGAACACTTCAAAAAATAAAATAAACCAAGAAAACAGCTAACCTTGCATTTTCACAGATCAAAATGTTGATTCAAATAGTATTTGCAGAAACATAGCTGATTGTCTACAACCCAAATGATGCCACATTTAGCATGTTCTCCTCAGATCTTGAAAAAAGAAGGTTGTGATGTGAGTAAAATTGTTTAGTTGACCTGATTTTGTTTGTTTCTTTATTGAACTTCATGTCAATAAAACAAAATCAATCACTAGTTTCAAATAATTGTAAATATTTTCATTCAATACAGAATGCTTATATTTCTGAAAAATTTATTTAAACAATGGAAAACAAATTGTAGATGAAAGAAATTGGATTCATGAATTTTTCTACTTTCTAATATTTAAATGATTCTATGATACCAGGTTATGTGACTAAAATTTGCAAATGTTTTATGTTTTTTATCTCAATTTAGATAAAATATTAGAAATGACAATAATATTGTAGTATTTTATACAAGTTGACATCAGAGAGAAACTCTGGACAATTGATTTTTCCTTGGTCCAGGCTGAATTCCAAAATGCCATGAAGAGAGTATGGCAAAGGTGAAAAGATTTTGGAGATGTAATTAAGTTCTCAAATTAATTAATTTTGAGTTAATCAAAAGGCAGATTAGCATGGGTGGCCATGACTAAATCAGAAAAAAGCCTTGAAAAATGATCCAGACAGTCTAGAAAAAATAAGCTGCCAGGTTAATGAAGGGCCTGAGGCAGCCTCTAGGTCGGAGATGAGGGGGTCCCCAACTGACAGGAACAGCGAAAGGAGGACCTCAGTCCCACATCGGCAAGGAACTGAATTCTGCCAGCAGCCACCTGAGCTTGGAAGAAGAAGACCCCTCGTTCCCGACAGCAATTCATCTATGAGACCCAGAGGACCCATACACCATGCCTGACTCTGATGACAGAAACGGTGAGGTAATAAATGTGTGTTGTTTTAATCTCCTTTAAAAAACTATCAGTAAACGGTGACTGTGACTCCTCCATTAATTATTATTACCAGATATTTACCAAGTGGCCACTGGGTTTCAGGCAGTGTGTGAGGATCAGACAGCGTGATAAACACTGAAGACTACATTTCTGAGTGTAAGGGAAACTATGAAAAAAATGATCATTTCTTCTTATTTCACTCAAACACAGTGTAAGCATAGTATTGGGACATAAGAAACATATATTTGGTTTCTGTCCTGATTCTTGGCACAGAACTCATAAAACCCTTGTAATATCTTGAGCCAGTGGTCGGCAAACAGCGGCTCGCGAGCCACATGTGACCAACACCCTCACTTCTTCTAACGCCACTTCTTCAAAATAGACTCGCCCAGGCCGAAAACTGACTTCTGCACGTGGGCCACGAAGTTTCAATCGCACTGTACATGTACGCCCGCACGTGGTATTTTGTGGAAGAGCCACACTCAAGGGGCCAAGGAGCCGCATGTGGCTCGTGAGTCGCGGTTTGCCGACCACTGTCCTGAGCCATAGGGATGCTAGGAGCATCTTTTGTCCTAGTATTTGATTTTTGGCCCTGATTCCTGACACAGAGCTTCTAAATCTTGGAATTTCCTGGATGATAGGGGTGTATTTTGTTCCAATGAGGGGACTCTTGGTGGGCTCCTGGATGGGGGCTGGTTACCAGAGAGACCAAGCCATGGTTAGAAGGTTGGAACTTTCAGCCCCACCCCCTACCATCCTTTAGGAAGGGGAAAGAGACTGGAGACTGAGTTAATAATCTGTCATGCCTAAATAATGAAGTCTATGAAAATCCCTAAATAACAGGATTTCAAAGAGCTTCCAGTTTGGTGAACATATCCATATGCCTGGAGAATTTCACATTCCAACTCAGAAGCCCCTGAGCTCAGCACCCTTCTGGACCTTACCCTGTGGACCTCTTCATCTAGTTCTTCCTCTATGTCCTTTATAATATCCTTTGCAACAAACCAATAAATGTAAGTAAAGTTTTCCTTTTGTGCGTTATTTAATAAGCAAATTATTGAACCTGTGGAGGAGGTCTTGGCAACGCCCCATTTGTACCCAAGTCAAACACAAATGTGGGTAATCTGGGGATCTATTACTTGCAACTCTCTAAAACAGGGGTGAGGAGGAAGCAGTTTTGTGAGACTGAGCCCTTAACATGGGAGTCTTTGCTAACTCTAAGTAGTTAGTGTCAGAAAGAATTAAATTGTATGACACCCAGTTGCTGGTTGCAGAGAACTGGAGAATTGTTGGATGTGGAAAACCCACGCGTTTGGTGTCAGAAGCGCTGTGAGTAGAGAAACAGTGTCCCTTGAATTAGCCTATCTCACACCTTTGTTCTTCCACCCCGATTTCACCACAAACACATCTGAGTTCTCTGCCTTGGCACAATAAATGCCAGCTTCTAGGGATCTCTTACCTTGACTCAACTACACGAAGTTAGGGGGATGGTTTAATTAAGGGGCAGAGGTTGTTTCCTGAATCCCAACACGGACTTTTTACTATCTCCTTATATTATTTTACTGAATTCTTAAAGCTCCACATGTTACAAATTGTTCACCTGGACCTAGGATACTTATTTTCATCCTAATGTAATCCAATTCCCTGACTTAAAGACTTGCTTCTTGCACTAATAGCCCCAGATTTCCCTGTGACGTTCAATCTGTTGCCTTAAACTGGAAGCCATACTGGCTGAATCCTTCTGATGCCCACTCGCCAGTCCTGGGGATTCCTTGTTAAACCTGTCCTGTTTGCCACTTATGCTGCCCCATGATTGAAGGCTATTAATATGATTAATTCATTCCTCAATCCTTCGTTCCTTGTCATTAGAAATTACTCTCATGGTCTCTAGGAGATGGGAACTAGATGCATCTTAGTAACATCGGTCATTTCTGGTGCTGATACTAATATTGAAATAGGTTTTGGAAATTTGAGTTGGTTATTTCTATGATAAGACAGGATTTTGAGATATGGCCCTAATTTTGTTTTTATTTTCTTCCTATATTTCCCTTTCTTCCTTTGCCTGAACCTACCCCAAACATGGTCATCCTTGAACTTCTTTGTCTTAGAGGGCATTTGAAATAGGCTGAGTGATGTGTGTGTGTGTGTGTGTGTGTGTGTGTGTGTGTGTGTGTGTGTGTGAAGACATTTACTTCCCTTTTTAGTTGTTGTTGTTATTGTTTTCCTGAAAGCATAAGCTCGTGTTGCAATTCCCAAGCAAATAATATGAAGTGAAAAGACTTTGTCTAAACTAGGAAGAGATGTTCCAGGACTGAAGTCAGGAGATCTGAGAAGACGAAGACTGAGTGTTGGGAGCCGAGGGGATAGGTCTTGCTGCCCTGCAGTGTCACCAAGAAATTGGCAAATTCCCAGTGAGGAATGTGGGCAAACACATTTGGTCCATGGGACTAACAAACTGCCTGTGCTTCCTAAACAGCATAGAGACACAACATGCAAATTCCGCCTTCACAGAGCCTCAGCCCAGTTCTTCCACCTGCCTTGAATGCCCTTCCTTCTATTAGGCTGCCCATCGCCCACTCCTTTTCAAGTCCCTCCTACTCCACTCAGCCTTCCTCTTGACCTCATGCCCTTGTGTATGACCGCTCCACCAAACATTCCCCACTTTTATTTGTCACTCAGTTAGCACTTAATCCTACTACTTTCTAGCCTCCCATATGATGTCTTATATTATTTAACACTTCATCCATTCACTTAATTTGAATTAAATTACAAATTCTTTGAGTTCAGGACAAGTCTTAAAATCTTGTTTTGTTGTAGTATAACCACAAAAAATTATAAAAATGATGTATAATGAAAGAGTATCAAAGATTTTCTAAGGAGAAAAATCACAATATTTTAGCTCCTAAAATAATCTTGAAATGCCCATAAAATATACAATCACATTAGGTCAAAATACAATCACATTAGGGTTTCCTACATAAAAATACAATATTACAGAATCTTTTCTAGAGACACATGGTGAAACACAGGGGATTTTCAGGGCAGTGGAAGTGTTCTGTATGATACTATAATGGCAGGTACCTGACATTATACATTTATCAAAGCAATTGACTCATACCACACAAAGAGTGAGCCCTGATGTAAACTATAGACTTCAGTTTATAATAGTGTGTCAGTATCGGTTCATCAATTGTAACAACTGTACTCACTAATGCAAGAAGCTGGGTGGGGAGGGAGATGGAGTATATGAAAAGTATACTTTCTGCTTACATTTTCTGTAAACTGATGTCTGCCCCAGATAATAAAGTTTATTATAAAAAACAAAAAATACAATATTATAGAAGCAATCTTTTCTAGAGGCATGCCATTCCAGTAATATACAAAATCCCACTGAATGCTTTAAAAAAAAAAAAAAAACAACAGCAAAATTTGAAAATGTCATATCCTGATTTTTTCCATATTTTGATAACCCTTTTGCTCTGTATATTGAAATGGATCTTTTATTATACCAACAAGATAGCAGCAGTTGTTCACTGGTGGCTAGCCAGATGTGTACTATAGCGAGATCATCATATCTTATTTCTACTTAAAAATCATGCCTATTACCTGCTAATTGCCATGTATTGATTTACTTAAGCATCCATGGTTTCTGTATGAGAAAGATAACACTTGGATCTCAGGGGCCTGGAAATTCTTTGCACTGTCAGTGACCTTGACTGAAAAGGGTAATTAATCTGAACCTCCGGATGGAATTGAGAGACTTAGACCTTTCATTCTTTATGAAAAGCTTCATCTTTAGTGATGTGAGCACACAGTTCTATTTACTGAGGAAACATCTTATATTAACTTATCTCCTCTTTTATGATCAGCTACCAGAATTGCAGGGCCATTTTGAAGGAAAAGAAAGGAGACAAAAAGGACTTAGTATGTAGCAAGGAGTTTGATTTTCCTATGAGGCTATGCCCACTCATCCACTGCCTAGCCCCTTGTTGATGGCCAAACCACTTTGTTTTCCTGCTTAGTTTGTTTTTCATTTGCACAATGAAATAATAAAACTTTGTACTTTTATGAGATTAAAAATAAAAATGTAAATATTTTAAAACTATCTTATAAATCCAGAGTGTTTTGTTTTTTTTTGCTTGTTTGTTTTTGCTGGTACACAGCCACTTAAACATTAAAATAGATATAATGCCTTATTTTTTAATTCTTCACTTGTTTCTTGGCTTCTTACAAGAATCAACGTACAAGAGATGCCAGGCCCTGTGATATAAATGTGAAAAAATCCAAGAAGATGACAAATCAAATAACATGTATAAATTTTGTAAAAGGTAGAAATGTTTTGAGATATAAGTGTTCTTGAATATGTTCTAGCAATTGTATGTTGATGCAAAATAGGAAAATGCAAAAACTATTTTTCTTTTGATAAATATTTCACAAATGCCTTCAGTTTGACTAATACTTATAAACTGCCAAATGATTTTTTTTTTCAATTCAGAATTACTGGTTACCATTGATTCAAGCCAGGAAAAGGAAGTATAGGGGACATTGTGTTGTACTACCTTGCAGGATACTTCTTGACTTCCAGATCTCTCTGGCAATCTGCTTTAGTCTACCTCAAGTGCATTTCTAGTTATTTTCTTTACTGATCAGCAAGCCGACAAGCTAATTGAAGATTCCATGGCTTTAAGACTTATGAAATAATTCATCTTCCTCCCTATTGAGTATTTTATTTTGTAGAGCTGACACTTCTGTTTCTTTATCAAGTGCCACTTCTAGAAATACTTTCACATCTCTTCCTCTTTTTATTTTCTCTCAGACGTTTTACAAGGGTGCACTTTTTGCATGTGTATATATGTGTGCATGACTTTTCTCTTTCGTAAAATAGCTACCAATAGATACCGGAGCTAATTTACTGTGGAAAAGCATAACACATTCTGCACCTGTAGGAACCCACTGACATTTGTGTAGAGTTGCCTGACTGAACACTGAGTAACATATAAAGAATAAGGTTATGGGTAATGGGAGAGGAAGCAGTAGGCTACCACCAGTGACAGTAGTTTTTAAATTAAACACATTGTTAGCAGGATAGAACTAAGGGTCTCTTTGAATGTGTCATACATGAGCTAGTGACTACAGAGCATCAGTGAGCCATGCCTTTTCCATCTGTGGTTCATGTGAGAGAATGAAATGTTGAAGAAACAGAGGGGTGTCAGAAGCTGGCTGGAGGAGGCAGCTTTAAAACAAAAATGAAAGATAGAAAAAATCAAAAATAGAAACAATAAAATAGCAATAAAATGTAAATCTATCAAGAATTGAATCTAAAAAACAAAATAAACAAGCAGAACAGAAACAGAATCATAAATATAGAGATCATTTTAATAGTTGCCAGAGGGGAGGGGAGTTGGGGGCTTGGGTGAAATAGGTGAAGGGATTAAGAAGTACAAATTGGTTTTAACAGAATAGTCAAGGGGTTGTAAAGTATAGCATTGGGAATATAGTCAATAATATTCTAATATTATGGGAATTATCACTTAGTAAGTTATTTAATGTCTAATCACTGGGGAGTACACTGGAAACTATTATAATATTTTATGTCAACTGTAATTGAAAAATAAAAACATGATTTTAAAAAATGTACAGTCCCTTAGGAAGCACTTAAAGACCTCTGCTCTCAGACCAGCCCTGTAGGTTCAGTTTGCATAGCCTTTGATTAGCTTTCTCTACAGAGCTTGCTGGTGCAGGAAGAAGAGTAAATTCCAGTGTGGAGAAGCACAAGCAGAGTCCTGCTTCTCCATTACATCATTCAAAGATAGTGGTTCCCAAGCTTATTTCTTTACCATACCATATTAGAGGGGCGTAATTATGAAAATTAACAAAATCCTAAAGTGAGTCTATAAATCACAAATTCATTGCATACTTTTTTAAGTTCTGCATTGCCCTATACAAGCATTCTGGTTAGAATTTAGAAATATATATGTATTTCTAAATTATATGTATATTTTATACACACACACACACACACACACACACACACACAAATTTTGCAGGATTTTTTTTTTCCTAGTTGATACATTCCTCGGGTGGATGAGAGGAAAGGATGGTAAGAGGAAATATCTTAGAATAAATGGATAACTTGGGTCAGAGTAAAGTGCCTAAAATTTGTTAGCAGGAAACTTCTACTCATTCTTTCGGTGCCCATATATACTTATCAAGACATGTACAAGTTATAAAAGTCTGAAACAATGTGAAAAAGTAGGTGAAAGGAGGGTGATGTGGAGATAAGTGCCTGGTTATTGGGGAAGTTACCTTGGTCTCCTCACCATATTCTGGGATGGATCTGCATAACCAGAAAGAACTTCTCCCTTTCTCTCATTTGCAGAAATAGACCCATATTAACCAGCATACAGAGGTTGACAATGTAAACCAGAATATCAGTGAATTCGTTTATGCCCATTAAGCTGACCAGAATACTTAAATTCTCCAACCACAGTAGTGAGCGTGGTATCGGACTAAGAGAAGTCCGTTTATCTTAAGTGACTTTTAGCTAATGGAGTCTGAGATGTTTCACCAACTAGAGGGGTGCACTTGCCAAGGAAACCTTCACACTTGGACCTACTTAGCAAAGATTCATTCCATCCAGAGCAGAGAGTGAAGGCTCTGCCACTGTTTGCTTCTGAGGCTTTCCTTTCCTCATGCTTCCATGGCTCAGCCCCCCTTTTCTGATCTCACGGGTGTGTTTTTTTTGTGTGTTTTTTTTTTTCTCCAAATAGGTTTAACCAGTTCCATTTCTATGAGGGAGTTTATACATACTAACAATACTATCTCTGAAGTGAACTCTCAGATCTCTTAGGTTCTGAACATTAACTTGCAGTTTATGAACAGTATCTTGATTTCTAATTCAGATGGCTAATCAGAGCAGTTTGATTTGGATTTGATGAATTGAATTTTCTTGAGGGCAACCTCATTTAGAAAGGCTGGGCGTGTCTCACCCCAACCTCTATTATCCTGACAGTAATATAAGTTGACAGCAAGTCATTTTTCAATTTGCAAATGTCAACATAAATGTAGGAATAAGGGAACATGTATGTATTATATTAAAGTTTATATCCAACCCCCAGAAAGAAGGTTGGCACTGTGAGAGGAGGATTGGCTTTAACATCTGATGGAGTTTTTTATCCTAACTCAAGCACTTATTAACTCTGTGACCTTTGGCAGGCTATTTAAACTACCTCCATTTCCTCCTGTCTAAAGGTGGGCATAGTGGTAATAATAGTTGCCTCACAGAGGTGTTATTTGGATGAAATAAAGCTAATCTATATATGTAAAAGCCAAGCGACTGGAACAACCAGACGACTAGTCACTATGATGCCCATTGTGGCCGGCCAACTGGCCAGGTTGGGGGGAGCAGCTGGCCAACCTCCCACTGCCCCTCCCCCAGCTGGCTAACCTCTTGCAGCCCGGCCCCCAATTGGCAACCCCCACCCCGATCGGGAGCGTGGCTGGTCAGCCAACCTTTCTCGGTCCCTCCCCCTGGCCGGCCCGGTCCCCAAAGGGCCCCCTACCCCGATTGGGGCAGGCCGGCTGGACCCTATCCATGCACCAATTCGTGCACCGGGCTTCTAGTGTTTCCTTATAAAAGAAAATGCTAGATAGACAGTAGTTCTTATTCATTGTAAGTAAACTGATTACAATACAAACTGATCAATGTTTATATGCATCAACAAAAAGTTGTTCGTTAAAAAAAAAAAAAAGTATTTTTATGGTCTAGCCATAAATTCTGGTGTTTATTTCCATTCCTCATTCTCAACATTTTCTTGATCTCAAGATGTTTTTCAAAGATGAGATAATATAAAAAAGATGCTAAGACCCATTTCTCTCTCATATGAAAATAGGTTTTATCCAGAAGTAGCAAGTGTTCTAGTATATTGTTACTGTCTAGCATTCTCCCAACCTTTAAATCCAATTTATACCGTTGTTTCCTTGACTCTCTGAACCAGATGGGATTATTGCGAAGGGAAGATAGCAGGGAAGGTACACACATTATAAACACACTCCCAACACTTTCCATAGAACAGTTCTTGTCCTCCTACCATCAAACAAGAAGGCTGTCTATTTAGTATTTCTTTCTCAGGCAATGTGGCTTTTGAGCTCATATTTGTAAGATTGTAAGAATTCTATGACTCAACCCTAAAATGAAACCAATTGGTAAATGGTGGACAAAGAGAACTTTGTGTTCCTCATCTGATTCTACATTCTGAATTACTTCCCAGGAGGAAGAGTTGTATCTATAATAAGGTGAACTTAAGTAGTACCGCATAATATGCTTCACGTTCCCTCAGTGCACTGGTCATTAAAACTCTGGAAGATGCTAATTTGCTATGCACCTGGGTCTCAGAGACCTAAATTTTTCATGATTTGTTTCAAAAATGTTTTCTGAAACTTTATTAACAGAGCTAGGTTTACATTCTAAATAAGTAAAGAAATAAAGGACAGACGGTTTTTAGTCCCATTCCTTCATCCACCTGGAACATAACACACCTCTAATGTTATTTTCTTAAGGATGCCTCTCATTAACCTTCCAGATTATTTTCTCTCCATTTATGAGAACCCATAACCCCCTGTCATTTCTTTTCTATGGCATACATTATCATATTTATAATGATTTGCTTTAGTATTTTAATTCTATGCATACTGTCTGTTCAAGTTCAAGTTTTTCAATTGAAAGTAGAAAAAAAGGAAATTACTGATAAAGTATTAGTATTTTTTCCAAGAATAAGGAGAAGAGCTGATGAAGTAATGCTCAGTGTAGATGGGATCCAGGACAGTTAGAGAGATCACATCAGCCAGAGCTGGCCTGCTTTCCTGTAGTCACTTGTGTAAAGTGATTTCACTTCAAATAACCTCTAAAAATCCTCAAAAAGGAAATCACTGGTCCATTGCTTCCCCTACCCCCCATTAGACTAATGATAATGGCTAGAATGCAAATAACTATGATTGGCCTACACTGGAGTAACACATATAGGTAAATGGTGAAGCGAAAGTACTGGCAGGCAAAATCAATTACTACTCTCACTATGAGGTCCACAAGAATAGGAATTGATGTGCGTGTGTGTGTGTGTGTGTGTGTGTGTGTGTGTGTGTGTGTGTGTGTGTGTGTGTGTGTGTGTGTGTGATGGATGTCTCCAGATGTAAAGCAGATACTTGTTGCCTAAAACATGTTCAATAAAAGTTTGTAGAATGAATTAAAGAAGCAATTATGGAGGAACAGTCAGGTCATTATTCATAAGCAAAGTAGAGACTCCTACATATTTTTCTCCCCAAAACAGCTACTCCCTGAATGCCTGCGAGTTCACTATCAATGAGATATTCATTATGTTATGCATTGCCTTCTCCATTTGCTTGTTAAAATCCACATTCATATTTATGTGTATTTTAGCCAATCTTCTGATACCTTATTGTAAATGTATCCACCAGAACTTTTTCTCTGGCAATGGATATTTGAGGCACCAGAGTCTCAGAAAAAAAAAAAAAAATGAGAGCATGCTAAAATATTGGAGCTGGATCAAGTAGGAAAAAAAACACACTAAAGGAACACAAAAGGCATGTGCAAATATTGAATATCTGTGGTTCGTACACTCACAGTTAAGGGAAAAGTTCTTAAATAATAAGGAGGAGTGATTTTACCAGAACCCAACCATGCTGACACTCTTATCTTAGACTTTCAGCCTCCAGAACTGTGAAAAAAATAAATTTCTGTTGTTTAAGCTAATAATAATAATAACAATTTTTCTTTCAGACCTAAAACATAATCACTCTGGATTTAATGGTATTCCCTGATATAATTCCTTTTCCCTGATATAATTATTCATAATAAGCATAATTAATACTGACATTAATAGGGTGTCTCAAAAATGTATACACACTTTAACAGCTGATACCTTACTTACTTTTCATCCCTTTTCAGGTTTAACTGATTTGAAATAATGGTGAAGCCAGACTAAGCCTTGAACAAAGAAAATGTATCCTAAAGTGCCACTAGACTTTTTTTTATGGAGATACATAAAAGATAAAGTTTACAGTACAAAACCGGCAACAGTTGGTGAATTAAAGGTGCACAAATACCAAACAAAATTATTATTGATGTTTGCAATTTCATTGCTTTGCTTTATCAGCAGTGCCTGCACTAGAGTGGTCATCAGTTTGAAAATATCGATAAAAAAGTATTCATTTCTGTAGATTCTTTTAAATTTTAAAATAAACTGTATGTTAATAGACACTGATTTTATAATTATCCAAAGTGTGTGTACATTTTTTGGGACACCCTGTATTTTTACAATTTATGATCCAGTTTTGGTTATTGGTGAACCTCAGCAGCTGTTCCTTTCACCAAGCTTAATCAAGGTCAGGTTGCTTCTTTTTGGCAGTAATATTTGGAAGGAGGTCTGTCCCCAGATCAGACCTCTGATACCTGGCCCTAAGAATCCTAGCTATGAAGCATACCAGCATTTAATATAACACAAGTTCTGTGAGAGCAAGAAATTTCTTCTTATATACAGTCTATGTAAAATAGTGTCTCACCAGTAATTATTACTCAATAAATATTTGTAGAATGTTAGTTAAATCAATGAACGAATAAATTTACTCTTGAGTATTTCTTAGAATCAGCTCCTATAGATTTAGGTATTGATCTAGATTTATTGTATACAGTGAATGAGTGATGGGAATGCTAATGAAGGGTCTGGAAGATTTCAATTAATACAGTATTTTTCCCCTCAATCCAAGTGATATTCTGCCAAATGAATCAAATAAAAGGCTTTTTGCCAGGCTGGCATGGCTCAGTGGCTGAGTGTCAATCTATGATTCCCAGTAAGGGCACATGCCCAGGTTGCGGGGATTGATCTCCAGTAGGGGGTGTGCCAGAGGCAGTCAATTGATGTTTCTCTCTCATCATTGTTTCTATCTCTCTCTCTCTCTCTCCTTTCCTCTCTGAAATCAATTAAAATATATTTTTAAAAAGGCTTTTCAATCTTAATGACCTTTACTCTGATGAGTAAGGTTATATCAGATAGCTCTACAATACCCCTTAGCACTCACAGTGCATAGAACCAGCAAAGACCTTAGTTCTAACACTATGGACAAGGAGCCTGAGTCTGAATTTCCCCAAGGTCCCACATATAGTATAAGTGGCAAAGAAGAACTGAAACCCAGATCTTCAAATTACTTATACAGAGCTTTTTGCTTCCCTTATGACAGAGATGCCATCTTGTCTAGATGGATTGATTATATATAAATTTCATTTTCTGAGCATGTGTTCTTGCTCACTGATATGGGAAATTGAATGATCAATTTTTTATTAAGACATAGTTTATGGTAGCTTTGGCCATTAATGACAACAGTAATATTTTGGACATTGATGGTATTTTATTGTTTCTAATAACTTTGTCAACAAAGCAAAACAAAACCCACATCTATTGTGAAAAGAAGGGAAAAAAGAATTTGTGCATTTTATTACTGTGCTATCACTTCGTGGGAAGAAAGATACATTATAAATTCAAGAAACTGGTTGCCATTTCAAATTCAATCTCTGAATATCTGTGAAATCTAACAACTCCTGATACAGTTGGTCAGTTTTTTAAGTTACATGCCGAACCCATTTGTAAACAATGAAAATGTCTTAGAATTATTAAATTAAACAAATAAGAATATTTGCATTACAAGTGCTCCTCTATTTACAGGGTGGTTATATCTTGCTAAACCCATCATAAGTTGAAAATATTGTAAGTCAAAATTCATTTACTACAGCCAACCAGTGTCTAACCCAACATCACAGCTTAGCCTGCCTACCTTACACTTCTGCTCAGAACACTTATATTAGCCTACAACTGGGTAACCAAATCTTGAATTTCATTTCAGGAGTAATTGCCTCTTCTTCTCACCAGAAGCAGAAAACACAGATGGGAGTTTCCTACACACGATGGGAAGTGAAAACACAATATCCCCCAAATGCTGGCAACACTGTAGAGTATCAGATGCTTACCCTCATGCTGGCTGCTCAGCATCACAAGAGAGTATGGTACTGCATATCGCTGGCCCAGGAAAAGATCAGAATTTGAAGCTCAAAGAATGGTATATCACTTTCGTAAAGTCAACAAATTATAAGTCAAACCATGGTAAGTCAGAGACTGCCTACATGAATCATGCAGGTTTTTGTAACTTGTGAAGACACGTTCTCCTTACTCAGGATTCTTATTCACACATCCGTCCTCTGGGTCCCAGGCCACAGCCTCCTTCCCAGTCTTCAACTGCTGACACTATAGGAAGTAAACTAGAAATCCTACTGGGACATCTATGCACTTAAACTCAATTCTTTAAACATACTACTTGTATGGCCTACTCTCCATCCTCACTAGTGTTCACCAATTATGCTCTTAGGATAGAATAAAAATTCTATGCAGGCTGACTGAAGCTTTATTCAGAGCAAAGCTTTCAGATGTTTTGTCTTTTATAATCACACCCTACTAGTCTCTGGCCCTGATTGATAAGTTGTACTCCAGAACTCATTCCCCTTAATGGAACATTTCTATGAACCATCAGCATTGTTAAAAAGAGCAACTGCAACAGATTATGGAGTCATTCCCTTCTCCTCCTGCCCAACCTTCAAGGATCTCTAACATCCTGAAGATTTCAGACCCATCGGCCTCAAGAGATGTATGATAAATTGCCTGACTTAACAAGTCTAATTAATCAGTTGTACTGAAGGAGACCTTAAGAGCTGAGAAATGAAACATATGGCTAATATCAGAGTTACGTATTTTGACAGCTTGTTTCTGCCCAGTTAGAGAAAATCCTATTCTTTACCCTCTAAAACCTGGAAGTATCATCTATTCTTTTTCTGATTATTTAAGATACGGGTGCAGGCACAGGGCTTTCCTTAGTTCCTAGCATAGAAACTTAGTTCTCTAGTATTAGAAACATTTTCTTCTTTAATCACTTCAGATAAAAAAGCATCTTAATCTGTATACATATATATACAGGTAATTGATGGCATGGAACAATTAAATTGAAGAGGCTTTTGAGTGACTTTTTTGTTGCAAGGCTTTGCTTCCCTTATGACGGAGATACCATCTTGTCTAGATGGATTGATTATATATAAATTTCATTTTCTGGGCATGTGAATAATTCATATTTACTAGGAAAGATGGTGAACAAGATACTAGTTTATCTTGAATATTATATTGATATGCAAACTGAGGTATTCTATAGAAGTTCCACTTTTAAAAATAAGCTTGTTTTTAAGAAGAATGTTAAAATGGTTTATTCAGGAGAGTTTCCATTTAACATCCTCTATTTATTCCTTCTTTCCACTGTGATGGAAGTTGCACATGCAGGCTTTGCAATTCACACCTGGCTGGATGTGAAGACAGTGGGAGATTTGCTTCCAGAAGTGCCACTATGTTTCTACAAACATTTAACACATTCCCTCTTAGGGCAAAAGATAAAATATTTTTCTCCAAATCCTGGAAGCATTTTCTGTGAACATCATGTCTTAAACAATCCTTTAGGCAAAATTTATACAATATTGATAGCATGATAAATGTGAAGGAAATGCCCAGGATTCCTTGTATTTGTGGTTTTGTCTCTTTTTCCTTCTTGATAATAAATACATTATGCTTTTTATTTTATTTCTCCTACTGCTCCCTTCTCCCCACCCCCATTCTAATCAGAAATTATTTACTAGTTTTCAAAAATTATCTCAGGATTCACAGAAATACAGAGTTTCTGTGAATATTGGCTGTTCCAACGACTCCCAATAAAAATGATAAAAATAGCTTCCTCAATTTTACTGCAATAGACTGATTTTCATAGTCTTAATTCCAAGAAAAATACATGGTTCTACCTCTGCAGGACTATTTAACCAACACTTTAGTAATTTTCCAATAAAGAAATATGCATAATTTGTACTAGTTTCCTCTTGCACAAAATCAATGATTATGCATCTTAACTGCATATACAGATCCTGGCTCTGTAATTAAGGTCCTCAATGATCATGAATTTCATCCTAATGGAAGATCTGGTCTATTAACTTTCTGACTGCACATAACTTATATGTTTGGGATTTTTACAATGCTTAGAAAGATTTTGTGAAGAGCGAGTGGTGGAGGGAGAAAAAATAACAAACCATAACATATCCAAGTATTTAAGTCTTGGCTCTACCAGTAAATAGCAAAGTGTTTAACCATTCTTAGCCTCAATTATTTAATTCATAAACAGTGGTAATAATAATAATAATACTTGCTCATGTTTTCTAATGTGATTGTTTTATAAAAACAGTGAGGTACATGTGAAAATATTTTTAAAATTATTGAAGGATATCTAAATATTAAGTGGCTTCATTATTCCATATTTCCATATGAAATAAAGTACATATTATGTGACTCAACTTTCATGTCATATAGAAGTCAGGCTTTCAACAAATTGTGAAATTATTGAAGTTGTTAAATATAAATTAATCAGGTTGGACTACATTATGGTTCATAATAAAATCACAGTGGCCAGGGAAGAGATTAACCAAAGAACTTATAGGCATATATGCATTGCCCCTGGACACGGATGATAGACAGATGAAGGCCTGGGGGTGGGTGGGAGATGAGTAGAGGGGGGGAAAGGGGAGAACATAGGGGATATCTATAATACTCACAACAATAAAATAAATTTTAAAAATTACCGTGGCTGAAAACAAAGGTTTCTTTTTCTTTCAAAGTACATGTGCTTTGAGAAATGTCTGGGAAATCCAGAGCAGAGTCAGAGTAGGCACCTTCTGGAACATTACATAACCATGTCAAAGGGAAACCGGGCAACAGCGGGCCTTTTGTGCTCTGACATAAAATTGGCACACATCATTTTAATTCCCATTCTTCAGCCAGAACTAGTCATATGATTCACCCAACCACTAGGGCCACAGGAAATGATCACCTACAAGGAAATTGGAAGGTGAAAAGCAGGAAAATTTTCCTTTAATGACAATCTTAGTTCCCCAATTTACAAAAACTAATCCACCTCTTTCTTCCTGGTGCTCTCCCCTTTAGATATTTAATCTCTATATAATTTGTGTAGGGATATAAAGACTTGTTAATAGGATTTAGCATTGTAATAATGTACACACAGATATGCACACACACACACACACAAGATGATAGAAAATTAAGGCATTTTATTTTCTAAAAGACATCTCTATTTTAACAAACAACAACAAAACACTAACAACAAATCTTCAGAAATCCATTAATGAATCCTTACTTTCTATTTTTCAGAATCTTAGAATTTTGTCTGCCTTCTCCTGAAAGAGATATTTTTAAGTAAGTGAGTCTCCCCTGGACAGGACAATTCCGATCACAGCAAATAGTTTGTCCCCTTCCACGAAACAGGAAGCAAGGATAGATGTGTTCAAGTCTCATCATCCTTTAGGGGGTTGAACACAACCCCATTCCATGGATTCGTGAAATGCTCTTGGGGTACCATTTCTCAGACTGGAAGCTGAAAAGTCAATATTTCAGGGAGCCCACTGAAGTACCAACTTAAATTAATAGAATGAGTAGGAAGAAACGGAACAAAGTTATTGCTTTTATTTTCTTGCTATTGTCCCAACTATTGTTTAAGCAGATGGTTCATATAAAGTGTTGTTTTTTTCTGGCTTAAAATAGAATTTCTTATTCTTTTGTTAATTTAAAAAAAAATACTGCCTTTTCAAAAAAGACAAGCATATAACAACAATTGGTTGCATAATAAGAACCCAATTTTATATTTTTTAAACTTTTGTGATTTTTGAAAACAAACCAAGCTAAGCAAAAATAGTATTTGTGGAAAATTGTTTGGGATGGATTTTTACTATTGTTTTTATCCCAAGGAATATATAATATGGCAAGAGTCTCCCTACTTCCACGAAAACAACGACTGTTGATTAGTATCGAGGACAGTGGTCTCACTCCTCTAATAGCCTGTCAGATACCAAGGTGAGAGTCCACATAGTTTTACATGGCCTTAGTCCAAGTGAAGGCAAATGTCAACATGTTAAATAATGATATGTAATATGTACACAATTAAATTTTGAGGGTGTAAGATAAATATTATGGCTCGCCCAGCCAGTGTGGCTCAGAGGTTGAGCTTCGATCTGTGAACCAGGATGTCTAGGTTTGATTCCTGATCAGGGCACATGCCCAGGTTGTGGACTTGATCCCCAGTGTGGGGTGTGCAGGATGCAGCCAATCATTGATTTTCTCTCATCACTGATGTTTCTCTCTCTCCCTTTCCCTTCCTGTCTAAAATCAATAAAAAATATTTTTAAAAATGGAAATATTTAAATGAATGAACATATGGAAAGACATAATAATAGCAAACTAAACAAGTTTCCACTTCTAGCTGCTTCTTCAAAGTCTAGCTTCACCTCTGGTCAAAAGTTTGGCTAGCTCAATATGTATATATTTGCATTAACAAAACATATGTGAAGATATTGTGTTTTAAAATGCATAAAATTGCTCTTTTAATCAAGCTATATCAGTGTTTATTTATATATAAATTTCAAATCTCTTAATTGACTTCCTAAGTTTAGCATAATACCAAAAAGTTTTTAAAAAGAAAAACTCTCATTTTTACAATATTTATTTTATTAATGTTACTACTGAATATTGCATTACTCAAACTGAAGTTTACAGATTCCTAGAAGCTATACAGGAACTTCAAATGTTGTGGGTTTGTTTTTTTATACCTTTGTTTGCTTTTTGATGAATAGCTAAACATTAATATAAGCATACTCCACATAGGGAAAGACACCTAATGACAAAGTCCAGGTTTATTTTCTTCTTGAGAAGTTGAATTTAAATTTTCAACTAACATAGACATGATCAACTTTTATAAATAATTAGACAGGCAGAGATGAATCCTTGGGGAAAAAAAGAGTAGTGAAAAGAGGTGGACAACATGCCCAGTTTCTCATTCCAAACTCCCATCAAATTTGCCCTAGCTGGTTTGGCTCAGTGGATAGAGCACCAGCTTGTAGTCTGAAGGGTCCCGGGTTCGATTCCGGTTCAGGGGCACATGCCAGGGTTACAGGTCTCAGTCCCTAGTGTGGGGTATGCAGTAGGCAGCTGATCAATGATTCTCTCTTATCATTGATGTTTCTCTCTCTCTCTCCCTCTGCCTTCCTCTCTGAAATCAATAAAAATTAAAAAAGAAATTTAAATCTGTACTTCTCCCAGGAGAAGGGTTAATGTGTAGGTAAAGAAAAAAAAAAAAACATGGAAAAGGTATTAACCACCACCACACACAGCCTTAATGTAACAAAGCAAAACAATATAATGTGGGGCGCGGCTACAGTGTTTGGACAGGTTCAAGCCTTGGACTGATGAGAGGGCACAGTCCTCTCGTGGCCACGTGCAAGTCCCAGCTTGGAGGGCAGAGCCCTCCCCGCACAATTATAGCCAACAGCTGTAGTTGTAAGCTTGAACCTATGGTCCGAACACGTGGCCCCACGTGCCTAAGTGATATAGGCTGCAAGTAAACAAAGCTTGATCATGTGCATGTAGTTGAGTAGGATCAAAACCCACAAGAATGTTGTAAACATCTTGACCACACCCTTACTTTGCCTCGTGGCATCTGCTGTAAAATAAAGACACGGCTTGTAGTCTGTGGCGCTGCTGGGTCCCCATCAGGGAAGCAGCGTCCCACCGAGTCCCACCTTTCCTTCTCTTGTCTGTTTTTTCTAATCCTTCACCGCCCCCACCCAGGGTCACTGAACCTGGCTGAGCTGGCGCAGCACATAAGGCGCCCTGGGGCTGAGTATGCCTTGGCAGTGCCGGCTCCCCACAATATAAAACATCAGTTTGAACAGCTTTCTGTGCATTACAATACCTTCACAAGAGCTATAATTCCAGATGAGGGATTTCAGCACCTGGGTGGAAAAGACTCATTGATGAGGGTGGGAAAAACAGATTCAGATTACTGCCATCACCCCTCCTCCAACTCTGGGCAGCCCAGTGGGGGGGGGGGGGGAGAGAGAGAGAGAGAGAGAGAGAGAGAGAGAGAGAGGTAGAGAGAGAAAGAGAGAGAGAGAGAGAGGCAGCCGCCTGGTGGGAGGAGAGTGAAGTGAACACACCCAGCTTCAGCCCAGACCCAGCTTTGGCCCACTCCAGCACCAAGATGACTCCTGTGGAAAACAGTATGGAGATTCTTCAAAAAAGTTAAAAATAGAATTATATGATCCAGCAATCCCACTACTGAGTATATATCTGAAGGAATTAAATCACTATCTTGAAGAGACATCTGTACTAAATGTTCATTAATGGATGAATATATAAAAAATGAAATATTATTCAGCCATAAAAATGAAGAATATTCTTCATTTTATGAAAATGTGAATGAACTTCAGGATATTATACTAAATGAAATATGTCAGACAGAGAAAGACAAATACTGTATGGTCTCATTTAAATGTGAAATTTAAAGAATTCAAATTCACAGAAATACAGAGTGGAATGGTACTTGCCAGGAATTGGGGGTGAGATGGATGGGGAGATGTTAGTCAAAAGGTACAAACTTCCAGTTATAAAATGAATACATTCTGGGTATCTAATGCACACCATGTGACTGTAAGTAAAACTAATAATACTGTATTTTATACTTGTTGCTAAGAGAGTAGACCTGAAGTGTTATCACTATTAAAAATGGTAATTGTGTGAGGTGATGCAGGTGTTAACTTACCTTATTGCAATAATCATTCTGCAATATAGAAGTGTATCAAATCATCACATGGTACACCTTAAAGTTAAATAAGTTCTATATCAATTATATCTCAACTAGAGGCCCAGTGCATGAAATTTGTGCACTTGGAGGGTGTCCCACAGCCCAGCCTGTGCCTTCTTGCAGTCCAGGAGCCCTCAGGGGATGTCCGACTGATGGCTTAGGCCTGTGGTGAGCAGACCTAAGCTGGCAGTCGGACATTCTTAGTGCTGCAGCAGAGGCCGGAGGGGCTCCTGTCACTGCCACTGTGCTCGCTACCATGAGCCCGGCTTCTGGCGTACTGACCACCAGGGGACAGCTCCTGCGTTGAGTGTCTGCTCCCTGGTGGTCAGTGTGAATCATAGCAATCTGTTGTTCTGCCTTTTGGTCGATTTGCATGTTAGCCCTTTATTATATAGGATAAAGCCAGAGAGGTGGGTGGAGAATTTCCTGCCTTCTCTGATTACAATCTGGTGTGGAATATATTTTTCTAGTGACTAAAATATTTGTGTGTTATGTCCAGAGCCTTTCCTTCCTAGTGTAAAGGTACCAGGAATTTTAAGTTGGTAATCAAAATATTGTTTTGTGACTATGATCAGAAATAAAGAGAGATGAATGGTATTAAGGTTTATTTTATTTAAGCCACAGGTAAAAGAAATTATTTGTGTTCTAGAACAAGTGAACTATTTAATGACTAGTTTAATGATGTCCTTTGGAGTTAAGAATTCTCTATTTCAACATTTGCTGCATGGAAAAACATGGCCAAGTTCTGGTAAATTCCTTTTTCTGCCTTACATGTTTACTGTTTCAATGCTGACACATTCTTTAAGGCAAATGGTAATACAAATTATATTAATTCTGTTTGCCTCCTTCATTTTTACCATACAGGTATGGGCAAAAATAGGCTTATAGTTGTCTGTATGAAAAACAATACAATAATTAATAAATAATAATACAATAATAAACTCTGTTTCATATACTCACAACTGTAAATCTACTTTTGCCAACCCCTATATATGATTAAATAACTTCAACTAAAAGAAAAAGAATGAAACCATGTTTACATATCATAGTGCATCATGATAAAATAATAAAATGTGGAACATTAAAAAAGCAAATATGTATTTCAATTATTAAATCCAACAGTTTAAATATAACAAAATAATATTACAAATATGTTAAATTTATATTCTTATATTTAATTTTATAGTAATTATAGTTTTATTTCTATTTAATGTATTAATTATTTTCACTCTTATAATGTATAACATTTACACACAAAAGAAGTTATGACCCATATTTTTGTTTACAATGTTTAATTATAATAAAATAATTTAAAAATATGGTCAGGATCCATGAAAATACTCTTCCTTTTTTTGAGGATAAATCTATTTTTTAGTTACATTTATTGGGGTGACATTGGTCAAGATAATAATTTGTATTTTACATTTTCTTAATTCAAAAGCACTTCCCAGAGTTATAGAAATTTAGGGGTGGAAGAGAACCTCACTTTGACTCCTTTCCTTAACAAAAATGCTAATTGGAGCTAGACAAGTTATACAATTTGACAATGAGTATACAGAAATTTGTTGACAGGGAGAGTACTAAACAATTCTAATTTGTCTTTGTATTGATTCCCCTATATTTAGTTTACAAATATTTTAATAAGAATGCTAGAATTCCAAATTAAGTACCACATTATTCTTTAAATACATATATCATTCATATGGATAGATATCTATTTGTATATAGACATATTAAAAGGAGAGACAGACAGATATGTAGATAGATAAATAAATAAATATAAACTTATACTGAATTGATATATGTCACCATAAGAATAAATATTTGCCTATGTGTTCAGGAGTTAAAATTAATTTGGGGCCCAAAGAGACTCAGGCCCCAAATTGACCTATAAATTATCTTCCATGTTTGGTTAAAGGTCTGTGTAGATGACTGGAAAATGGAAGAATAGAGCAAGGTAGTTAACTTCACAGGGGACTTGTTCTTACCATGGCTTTCAGATAAGGGCGAGTATCTCTTTATCACTATATTTGGACAGCTTTTATTTTACGGTGTATAAATCCATTCTCAACTAAACAAAACTATGCAAAACAAAAAACATTAAAAGTGCATAAGAGGCAGTCATGTGGCGAGAAGCTGGAATTTTACCGTAAATTTAACAGAAAGCCTCTTAGGTGTGTGAATCAAGGAAGTGAAATGACCTAGCCAGCTGTGTGAACAACAGCTGACAGAAGGATAAGACAAGGAAAAGGAAAGACCAAGTAGTAACACAGGCAGGAGAGTTTAGGGTTAGAATTAGAACTAGGGCAGTGGTCGGCAAACTCATTAGTCAACAGAGCCAAATATCAACAGGACAACGATTGAAATTTCTTTTGAGAGCCAAATTTTTTAAACTTAAACTTCTCCTAACACCACTTCTTCAAAATAGACTCGCCCAGGCGGTGGTATTTTGTGGAAGAGCCACACTCAAGGGCCAAAGAGCCGCATGTGGCTCACGAACCGCAGTTTGCCGACCACGGAACTAGGGCAAAGTTTAGGAACAATGAAGGTATATGGACAGAGAGAAAAGAGGTAGCAGTTAAGGGTGGTATGAAGCATCACTGTAGAGTTGGATGAACAGACAAGATCACTGCAAAATATTCCTAGAACCCATCCCACCTACTCTACCAAACATTTCCCTGCCATTTGTCTCTTTAACCTTTTGCCCTGTGATGTCGAGTGTGACTCGACACGGTTAGCATTAGAATAAAGGAATCGAGAAAAAAAGCAAGCGAGTACAAAGGGTTAATTATTCCTTTATAGCATTATAACAAATGTTATTAATCTGTGTTGTAAATTATGTAGTATTCAGCTCTTCCATTTAACTCTATGTACAATGAGGATGAGGACTGTGTCTGTTATGAATTGCATACTAAGCACCTCTCTCAAGAGAGTGCGCAGGAAAGTGGCGAAGGGCAGAGCACCGGAGGCGTGCACAGGAATGCGCGCAGAGGATGGTCTGTTGACTGTGCCGCTGGATTGCCCTGGCGGGGAGGAGACAAAGGAGCCAGACTGCTCTGAGCCCCAGTTCCGACTACACTGAAACCCAGTTCCGGGCGAGAATCTGGGAATCCAGATTCATTGGGAGAGAGTCTAGACTGTTTGGCGGCAGGCGAAGCTCCAGGGCGCTTTTCTCTCAGAGGTGTTTGCAGGGAGTACAGAGGGACACTGAGACCCAGGAACCTCATAGGGCGGGGCTGACAGGAAGCCAAGGCTGTAGGCTCCACCCTGAAACTCCGCCCCATCCAAGCTGAGCACAGAGGCTTTTACAATTTTGCAAGTCTAGTTGAATAAGGCTATCTCCTGGCGTAGACACAGCTGATCCTCACAGCCAATTGGACTGGAGGGCAAATCCTCCCAGTGTACCAATAGCAATCAAGGCTTAACAACACCAAGACTTTGCACTCAGCCCACAAAGGGGGGGTACCAAGAGCGACCACCTAGGGAGATTGGGGAAACTGAGCTACCGGCCCCTATAGGTCACTGACCACACAAAGCCACTCCATCAACAGAGGGAGGCAGCCAAAAGATGAAGACACCGAAGGAGGTCATGAATAGAAGGGATGAAGGAAAGTAAACTAATGGACGACACAGTGTTCAGAACCACATTTATAAGGTTACTTAAGAATCTTCTGGAGGACCGAGATGGCGGCATAGGGCAGATGCTTGATTGTTGCCTACCACAACAATTTTGAGATTGCAACTGGAGGGCAGAGCAGACACCATCCAGAACAATGGCCGGAGGAGTTGCTGGGAGGGGGTTGATCGATGGGAGTTGGGATTGGGAAGACGGGGCCCCACTGGGTCCTGGATCCGGTGCGCTTGCCCAGTGACTTGTTGCCGCTGCAGGCCCGAGTGCCACCGCAGCGACCTTAGACCGGCCCGCCGCCGTGCATCGGGAGCACCGGAGCTTCGCCGAGCCCGCCGCCTGGCGACTTTCGCGGCAGCCACCCCAGAGCTCTGAGAGGATGGCCGAAGGAATTGCTGAGAGGGAACTGACCGACAGGAATTGGGATCGAGAAGACAAGGCCCCGCTGGATCCTGGGTCGGGGTGAGGCCATGCGCCCCAGGATCCGGGTAAGGCTTGGTCCTGGGTCCAGGTGAGGCCGCGCCCCTGGGCCCGGGAGAGGCCATGTGCCCCTAGGCCTGGGAGAGGCCACGTGCCCCTGGGTCCAGGTGAGGCCATGCGCCCCTGGGTCTGGGTGAAGCTGGATCCCGGGTCTGGGTGAGGCCGTGCGCCCCTGGATCCAGGTGTGGCTGGATCCCGGGTCCGGGTGAGGCCGTGTGCCCCTGGATCCGGGTGAGGCTGGGTCCTGGGTCCGGGTGAGGCCGCGCCCCTGGGCCCGGGAGAGGCCATGCGCCCCTGGGCCTGGGTGAGGCCACGCGCCCCTGGGTCCCAGGTCAAGCTGGATCCCGGGTCCGGGCGAGGCCGCGCGCCCCTGGGTCCGGGTGAAGCTGGATCCTGGGTCCGGGTGAGGCCATGCGCCCCTGGATCTGGGTGAGGTTGGGTCCTGGGTCCGGGTGAGGCCATGGCCCTGGGTCCAGAAGAGGCCACGCGCCCCTGGGTCCGGGGATAGCTGGATCCCAGATCCGGGTGAGGCCGTGCGCCCCTGGATCCTGGTGAGGCTGGGTCCCACGTCCAGGCGAGGCCGCGAGCCCCTGGGTCCGGGTGAAGCTGGATCCCGGGTCCAGGTGAGGCCGTGCGCCCCTGGATCCGGGTGAGGCTGGATCCTGGGTCCGGGTGAGGCCGCGCCCCTGGATCCAGGAGAGGCCATGCGCCCTTGGGTCCGGGTGAGGCCACGTGCCCCTGGGTCCAGGTGTAGCTGGATCGCGGGACCAGGTGAGGCCACGCGCCCCTGAGTCTGGGTGAAGCCGCGCCCCTGGGTCCAGGTGAGACCAAACCAGAGGGAGTCAGACCTGCATTACCACCATTGGTCCACCACCCAGAGCTGAAAAGTCAGTGCTGACATGTACACATAAGGAATTGGTGGACATTGAAATTGGGTCTCAAAAGAACTGTTGGTCCAGAAAGAAACTCACTACAGACTGATTCATTTGCCTGTCGGCATAACTATTATTGCTCGTCTCACATTCAGTTCTTATAAGTATATTTCTAGTAACACATGACCTCACTCATCCAGGGGAAATGATGAACAACATAGACTAATGAACAAGAACACACCCAGAAACAAGGTGGCATCGATCGGACTGTCGGGCCTCAGGGGGAGGGTAGGGGAGGGTGAGGGTGGGGGGAGAGGTCAACCAAAGGACTTGTGTGCATCCATACAAGCCTAACCAATGGTTAAGGACAACAGGGGGATGGGGTGGGAGATGGGAATGGGGGGATGAGGACAAATATGTGACACCTTAATCAATAAAGAAAAAGAAAAAATAAATAAAAATAAAAATAATAATAATGAATATATATAAAAAAAGAGTGTCTGGCAAAAAATGGGCTTTCATTAAATCTTGATTAAAACCATGAATGAATGGCCCTGGCTGGTGTGGCTTAGTTGGTTGGAGTGTCCTCCCCTACACTGAAAGGTCGTGGGTTTGATCCCCAGTCAGAACACATATCCATGTTGCGGGTTTGATCCCTGGTCAGGGTGTATACAAAAGGCAACTGATCAATGTTTCTCTCTCTCTCCCTTTCTCTTTAAAATCAATAAAAAGCATATCCTCGGCTGAGAATTAAAGAAAAAATAAAAAGCAATGAATGAATGAATGCATTTCTCACCCAAGTCTTAGGGAGAAATACAGGTGAGCAGTGGCTTCCTTATGTCAACCTCAAAACTCTAAAAAGAGATTATTTAAAAAAACCCAAAACCCATGTACCTCAGAAGTGTTAAGTTACATGTCATTGATATATTCTAGGCAACATTTAGATTAACCACAGTAACTTTTGTAGGACTTGACCAGAAATTGAACACATTATCTGAGTTAAAGCTTTTACCTGTATCTAGGAAATGCCTTGTAAGCTCCTGTCTTCAGTTATCAGAACACTTCTTTTATTCCTAGGGAAGCAGGAACAATATGTTCTCATTTATGCTGTTAGAAGGAGCTAGTTTTGAGGGTGCAATTTAAAAAGTCTATTTTTCTTCCCTTGGAACTTATTTCTAACCCTAGTAATACAGCTAGCTTATAAAAAATAAGCCTTGCTAATAGTGTTTGTAAAGAGGGCATCAAAATCATTTAGGAGAATAAAGTTTAAAGATAATATTAATAATTAATAAACATTGATAAATGAAAGTTTGTATAATTCATTCATTTTTATCTATTAGTTTTCTTAGGACATCAATTTGATAGCATTTGTTAATCTATTTTTGCTACCTTTATGAATATCATAAAATTTATAATTTTAAAAAATATTTATTGTGATTCAGAATTCTATCAATTTATTACTGTTCCTTTTTCACCAGTGTAAATTAATGAGATTTTACAGTGTGTACTATTAAAGGTGAAGCAATAATGATAATTCGAGTTCTATATTTATTAGATCATGTCATTATTAAAGAAAATAATAACTATTAATAAGAAAAATTATTTTACTTTCCATGATCATATTAACAAGAAATTTTTATATTTAAACATAGGGTTGATAAAGGATTTTCTATAAAGACACTTTTATTGAAAAATAAAATTCAAGCCCTAGACAGTTTTGCTCAGCAGATAGAGCATTGGCCTGTGGACCAAAGGGTCCCAAGTTCAATTCCAGTCAAAGGTATGAACCTTGGTTGCGGGCTCCTCACATGGCCTCAGCTCTGGTAGGGGCTCATGCAGGAGCAACCAATCAATCAATGTGTTTCTCTCACATGTCTTTCCCTATCTACCACTCTCCCTCGAAATCAGTGGAAAAATATCCTCAGATGAGGATTAACAAAAAAGAGAAAAAGAAAATTCAACAAACCACATATATTTAGCTTTTAGAAATAAATTCTATAGATTATAATTAATAAACTGGTTCTTATATTTTTAATATATTTTATTGATGTTTTTACAGAGAGGAAAGGAGAGGGATAGAGAGTTAAAAACATAGATGAGAGAGAAACATCGATCAGCTGCCTCTTGCACACCCTCTACTGGAGATTTGCCCAGAACAAAGGTACATGCTCTTGACTGGAATCGAACCTGTGACCCTTCAGTCCGTAGGCCAAACCGGTTAGGACTGGTTCTTATTTTTATAGCATCTGCTATTAGCTGGCATTCTATTTTAACATATATGTGATAGAGGCCCAGTGCATGAAATCCATGCGCGGGTACAGTCCCTAGGCCTGGCCTGTCATCAGGGCTATCTTCACTGGCTGCCCGCAGCTGGCCCTGCCCCCTGCTGCAACCCACCCCGGGTTCCCCATTCGCCATTGGGTGATGGGAGCCTACTGGCCAGGGAAAGGGACTGAGAGGTGGTCAGTGCGCCTCATAATGACTGATTGAGCAGTCGTTCTGGTCGTTCTGCCATTAGGGTCAATTTGCATAATGCCCTTTTTATTATATAGGATATGTAATATGCATATGTATTATATATAAACTTAACATTAATTAAAATGTCAATGGGTTATATGTCACATTAAAAATTCCCTAGTAATACTTTCCTTTCTATGTTGGCTAATTTAAAAAGACATTTTCAATTTTTCATGACTATATTAAATGGATGAGGTTCACACTAATTTGTTCCATGTAGTCAATTAGCCTAGTTAATAACTTGAGATACATTGCAATAATTTGAGATTCATTGCAATATTCTAAAAAATGCAGATAGAGTTGCACATATATGAGAACATTCTTATTCTTATTTTTTGCCTCCTACAACCACGCCAATGACAGCACAGCTTGGAGCTAGGGCTTTACGACAAAAAACAACAAGATTATAATGTAGTTGAAATAGTAAAATTGCTACTTTCCTCTGATTAAAAAATTATAAGCTTGCCTCAGCTATGGGGAGGTAAATGCTGCTCAACTCACAAATAGCAATGCTTGTTCTTTTCATTGTTTCTATTTATTATTTCATTTAGTAATGACTATTACAGTCAATTTGCAAAGTAATGAACAGTTTTATACTAATTTAAAGCATACAGGCGCAATTATTTTTAAATGTAGTTTTGTATGGTATCCTTTATTATCTAGAAATAAGAAGTAAATTTTCAGTTCTAGAATTTATCACCAAAATCTTTAGAAATTTTGCCCTTTTCCACCTTTTAAATATATATATATATATGTATATATATACAAGATCCTGCATTTTGTTGAATATTACAGTATTAAAACAGTTGCAATATTTGCAAGGCACCATTGTCTCTTGGTAAAACATTAATACTAAGTAAATACACGGGAGAAACAAAGCACAGAGTCATTCACTGAATTATGGTTGTAAACTTGACCTTAATGAGGGAGGTATGGTCAAGAAAGCTGCTTGGATTGAGTATATTCTTGTCACATCTATTTGGAATAAAAAATAACTAGTATGATTGTGTTAGCTTGGCCTGTGTCTTAGTTCTTTGGGGCTACTATAACAAAATACCATGGCCTGGGTGGCTTGTAAACAACAAACTTCTATTTCTTACTGTTCTGGAGGCTGGAAATTTAAGATGGGGCTACCAGCATGGTCTGGTTCTATTGAGAGCTCTCTTCCTGGCTTGCATTCTGCTGTCTTCTCCCTTTCCTCCCCTGGGAGAGAGGCGGGGGGCGGGGGGGGGGGGGGCGGGCGGGGTAGAGAACAAGGTCTCTGGTGTCTCTTCTTACACTTACTACCTTACCTAACACTAATTCCTCCCCAAAGGTCCTATCCCCAAAATACCAGCACATTGGAGTTTAGGGCTTTGACATATACATTGAGAAACACATACATTCAGAACATAACAATGGTATATTTCAAAGAAATTGGTTAAGCAAAGACACATGTCATTTAAGAGAGTCAGATAAAGAAAGAAAGATTAAGAGATGAATCCTTGTCTTTTATAAGGAAGAATGATTATATTGGCAAACATCTAATACCTCTCATTAGTAAAAATGCAATGGTAGGTAATTGTATATGCTCTATGGGAAAGGTAGTGAGAAGATTTAGTAAATAAGAGATTCACAAACTTGTATCAGCTGCACCATGTAAAGGACAGTCATTATTAATATTTTGAAATATCTAAACTTGCTTTCAATTTTTTTACACAATATTTATAAATGGATTATTGGCAGCAACAGTCATTAACAAGGTCTTATGGACTTTCTATTCCAGCCTTCAAATTAAGTAGAAGCAAACATAACAGTTTTATTTACAGAACTTTGAAATACAATGCCTTTATTATTGAATAGGAAGCTAAGACTTATATTCACTTGAAAATGTTACTTGTTCTTTCTGGGAACCTTTCTTGTTAAGAAATAAAAAAAATAGGACAATAAAAGAATGGCCCACAGAAGAAGAGAGATCAAGTGGAAATAAAGAAGAAAACAGACAAATGACAAGAAAAAGAACTTTTCCATAAATTACTTTCCCCTGTTTGAAAGTTAAATAAAGTCAACTGGTTTGTCTGGATTCTTTCCTCAGAGAATAGAATTCTGGATAGGTCTCTGATCAGGTGTATTTGGCAAAAATTATTATAAATCAGGTTATTATTTAATGAAATTGTTTAATTAATTTAGTATTTCTATGTGTAATTTTCTTATGTCAAAAAGTAGCAGTTATCCAGTGTTTTATTAAATGTGCTTGTCTTATAATTTTCACCGACCTTTTTTTGTTTGTTTTTCAGATTCTGAGCAAATTCTATTCAGATATGGCTTTGCTATACTGAAGACAATATGGTAATGTAAAGCTTTTCTTTGCCAACATTATTATATTCTGTTTTATTAAGTGGTGGTCTGAATATGACTTGAGATTGACTAAGCAGATTAAATAAATTTAAAAGACAGAATTCCCATAATTTACATAGTTTTTACTTAACATTTTAGAAAATAATTAGAAAATATTGGACAGTTTTCCTACAGAATTAATAGCATTGTATTTCCAGACTTGAGCACTATATTTCAATGTAAAATATTTAGAATTAGACAAACAAGAGCAGCATTCCAGCTGTGATTTTATGCCTCATGCAGCTTTGGCCCACCTGCCCTATGCAACAGTGGTTTAGACACTGGACATTCTTGGCTCAGTAATATACTTGTTGAAAATGTTAAAGTAATGAGCAGAGGCAATCTCAAATGAGAAAACCCTAGGAAATAATATCCGTGAGGTTGGTGAATAAAACGTATCATCTTAAAATCTTTGTTTATTTCTTCAGTATAATATTAGCAAAATTAAAAGAACATACTTGATTTTGCCTGGAGTGAGCTATTTTTAGTTCTTCAATTAAACTATTTTCCTAACCTATATAATAAAAGCATAATATGCAAATCGACCAAATGGCAGATCGATCAGTTGGGGGGGGCGGGACTGGTGAGCAGGTAGCGCCAGGCCATCCAAGGCATATGCCAGTGGGCAGAGGGAGGGGATGGTGATGGGGGAGGGCAGTGAGCAGTGGCAGGGGAGGGGCGATGGGGGGGGAGGGTGTGGCCAGCCACTCTCTGGCCAGCACCATCCCCTGATCGGCCCACCAGTCGCCTCCCACAGAGGGAGGCCAGACTGTGGAGCCATCAGTTGGACATACCCTGAGGGCTCACAGACTGTAAGAGGGCACAGGCTGGGCTGAGGGACCCCCCTCCCCGAGTGCATGAATTTTCATGCACCGGGCCTCTAGCAGTTATTATAATTAATTAGCATCTTCATAACAATATGCACTTTTTATAGCACAAGTGCTTTGTAACAATATTAAGAAGTTTCTGTTCTTTGTGGTCTTATGATGTAAAAGTTAATATACATAAGATTCACAGGAAAGTGCTGATTCCATTGTAATAACCTGGTTATTATTTAACAGAAAAGGGAAGGCTAGATAATAGAGTCATGCCATTTATACAGTTTTGCATTTAACATTTTACAAGTCTCTTCCCTGCTGATCAATGAGGGGAAGGACTGGACAAAGGCAATTTAGATGCATGCCCAGTGAGATCTGAGTGACTTGGGAAGGTGCCTGCCTGCTTGCCCGTCATTCACACCTGGAAGCCAGTCAGTGGCCAGAATGGTTTTTACTCCTTTCTCTCTGGCGTGCTGAGTTCCTGGCTCTCCTGTGGCAGGGGGCACGCTCCCCTGCGTCCATGGGGCTCATGGCCATTGTGAGACCATGGCCTTGCTTCTGGGTCTATTGGAACCCCAGATGCACCTCTTTCAGGACTGGTTTAAGGGGCAGGGGACATTGAAACCAGAGGAATGTAACTTCATGCAAATAAAGCTTTTTTTTTTTCCGTATATCATTCTCCAGTGCAAATCTCAGAAAATTCATCTTCTAAAAATATTGCAAGAACCTCCACCTCGCTCCCATGAGT
This sequence comes from Eptesicus fuscus, assembly GCF_027574615.1. Classification (NCBI taxonomy): domain Eukaryota; kingdom Metazoa; phylum Chordata; class Mammalia; order Chiroptera; family Vespertilionidae; genus Eptesicus; species Eptesicus fuscus. The sequence goes on from NC_072474.1 coordinate 57,900,413, forward strand.
GATGCGGAAGTTTGAGTCTCTGGTAACAGTATAACACATTATATGGATCCTACATCTCACATTGAAACCACCTGTAGTTTGCTTTGCCACAAGCCAACATAGATTGTGCTTATTGCTACATCAAAGGACAGGTAACTAATTTATGCAGTCACATCTGGAGTGAGCCAAAAATCTGTCCCCATTATCCATTGTCTTGTGCCCCCCAATACAAGGAGTCAGAACCCAAATGGCAATAACACCATAATGTGAATCTATACAGTTAAATATAGCATTAGAAGAGCCAAATATTACTAGCCTTGCATAATGTATGGTAGCCATGAATACAATCGGAAGTGAGATTCAATCCCCAAAGGCCACTGGAAACCAGACCCTTAGCTCCAGGGTTGGATAATGCGCTGCTGAGGGTTGACTTTTTTCAGTCACTTGAGTCAGGGTAGATTGTTACAAGCTCCACACTGCTTCCCTGGTGGGATTTCTAATATAAAATTGAAATAGAAGCAATAATCAACATATATACATGCCAATGCCTCTTTAAAAGTCAAGCTCATTCATTAGAAAAAAAAAAAAGCCTCACAATTCCAATAAAGGTGACTTTCAAACATCTTAAAGGCAAGTCATGCCCACACTTAGAACTTTTTGGTCTCCCCTGTCAACTCATCTTTTACTTTTACTTCTCAGAAAGTTCCTGGGTGCTAAACGTTTCCCGAATCAGAGAAGCTCTCCCAAAAGGCTTGCTTAGGTTCTCTCCTTCCTCTCACTTTATTTTGATTGTAAAAATTTGCATATATAAATACGATATATCTTTTATATATTTCCTTTGTGTTTTGACTTTAATGAGAGAAGATTGGAAGACTAGGAATTATACAGTAGCAGTCTGTTATTTTCTCACTGAAAAAAAACTTTTGAAAATTGCTTAATTTCTATTTGTTTTTATAGTAAATTCCCCATGGGGGAGGGGGGGAGAAATTAATATCCTCTACAGAATTAAGAAGCAAAATGTGCTGAATAGAGCAAAAAGTAAGATATCTAGGTTTGGCATACTCTAACATCACCCTCTGTTCAATTCACTAAATATTAAAAACATTCAAAAATACAAACTACTTATATTTTTTCTCCAATGGATTATTGTAAAAAATCTTAATATCATCCATATTAAAATGCTTTAGAAAGAAAGGGAGAAAGGAAGGAAAGAGAAAGGAAGGAAGGAAAGAAAGAAGGAAGGAAAGAAGGAGAAAGAAAGGAAGGAAGGAAAGAAAATACAGAAGTTGGCAAAGTAGGTTTAGAGTTGGAATATGCAAAACAGTTTATTCTTTCATTATTGTTTATTAATTATTGTATTATTTACTGTTATTACCCTACTTTTGCCCATGCCTGTATAATATATTCAATTCCACAGCATCTTAAGAAAACAGAATTCAGTAAATTGTTATTTTCCCAGTCAACATGAATCTGTTTTCAAAAATATCTTCTATGTTCCATACCTCAAATTCTCAGCTTCCACTATCATCTAGCATATTGTTTTACCCATCTCTATACCTTTTATCTAAAATACAGAGAAAAACTTCCATTTTGACAGAGAATCGCCAAATTCACATAGAAAATAATCAAGGACTATTAAGTTCTGTGAGTTTATGACCTTCTGACGCAATCTCAAGATCAGTGTTTTCCTGCCCTAGAGCCCTGAGGCAGGTGTTTGCACATGAGTTTCTGTTGCTCCTAAACACACAGGATTTATGGTGGCCCCGGTGATTACCACTGCTCTCCTGAATTGCTTCCCCAGATCTCCTTGGTACCAGTCATACCCAACCCTTGGGATCACCCTATAGATGAGCATGGCCCTGCCATATGGTTGAGTTCTACTACTATGTTTCCACTTGGGTCTTGATTTCTAAGTTCTTCCTCGTTTTACTCGTGGTGCCTCAGTCCCCTTGAGGGACTGGAACTCTGTTTTGGTTTAATGATTGAGAGTCACTGTCACCTGTACTTCACCAGGTCTGAAGACTTAGCTACTACCAAGCTCCCTACCTGGGACTTTGATAAGTGCATGGATTTTCTAAAAGGAAACTACCTGCCATTGAAGTTCTGCTGCCTGAGATTCTTGTTATTGTTTGTCACTGTCACATAAATGTTATAGACTACCTAGGAATTACTGTTATGGGTAAATTGTGTCATTGGTAAGATACAGTTCCTCTCACTGACTCCCTCATCTGCTTCTACATAGTCTAGATTGTAAAATTGTTGGAATAGGGAACTATGGCATTTATTTACCTTTATACTCCAGAGCCAGACACAGTTAATGCTGTGGCTGAAGGTATAAATGAATTAATTCCCCTATGTGATACACTGACTCACAGCTCTTCAAGGATGTCCATGCCCTAATCCCTGGAACCTGTGAATACATTATGTTACATGACAAAGAGTACTTTGCAGATGTATTTAAGGGTTATAGACCTTTAAATAACAATAACAATTAACCTAGATTATCCAGGGGGGTACAAACTAATCATGTAATCCCTTAAAAGCAGAGAATTTTCTCTGGCTGGAGTCAGATATAGAGGAAGAGTAAGGAAGAATAGAAACAGCAATAGGAGAAGTCAGAGAGCACAAGAATGAGAAGGATTTTATGTAGGTGGCGATATGCATGGGTTAGACAGATGTCTAGGAACCAAAAGTGGCTTACTGCTGACAGCTAGCAAGGAAATGAGGATCCCTGTCCTACAATCTCAAGGAACTTAATTCGGCCAACCACATGAATGAGCTTATAATTATATTGTTACCAAAATAATTTTCTGTTTTCTAATCACACAGCTTCAAAGTACATCATTTCTTTTTCACTTCCTCACTCCAACTGCATTTGGAATTCTCACAGTTAATAAACATGAACCTAATAGACAAGCTCCTCAACTCTGGTAATGAGAAGAAAAAATTAAACTATCTCATTCATGAGTTGAAATTATTAACTGTGAATTTTCTCATTTGTCTCATTTAATGAGGTAATTCACGTGCCAGCACATTCAAAACTAAACAGTAAATGTTGGTTATTATTTATAGTAATAATAATAATGATAATAATAACACTTTCTCTTCCTTATTATCATACCTTTCCAAAGATAATTCAAATAATAAATGTTATGAATTGTGATTTCATCCACTAAAGGCTGGGTAGGAGAAAGCCTAATAAAAGCCTAGTGTTGATAGGAAAATGTAGTAGAAAAGGCATCTGTGGTTGATAGTCATTAACAAGGATTTTTCTAGATCAAGGAAAGACTTATTATCCTATTTAATAAACAGGGAATATGCTAATTAACCCTCACGCCATCGGAAAGATAGCAGCACCCACAGCCAATAAGGAGGGAATATGCTAATTGACTGTCACACCCTCAAAGATGGCGGCGCCCACAGCCAATAAGGAGGGAAAATGCTAATTGGCTGTCACGCCCTCAAAGATGGCGGCGCCCACAGCCACAAGATGGCGGCGCCCAGTCCCCTCAGCCCTGCCGAGGCAACAGGCACACGGCAAGGCCGGTCTTGCCGTGTGCCTGCCTCAGGAGTCCCCCAGTCTCCTTAGCCCCCAGCCACTCAGGGCCAGCCTGAGGTGAAGGCAATCCTCAGATGGTGGCTGCCCAGCCATCCAGGGCTGGCCCGAGGCACAGGTAACCAGGGCCATCCAAGGCTTGCACTGCTGGCAGTGGCAGCAGCAGAGGTGTGATGGGGTATCGCCTTTCCCTGCTTGCCGAGTCGCCTCCCACCCCTTAGGGTGCCCAGACTGTGAGAGAGGGCAGGCAGGGCTGAGGGACCCCCCCATCCAGTGCATGAATTTTCATGCACCTGGCCTCCAGTACCTACACTAATAAAAGAGAAATATGCAAATTGATCATCACTTTGTGACGCCCACCAGCCAATTAGGTTTGAGTATGCAAATTAACCAGGCAAAGATGGTGGCAGCCCTGCCTCCCAGCTGCTCCAGGTCTCTGGGCAGCACGTGTGCAGGCACGGAGTGGACTGGCAGGGTGGGGTGCCTCCTATGACAGGGAGGGCGGGGTGCAGAAGGAGCTACAGCAGCAGCGCTCCAGCTGGAGCGAAGGCTGAAGGTGGCAGCCAGAGCGAAGGCCTGGGTCCTGGGTCCCAGTTGCCAGAGGAAAACTGGTGCCGGCAGCCAGCGGAAGGAAGGTCTATTGCATGAATCTTAGTACAATGGACCTCTAGTAAAGATATAAACATAAGTCATATAATGGCTATTCAAACAATGAGAGGGTTTATTTCAGATTTATATTAAAGAATTAGCTTCCCTAATTCATTTAAACCCACTTATTTCACAGAATTCCCAGTGCCAGACTTTTATTACATTCAAAGAAAAAAAACACAACAAGCCTGTAAAATTTGTAAAGTAAAGCAGGGGAAAATAAATGGGTGCGAAAAGCAAGCATTTATCCCAAAACCTTTTAATTTGCCCTCAAACCTAGAGATAACTATTTGGTAGGGTCATTGGCAACAGTTAGGAAGGACCGAAGCTTTGGGAGTGGAAATTTGCAAAGAAATTTACAAGTGTCAGAAAGAAGAGGTGTCACTATACACCATCATCTACCATCTACTGGGAATCCACAAAAGTCAAGGTATTTGGTTAAGTGTGGTGAAACAGTCCTAAGGACCCATCTCAGTAATTGTTTATTTTTCTAAAATAAACAAACAAGCAAGCAAGTCATCAGTAATTATTTTGTTGGGTTTTTTGTTTTGGGTTTTTGTTTTTTGTTTTTGCACCAAAGAGTAGTTAATGTCTGTAAAATAACTTAATGTGTTAACTATGTTCTGTCTTATTCCTAATGTATCAGTTCTCTAGGCAGGGCTTTCTCTTTATTTTAGGTTTGTATAAAAATAGTGCCAAGTCCTATAGACAATGCAAAAACAACAACAACAAATCTGTTTGAAAGGAAAATATCTTGCCAATATTCTATATCTAAGGTATTCATGTCTCTAAACAGGTGGTTTATTGATGTTTTTTTTTTTCTCTCTTGATTTTTCTCTCTGCTGTTTTCTCAACACGTTAGTTCAGTTTTGATCTGAGTTTTAGGTATATGCATGTCCTGAAATCTTCCTTTTAACTCCCCCAGTCCTTAAATCCCCTTTGTAGTTTTGTGGATGCTATTTACTATTATTATTCTTGATCTAAACACCCGCAGCATATCAGTTTTTTCTGATCTGTTCAGGTAAAGAGAAGACCAGGTCCTTTTTAAAATAAATCTATTTCAGTTACATAAAAATTATAAAATAAAAATGTGAAGGAAATAAGATATAAATATAACTAGATTGTGGAGAAATCAAGAAAAGGGAGTTTCATAGATAAAGGTATAAAGTAATCAAAGTAACAGTGATTTTTATAATGGCATAATTAATAAACTTCAATTTTACAGTATTCTCCCACAAAAAGAAGGGTAATTATGCATTAATGAGAACTTTGATAATAGAGTAGCAACATTAGAGATTAGTACTGGAATTTCGTAAAAGAAAATTCCAGAAAGACAGCTGATAAAACAACATAATGATATCAGCTAGTCAATTGTTCTAAGGAAATTGCACCTGCTAACTTCTTAACAATAATACAATTTTAATTTTACTTATAAAAATATAAAGAGAGTATTATCCTATATAATAAAAGGCCAGGAGCCATAAACGTAATGACTGGAACAACCGCTTGACCAGTCGCCATGAGGTGCATTGACCACCTCTCGGTCCCTCCCCTCCTCCACTTCTGTACCCCCCCACCTCTGCCCACAGGTGAATGGGGAACCACGGGGAAGCGGGTGGGTGGCAGCGGGATGGGACTGGGGACTAATGAGCAGGCAGAATGGCTGACCTCTTGGTTCCTTCCCACTGGCCTGCACGCTCTGATGGATCAGTGATGATGAACAGTGGAACAGGGGTGGGTGGCGGGAGGACCATGCTGGCTGTCAGGCTATTGGGATCCCTAGCTCATCCCCGGCTGCTCGGGGGCTCAGGCCAGCATGAAAGCAGGCGCCAGCGACTTCATCTCCATGCGCATGCGCTGGGCCAGCCACTGATGGAACACGCTGCCTGCTTGGGGCCACTCACACGGGCACCGGCACCGCTGCTGCCGCTGCTGAGGCTTGTGGCACTGACGGAAGCTGCGGGGTGTGCCGCAACCTACCTGCCCCTGCAGCGTTTGGCCTGAGGACTGGCAATGGGCAGAAGATGGCCCTGAGGACAGGCTAGGCCTCGGGACCCTACCAGCATGATTTTGTGCGCTGGGCCTCTAGTGATATAAATAGTCATGTTTGTTACTGTAGGTGTTATAATTTTCAAGACTTTTTACTTTTACTTTTTAAATATAAGTATTTATCCCAAAACAACTCTGATAGAGGTTTACAGATGCTGAATCTAGATCATAGCATTTAAATAATTTTCCAAAGGTACATGCATCTATTAGAGCCAGAGCCACAATCTTACCTTGAGTCTTTCCCTTTCTGATGCTAACCATATCTCTTATATGATCATCTAACTACAACCTTTTTGTGTTAACCTGGGACAATTTCTTTCAATGTACATTATCTGTCCAATTTTATCTAAGATTTATTCCAGCATTTTCAGACTTTATAATGTTATACCATGTTGAAAAAAATACACTTTTAAACCCAATTTATGAATTATTAGAAATGAAGTCAATAAAATACTTTAGCATATCTCTTGGCATGTATCCTTTTCTATATCTAGAAGATGGTGTCATCATTTTTTGAAAGGGGTAAATTGTACCTAGAAGGAGGTCAGTCAGTGATATATAATTTGTTCTTTCAGAAATATAATACTCACTCTTCACATATAACAGTAAAACTATTTATGCTTTTGTGGATATAGTTTCTCTTTACGGATAAGAAGTATAATATGAAATTTGTTGGCTTTTTAGGGATCTTGAATAAAATGTGGTAGGCAGTTAGTTAGACAGACATGAACAGAGCAAGGACCAGGGGTGGTACAGAAGGCCATCAGGGTGGCAAGCACTGGTACCTAGCAACTGGGGGAGAAAGGACCTTGCCTCCAGGGTAATCTTTCTGCCACTGTCATGTAGCTGGTCATGCAGTTCAGACCCCCTGCTCTTTCATATCAATAGTAATACAGTTTGGACCCTTCCCTGACGGTCCTCCCCTGGCATGTTGCTAATCATGAGGGTTAGACCTCCTTAGAGGAGGAACAAACCAGCGGGCCAGAGAATAGCCCTTAAGCAGTAAGCCCCCAGGACAATGAGGTTCTAATCTGCATCAAATTCATCTCAACCTCAGTTGTGTTTCAATTCTAGGCCCAGAAATGCAGAAAAACCAGGAAAGCCACTTGGCTGACCTCAGGATCAGCTGCATTGACTAAGGACCTTCTGCTCTGATGCTGACCAATCAGTGGAGACCACAACCCTGAAAGGACACACCTGGAAAGCTGCTGAATATTCTATTGAGATCCTCCCCTGGGACCTCCCCTAAAATTCCCACCTTTAAAAGCCCTTCAGACAGAGGACACAGCCCCACTCTCCCTCCTGGGATCAAACACATACCTTTCCCTTCCCCCTATGCTCCCCACAGGTGAGTTACCTTCACCCTTCTCTCTCCTAAACTTCAAGGGCCTTTCTTTTGCCTCTACCTTGTTTCCTGGGCCCATTTCTCCTGCCAGTCACTTCTTCTAGCTCTGTGACTTTCTAAACAAACTTTCTTTCATAGTTTGAATCTTGGCTCTGAATTCTTTCCTAGCCAGAACTCAAGTACCAAGGTTGCTGAACCAAGGCCCAGTCTGACTCCACTAATCTAACACCAGGTGCCATCCTTGAGGCTGCCAATAAGAATATACTTTGGTAAAATCACTAATAAAAGTATAAAGTACAGAAAATCAGATGAGGCTACTTGTTTTATTATCAATATCTTCCAAATTAAAATTGCGTTTTATTTTTTTACTTTATCTTATTTTTTAAATAAGCTAATGATACAACTTTTATGTACATTTGTTTCCTTGATTAAGATTTCATACTAAGTAAAAAAATGAAAAAATTCAAGAATATAATATATTTTTGTTGAAACATATAGATATTATAATTTGGAGTGAGTCTTTAATAAGTGATTAAGTATCTCTCATCACACAGATGCCAGGAAGTGAATAGTTTATATTCTAAACTAAAAAGGTAATGAAAAAGAAAAGCCATTGTTTTCCTCACATAATGCATTTTACATCAAATAGAAATGAAATTTAACAATATAGACTTTACTCTTGGCTGCTTACAATAAAAGACCTTGACTGTCAAATTTTATTGTCATTGAATGAATGACATTGTCAAATGAAACAATAATATTTCAGAAAGTTATTCACTTTCCTCTTACCTACCTCTGTAAGCATTTTGATATTTTTGTGAGATTTTTAATTTGCTTTTTTTCCAAAAAATTTAAGACAACACATGTAAAAGTAAATAAACTTCAACCATTTAAAAATTTTAAATATTGAAACCAAAAAAAAAAGGGAAAGGGGGAAGGGAAGGAAGAAAAGCATCAAATACTGGACACAATATTTAAGAATTCTACTAACTGGATAATTATGAGTAAATAAAGCAATATTATCTATTTCATAAGTAAATATGTTTTATATGCATATTGCTTTCTGGTTCTTCTCAGGCAAAAGACTGAGTGAGAGACCCAAATTGAACATTATGTGAGAATTGATTGCTGACTGCCGTTTTAAGTCCCTTTGAAAATGAATTGGTCAATAAAAGTCCCTTTGTTTATTAGGGAGTAGGGAGGAAGGCAGGCCTTCCAGCAGAAACGATAATAGATGGTAAGGAGTAAATGATCCCCCAACATCTTGCCCCTAAGGAAGACTTAAATTGAAAAGGTAAGAAAAACATGAGTTTTCTTGATTTCAATAGTTGTATACCAGGAGGATCTGGTGTTAAAGTCCCTTCCAAACATTACATGTGTTTGCATACAGTCACACAGATGCTGGCTGCCTCTGGAGAGAAGTCATCCTCAGAGGTACTGTGTCACAGATCTTTCCAAAATCCCCAAGCCGAACATCAGCTGTGGCTAAACTTTTATATTTTCTTCCTGGATATGAAGATCTCTCAGCTCATGTCCATGATTATCACGTTGTTACTTAAACCAATTTAAAGTAAAACTGGAAAAAAATGAAGGTCATAAGAAATTATATTGATATGGGATTTTTTTGGACTGGAACACCTGGTGTTCCCCTGGGCAGGATGGTTCCCAGGCTCTTTGTCTGTTGGAGTCGAAGAATGAATGCATGGACGGAAGATGGTATAGCAAAGGTGGAAATTTATTGAAGAACAAGTACAGACTCCCACGTGGGGAAGGGGAAAGAATCTCACAGCTCAGACTCCCACATGGGGAGGGGGAAAGGGTCCCACAGCACAGACTCCCACATGGGGAGGGAGAAAGAGTCCCACTGAGTTCCTTTCTCTCCCCTGAGGTTTATAAAGGCTGTAGTTTTTGTGCCTCCATAATCCCCTTTGATTGGCCACTATAGCAACTCCTGAGCTCAAAGGTCAAACCTCACAAGGGACAGGTGAGGCCCTCCTTCTTGATTTTGTAAATATAGACCTTTTGCTACTCCCAGTTTCCTTATCTTATGGAAATGTAACTGCTGCTGCTCCCTTGTCATATGGAAATGTACCTTCTTCTAGCTCCCTTGTCTTGTGGAAATGTACCCTTTTGCAACTCTGTAGCCTGTGATTTTTCCATGGACCCCCTTAATTTCTAAATTTTTTCAAACCTGCCTATTTCCTCCTAAAAATTCCTGTTTTACCCCCAAAACTCCTTTCAGTATTACAGTGGACAGTGCTTGTCCTACTGGATATGAGGTCACCAGTGCCCTATCAGGCCTATTTCCACTAGCTTAATCTCAGAATTTGGGGCCTCCAAGTCCACTAAACAGTCTGCCCAAGGGCAACCTAAGGGAAGCCCTGTATTTGCCTGAATACAGATAATTTTTATGTTAAGTGTTTCTTCAGCAAGAACACAGTATGGAATAGACTACTAATGCGCTCAGCTCTTGATGATCCCAGAATAGAAAGCCAAGCGCTCTCTGACTCCTTGCATCTTCCTCTGGATTTTTCTTATATCATTTATTTCTTGGGTTTCTGCTCCAAGAAAATATTTATTTGAGATAAATAAAATACCCATCAGTACATCTTGAATTCCATGTTGAAATATTTAAGTAGGCGAGGGACTGACACATACATACTTATTAATTCTAATAACAACCAGGTGGTGATACATGATTTTTGGACTGGAACACACGGTGTTCCCCTGGGCAGGGTGGTTCCTGGATTCTTTGTCTGCTGGAGTCGAAGAATGAATCCACAGACAGAAGATGGTATAGCAAAGGTGGAGATTTATTGAAGAACAAGTACAAACTCCCCCTGTGGGGAGGGGGAAAGAGGACCATCAACTTCCTGTTTCCACGGTTTATAAAGTCTGCAGTTCCTGTGTCCTGATATCCCCTCTGATTGGTCAATATTCCCTTTTGAATTGGTTATTATAGTAACTCCTGAGGCCCTCCTCCCTCATTGTCTTCCTATTCCCTCTGGGCTTTCTTCCCCCTTCTTTATTTTGTAAATATAAACCTTTTGGCTACTCCTAGTTCCCTTGTCTTATGTAAATGTAACTGTTGCCTCTCCCTTGTGTTATGGAAATGTACCTGTGGCTGCTTCCTTGTGTTATGTAAATGTACCTTCTCCCAGTTCCCCTTATCTTATAAAGATGCAACTTTTGCCAAAACGGGTTTGGCTCAGTGGATAGAGCTTCGGTCTGTGGACTGAAAGGTCCCAGGTTCGATTCCAGTCAAGGGCATGTACAGGGTTGCGGGCACATCCCTGGTGGGGGGTGTGCAGGAGGCAGCTGGTTGATGTATCTCTCTCATCGATGTTTCTAGCTCTCTATCCCTCTCCCTTTCTCTCTGTGAAAAATCAATTAAAAAAGAATAAAAAAAAAAGATGTAACTTCTCCCAGTCTGTAGCCCTGTGTTTTATCCATGGACCCCAATTCTAAAAATTCCCTAAACCTGCCTATATTCCCCTAAAATTCCTGTTTCAGTGGGGGTACCCATTTTAGATGAGTTATTTTACCTACTTCAGGTTGCAGGGCTAGAAAATGAGGAAGCCAAGTTTGAGACTACATGTCTCTCTGCAAAGTCATGCTGTTTTTTATAATTAGGTTACTGTACAGAAATTTGGGCCAAAGTTTCCATAAGTATAAAGAAACTAATAAATGGATAGATACTGGGAACTTGACTTCATTAGAAAGATATGATAAGATTGTGTTCATGCATTTAAATTTAAAGTAGTTGTCTGGATTATATGTATCCAATGACACCCTTCCACAAACAAAATTGTGCACATTTGATATTTCATAGCACCTACTGATAAAAAGGGCACTTAACAAATCCTATATAATAAAAGGCTAATATGCAAATCGACCGAATGGTGGAACAGCCAGTTGCTATGACACGCACTGACCACCAGGGGGTAGGCACTTGACGCAGGAGCTGCCCCCTGGTGGTCAGTGCACTCCCACAGGACGAGTTCCACTCAGCCAGAAGCCCTGAGCCGGGCTCACAGCTGGCAAGTGCAGTGGCAGTGGTGGGAGCCTCTCCTGCCTCCATGGCAGCGCTAAAGATGTCCGACTGATGGCTTAGTCAGACATCCCCCAAGGGCTCCCAGACTGAGAGAGGGCACAGGCCAGGCTGAGAGCCCCCCCTCCCCCGCCACCACTGAGTGCACGAATTTTGTGCACCAGGCCTCTAGTGTATTATAATGGCATGAGCTTAATATTTTAATTGTATGACTAATATGGTAGGTGCCACTTATGTCTGTCTCATTTCTTCCATCTTCAGACATGTGTCTGCCCACATTCACCACTATATCCCAATTCAGGAATTCATCTCTGGTCCTTCATATCTTCATCCCCATGTAGGTCTATCCCTTGCCAAGTGATTGTCTTCTAGCTCTCTGACACAGCTGAAAAACAGAATTTCTATGACAATCTAAAACTTGCTAGAAACCAATCATAAAGCATTGGCTGGCCTCCTGTAGTTTCTAGTTCAGAGTAGCTTCCCAATACACATTTGTGGGATGGTTTATGGGCTAGAGGTACACCACCCTAACTAGACTACTAGGCAAGGGAAGATGAGTTAACTCCATTCTTAAATGTCATTTCCCCCACTACCATTCAGGTAATTGTATTACAGAAAAATTATTTAGGTGCACTATTCTTATTTCACCACAGTGAACAAAGAAAAGAAAAAAATATGGACAAAAGAGGAGATATAATAAAGCTACCACATAAAAATTGAGATGTTAAATTTTGTAAACATTGATGAATACAAGTTGGTAATAGAGGCAGTTCAAAATCAGTTTGTCAGAATAACAAAGCAACATTTGTAATTTTAAGGAAAATATTTTTGTATATTCTTATAATGACTATGTAATTGTTACTTGATTTTTCTATAATATAGATTTATAATTTATAATGTATTACATAGTATTTATAAATTTTAAAATAATTTAATCTAAGATTGGGTTTCAAATTGTTCCCCAGAGTCCTAGCATCCAGAAGAAGAGAATACATACAAGAGGGCAATTTGGGAGAGGAACATCAAGCTCTATGTAGTTTTCAAATGTTTCCTATGTAGAATCCTATCCAATAAAGGTTTTTAAAAAAAGATTTTGCTGCTAACACTTTCATCCAATTATGAAGTAATTTTTCCATTGAAATATTATTTAAACCTTCTTAAACATTTAGTAATTGTAATTTTCTTACAGATGTAAGATCTTTTGAATTATTCAGTTTGTGAATATACAATAAAATATTTAATAACATTTTAAAAATATTTAATGAAGATCAAACTGAGCCTATTTCTGAAAATGTTATGTAGTTCATGAATTATAAATATTTCTAAATTTGCATATCCAACATTTGCTAAATCTTAGAATTCGAAAGATTACATTAAGATGTTGCATCAAACTATCTGTTGTATTTGGCAAGGATAATCAAACATGATGGTTAAAAATCCAGACTCTACACAGAGAACTTGGGTTCAAATCTTAGCTCTGCCAGTTACTCAGGGGAACTTGGTTGTGATGATCAATTTTATGTGTCAACATGATGGGCCATGGAGCACCCAGATTAACCTTTTGCACTCAGATGTCAAGTGTGACTCAACACGGTTAGCATCGGTAGCAGGAATCGAGAAAAAAGCAAGCGAGTGCAAAGGGTTAAACATTATTTCTGGGTGTGTCCGTGAGAGTTTCTGGATGAGATTAGTTAGCATTTGAATCAATGGGCCCTAAAATAGATTGACCTCCTCAATATCTTCTCCAATCTTTTGAGGGCCAGAATAGAACAAAAGGTAGAGGGAAAAGGAATCTGTTCCTTGTTTTTCGGCCTCACTGTATGAAGGGGGTCAATTCATCTTATCTTCTCCTACTGTCAGGCTGGGATTTATACCGTTGGCTCTCCTGGTCCTCAGGCCTTCAGACTCAGACTGAATTATATTACCAACTTTCTCAGCTCTCTAGTTTGCAGACCTCAGATTGTTGGTCTTCTCAACTTCCAGTTATCTAAGTCCATTTCTCATAATAAATCTCCATATATGTATCTCTCCTATTGGTTTTGTTTCTCTGGACAACCCTGACTAATACTTTGGTCAAATTACTGGACCTCTCTATTTCTTAGTTTAATCATCTATGCAATCTATAATAATAAAAGCATAATATGTAAATTGACTGAACAGCAGAACAGCCATCCGGATGACCTTCCAGACAACCACGTTATGACACACACTGGTGCCAGGCCAGCCAAGGTGGATGCATTGTGATTGGTTGGGGCCCCTGCCATCACCCTATGATCTCCCTGCAGAGGGAGGCCCAGGCCATCGGCTGGCAGGGCAATCAATGGGGGAGGGCTCCGTGATCGCCTCAAAGAAGGAGGCCCAGGCCATCCTCTGTGCAGTGATCCATCGCATAGCCCCAGCCAGGTGGGCGGGGCCTCCCTCTGCTGAGCAATTGATCACAGAGCCCCATTATTGATCGCCCCACAGAGGGAGGCCCAAGTCAGCTAAGCAATGGCACCCCACGCTTGTTGCCTGCAGAGGGAGCCAACCAGTGTTGGGAGGGGGCGCAGCGCTGCACAGATGGCAAGCAGTGGCAGCAGCGGGGGTGGGGTCAGCTGCCAGCAGCTGGGGGAAGGAAAGCCCTGAGAGGCCCTGATCACCAGCCAGGCCTAGGGACCCTACTCAAGGGGTCCCGGATTGCCAGGCTGAGGGACACTCCCCCCGCCCCCTGTGCATGAATTTCATGCACTGGGCCTCTAGTGGTAATAATAAAAAACTTCCCATATAGGGTTATTGGAAGATTCAACAAGTTAATATATGTAAATCTGTCTCAGAATTTAATGGGTTACTTAGATTAGTGTTTTGTAAGTATAATAGCCATCACTTGGAGAGGGCTTGCTATATGCCAGGCAGGTAAGTGTTAGCTGTTTTATCATTATGGATTTACTTAGTCAAAAGAAAATGATGACACTGTGGTCATTTAGTTGTCACTAAGCACTGGCAGTAGCATATTAAACCGTGTTAGAGCAATCAGTTGCACATGAGAATGCAAGTAATAATGTAATAATGTCTTTTTGTGATAAGGAATGCCTATTGAAGGTTTTCGGTTATTACTCACTAAATAGCTTTGCATGTGCTTTGGATCTAATTTACTTTATCTTTTGAGAATATGAAATAAATTATACAGGGAATTTTTCTTAAAAATAACAATTCCACCATGAACAAGAGTGAGGGAAATCTTTAGGTGATAGGTCAATTGTCTTGTATTTAATGGAGCAAAGGCAATTTTGTTTCCTTTATAGGACCAGCATTTTGCTCCTCATTATAGTGAGCAATGTGGCATTTTTCTGACATCTGTCTCAACCTTACAATCAAGATTATTATCTCATTAATTTTCACAGTCTCTGCAAGAAAGTTGATGTTGTCAGGTTTCGTAATGGAGAAACAGTATGGCAAAAAGTCTTAGTAATCTCTCCATTGTTCCAAATCAAAGAGAGAAACGGTGACTTTAATTCTAGTAAGGTGATTACACTATTAATATTGTCACTTAATTAGTATTACAAAGTGTTACTTTTCTTCTTGGACACTTAATATGGATGTCCATGTAGGTCATCAATAAGAAATGTTATGTTGTTTAGATACCAATCCCTATTTCTCCTTTTTTCATTGCAGGATATTTGACTATGATTGACCATGCCACCCATCTGCCTGTCTATTTATCTATCTACTAGAGGCCCAGTGCACCAAATTCTTGCACAAGGTGTGTGTGTGTGTGTGTTTGTCTGTGTGTGTGTCCCACAGCCCACCCTATACTCTCTTCAATCCAGGACTGCTGGCTAAACGGGTAGTCGGACATCCTTCTCACAATCCAGGACTGCTGGCTCCCAACCGCTCGCCTGCCTGCCTGCCTGATCACCCCCTAATCACTCCACTGCCTGATCGACACCTAACTGCTCCCCTGCTGGCCTGATTGCCCCTAACTGTCCTCCCCTGCAGGCCTGGTTCCCCCCAACTGCCCTCCCCTGCAGGCCTGGTCCCCTCCCCCCCAACTGCCCAGCCATGCAGGCCTGGTCATCCCTAACTGCCTTCCCCTGCAGGCCTGATTGCTCACAAATCCCCTCCCCTGCTGGACATCTGTGGCAGCCATCTTTGACTACATGGGGGTGGCCATCTTATGTGTTGGAGTGATGGTCAATTTGCATATTACCTCTTTATTATATAGGCTAGATAGATCTATTCATTTATCTTATCTATCTTTCTAACCTTCTATTAGTAATATACTCATTTTTTCCTTACTTAAAATTATAAATCTGAATATGTTGAAAACTTGATTTTTTAATTTACATTTGTTCACAAAATTTATGTTGTTTCTTTGCTTTTTCCAAAAACAAACTGTTTGGTCCATTTTTCTTTACCTACTTCCATTGTTCAACTCATCCTGAAACCATCCCATGCAGCAATTTTCTAAATCATTCAAACTGTCTCAACTTTTCTGCCTTAGTATACCTTGTATAAACCAAATTTCTCTTTTCATATACAGAAATATTTTATTAGGTAAAATTTTCATTTGTAATCTTACCAGCAGAGGCTTCATTTGGCTGGATGTTAAGAGGGGGATTATTTTTGAAGAGTCCCTAATTAAGATTACCAGGAAGACTTAGAGCTTCAGTGGATAGATATGAATCCCAGGACAAATATATAAGTGCATTATCATGAGCATCCTGAAGGATTAGTAAGATGTGCACAAAGAGACCAATGTATTTTTATCCTTCTTTTGCCATCCTACTTTACAGAAGCTAAAAATGATTGAGTAAAGCATAAAGCAAGGCACAGTGTTCTATTTAATTTAAACAGATGTTTTTCTCTTTTTAAAAAAATATATTTTTATTGATTTCAGAGAGGAAGGAAGAGGGAGAGAGAGACAGAAACATCAATGGTGAGAGAGAATCACTGATCAGCTGCCTCCTGCAAGCCCCCCACTCGGGATCAAACCCACAACCTGGGCATGTGCTCTTGACCAGAATCGAACCTGGGACCTTTCAGTTCATAGGCTGGTGCTCTATCCACTAAGCCAAACCTGCCAAGGTTTTCTCTTTTTTTTTAAAAAAAAAAAAAGTATTTTTATTGATTTCAGAGAAGAAGGGAGAGGGAGAGGGAGAGAAACATCAATGATGAGAGAGAATCATTGATTGGTTGCCTCCTGTATGCCCCCTACTGGGGATCAAGCCTGCAACCCAGGCATGTGCGCTTGACTGGAATCGAACCTGGGACCCTTCAGTCCAGAGGTGGATGCTCTATCCACTGAGCCAAACCAGCTAGGGCTTTTTTCTCATTTTTAAGAGCTATCAGACACACTTGAATTTATATTAAGAATTTCAGGTCATCTATCAAGAATTTGTCTAAAGCACAACCTCTGTTATTTACAGCAATGTTACTGGAGAATAGAAACTACATTGCTCATATTTCATAGACTCATCACTGCCGTTCAAAGAGCTTTATCATAGTGGTGATGACATATATTCTGTCCTTTATGTATTTCATGCTTGTACTAGCAGTCATATGCATTTCTCCCCTTCAAAGAATTGTATGGTGTTGAAAAATATTACTGAAAATACTTAAACCTACTTGACCCATTCCTCTTAACTTAAAAGACTGTGTTTCAATGAAGAGCACTTGTTTAATAATAAATAAATATAGAAAACAGAAAACACTGCTATGGCTTTACTGCCCAAATGTAGATAACAAAAGAGAAAAGGTCCTTTCCTTTTCTGTCTCCTACAAGCACTGGTTCCTGGCTCAATAAACGGGGTTAAGGGAGAGGGAAACAGTGCAGCCACCCTCTCTGTGAACCAGTTACTTTCATTGTTCAAGTTTTATTTGATGTGCCATAAGGTCCTATTCTTTAAGTGGAATATATATTTTATCACATAAATTACAGTCTATTTTAGTGTATAGTTAAGAAATGTATCTTAATAAATGTTTATTAATACTGTTCTAGGTGTTTTAAATTTTTTCATTAATATCTTCCTAGTACATACTGTCCCATGTGGCTTAGCACATTTAATTGGAATCTGAGCATGAAGTAAAAATGTTTGTTAAATTGTTGGGAAAAGAAACCTTAGAAATTATAGTCATATAGTCTTTTAACAAAATTATTAAAAGTCATTTAACCAGTATTCTCTAGAATCAATCAGACACATATATTTGATTATTTGGTTTTTAAAAAAATAAGTCTAAATAAATCACTAGGACAAAACATTTTAGACTTCCTCCTTGGCATATAGTATATATATATATTGATTAATACAGTAAACCTGATACAGAGCAAATTAGAAAATGCATGTGACATTCACTGAAAATAAAGTCTTAAGACTTTGAGGTTGACATTGAGCCATTTGATTTTGAAAATTTGTTTTCAGACTTCTTTTAACATACATATTTGTCATAATAAATCTGCTTTTTGAGTTAAAACTTTTAGGCTTCTGGTTCCATCCTCTCATGTAAAGGCCTTAGGTTGTCACTCTGTCCTAACAATAATTAAAAAGCTAAACAAACTGAAAAATCAACATCTTTTCTTAGATGTGTCTGGGAATTAATATCACAAGGCAGCAAGTAAACACTTCTGTAGGAACCAATGCAGGAGTAGGAAAATCTAAATTGTAATTGATGAATTGTTGGAGGCTCAGAGTGAACAAGTGTGTGAGTTAAAAACTCCAGGGAGACCTAGTCAGAGGAAGGTCCTCATGCTCTTGTGAGTTTTAGCTCCAGGAACTTTCCTGGGTTCTCACAGTGAAGATCAGAGGAAAACACTCTCATGCTTCTGGCAGGTCAAAGGGAAAAGAAACAATTTTTAAACATACCAGAGCTTGCCCACAACAAACTGTTTTACCAGAGCCTAACCTATTGGGGCTTTTTCAGACAACTCTAGCCCTCTCTAGCCTTCCATATGGAGGGAAAAAAATACCCAACTGCAGACACTTCTAGTTATTCTGTCCAACCTAAGTGGATGAAAAAATCCTGAGAAGCATTTGTGAGGTTGTACAGATCAGAGATGCAGGCTAACTAAAAGACCACAAACTAACCGTAGGAGTAGAGAATGCTTTTTCTCCCCCACACCTGACCACCACATCACTAAAGGCCTACTTACTGCAATTCCCTTTACACAGTCTATAATTTGTAGCCACTAGGGAAAAATTACAAGGCAAAAAACACAGTTTGAATCAACTAAGCAAGCATCAGAACCAAAGTTAGCTATGGCAGAAATGTTGGGATTATCAGAGCAGTAATTTTAAAAATCTATAATTAATATGCTAAAGGTTCTCATAAACAGAGTAGACAGCATTCAAGAACAGATAGGTGATATAAGAAAGGTAAAAATTATAAGAGTCAGAATGAATTGCTTAAAATAAAAACATAGTAACAAAAATGAAGAGTGTCTAACGGGGTCATTATTACATTGAACATGGGAAGACTCTCTGAGGTTGAGAACATATCAACAGAAACTTCCAAAACTTAAAAGCAAAGACTGAAAAAAGGAACAGAATATTCAAGGACTAGGAACCACTACAAAAAATATAAAATGTGTTTAATGTGAATACAGGAAGGAGAAAATGAACAATAGGAAAAGAAGAAATATTTGAAGCAATAATAAATGAGAGTCTCTCCAAATTATTCTCAGACACCAAATCACAGATGCTGGATGTACAGACAATGCCAAGTAGGATAAATGCCAAATAAGCCACACCTAGGTATATCATATTCAACTGTAAAAAACCTAGGATAAGTAAAAAATCTTCAAAAAAAAAAAAAAAAAAGCCACACACATAGAACAAACTGTACCTATAGAAGAGCAAAGATAAGAAAACATCTGACTTCTCTGCAGAAACAATGCAAGCAAGAAGAGAATGGAGTGAAATATTTAATGTGTTAAAAATTCTGAAAAAATTCTCAATGTCACTAATCATCAGAGAGATGCAAATTAAAACCACAATAAAATATTACCTCACACCTGCCAGAATGGCTACCATCAATAAATTAACTTATGACAAGTGCTGGCAAGGATGTGGAGAAAAGAAAACCCTAGTACACTGGTCAGAATGCAGACTGGTGCAGCCACTGTGGAAAACAGTTTAGAATTTCCTCAAAAAATTAAACAAAGGAACTGCTTTTTGACCCAATGATCCACTTCTGGGATTATATCTTAAGAATTCTGTAATACCAATCAGAAAGAATATATGCACCCCTTTGTTCAAAGCAGCATTATTTACAACTAGAGGCCTGGTGCATGAAAATTCATGCATTGAAGGGGGGGGGATCCCTCAGCCCGGCCTGCCCCCTCTCACAGTCCAGGAGCCCTCAGGGGCGGGAGGTGATCCAGCAATCAGGGGAAGGCAATGCCCCCATCACACCTCTGCTGCTGCCACGGAAGGCAGTGCAAACCTCAGTTGGCCCTGGTTACCTGAGGCTTGGGCGGCCCTGGGAGGCTGGGCAGTCGCCATCTGAGGTTTGCCTGTGCCTTGGGCCAGTCCTGGGTGGCTGGGGGGCTGAGGGCAGGTCCAGCCACACCATGCACCTGCCACCTCCCCCTTCCGCAGGGCTGAAAGGACTGGGGACTCCTGTGGGGCTATGGGGACTGGGCACTGCCATCTTATGGCTATGGGTGCTGCCATCTTTGTGGTGGTGTGATGGTCAATTTGCATATTCCCTCTTTATTAGATAGGATAGCCAAGATCTGGAAACAGTCCAAGTGCCCATCAGTAGATAAATGGATAAAAAGCTGTGGGACATTTACACAATGGAATACTACTCAGATGTTAACCCTTTGCACTCGCTTGCTTTTTTCTCAATTCCTTTATTCTAATGTTAACCGTGTCGAGTCATACTCAACATCCAAGTGCAAAAGGTTAAAAGGAAGGAACTCTTATCTTTTGTGACAGCATGGATGATCTTGGAGATTATTATGCTAAACAAAATAAACCAGTCAGAGAAAAACAAATACTTTATGATCTCACATATGTGGAATCTAATGAGCAAAGGTGAACAAAATAGAACCAGAGACATGGATATATGGTACAGACTGGCAGATGTCAGAGGGAAGTTGGATGGGGCAGACAGGATGAAAGAAAGTGAAGAGAATAGCCAAAGAACATATATGCATAACCCATGGATACAGACAACAATGTGGTGAGGGCCAGAGGGAGGGGAGGGCAGGTTCTGGCTGGATGGGGACAAAGCAGATGAAAATGGGGGCCAATTGTAATAATGTCAACATTAAAAATAAAATGTAATTTTAAAAAATTCTGTATCCTGCAAAATTATCCTTCAAAAGTGAAAGAGAAATAAAGACTTTCTTGGTCAAATAAAAAATTGGTAGAATTTGTTGCCAGTAGAACTATATTGCCAGAAATATTGAAAGAAGTTCATCAGAGAGAATGAGATAATATAGGTTGAAAACTCAGATCTACCTAAGTAAATGAAGAACATGGGAGAAGGAATAAATAAAGGTAAAATATTTTTTCTATTCATAATTGATTTAAAGTTAACTTCAAAATAATAGCAAGAATGTATTTGATTATTTGTGCATATGTATATATCTTATGTATAATAAGTGTTTATGTATACTTATGTATACTTACTTATTTTAAGTGAAATGAGCGGTAACGATGACAAAGAATGGGAATGAGGAATTTGGATTATTTTGTTTTTGTAAGGTATGCATACTTCCCATGAAGTGGTATAGTGTTACTTGGAAGTGAATGTGGCCCTTGCCAGTTTGTCTCAGTGGATAGAGCATCGGCCGGCCTGCAGACCTAAGGGTCTGAGGTTTGATTCTGGTCAAGGGCATGTACCTTGGTTGCAGGCTCCTCCATTGCCCGGGCCCTGGTCGGGGTGTGTGCAGGAGGCCACCAATGGATGTGTTTCTATCACATTGATATTTCTCTCTGTCTTTCCCTTTCTCTTCCACTCTAAAAAAATCAATGGAAAAATATATGTGGGTGAGGATTTAAAAAATAAAATAAAATGTTTTTTGAAAAAGAAAGTGAATGTGGATTAGTTGTAAATGCATATTGAAAATATAGGGCAATCACTAAAAAAAGGTAAGAAAATAAGGGTAGCCCAGCCAGTGTGCCTCAATGGTTGAGCATCGACCTATGAACCAGGTGGTGATGGTTCGATTCCTGGTCAGGGCACATGCCCAGGTTGAGGGCTCAATCCCTGGTGGGGGCATGCAGGAGGCAGCTGATCAATGATTCTCTCTCATCATTGATGTTTCTCTCTCTCCCTCTCCCTTCCTCTCTGCGATATATATATATGTATGTATAAAAGGAACATAGAGGAAATGGAATCATATAAGATGCTCAGTTAAAACCATAACAGGCAGAAAAAGAATGGAAGACAAAAATTGGAGCAAAGAACAAGGGTATTGAATAGAAAACAGTAGCAAATATGATGGATAGTAATCAAACCGTATTAATAATTACATTAAATGTTCTAAATATATCAATTAAAAGAAAAATTGTCAGAGATGATAAAAAAAAACAAGACCCAACTACATGTTGTTTACAAGAAATCAACTTTAAATATAAAGACACATATAGATTAAAAGTAAAGGGATGGAGGACATACCCTTGACAACACTAATCAAAAGAAAGCTGAGCCCTAACCGGTTTGGCTCAGTGGATAGAGCGTCGGCCTACGGACTGAAGGGTCCCGGGTTCGATTCCGGTCAAGGGCATGTACCTTGGTTGCGGGCACATCCCCCGTAGGAGGTGTGCAGGAGGCGGCTGATGGGTGTTTCTCTCTCATCGATGTTTCTAACTCTCTATCCCTCTCCCTTCCTCTCTGTAAAAAAAAATCAATAAAATATATATTTAAAAAAAAAAAAAAAAAAAAAAAAAAAAAAAAAAAAAAAAAACAAAAGAAAGCTGAGTAGCTATATTAATTTCAGAAAAAGCAGACCTCAGGCCAAGAAAAATTATAAGGACTGCAGAGGCAATACATAGGAATAGAAGGGTCAATTCTCTAAGAAAGACACAATGGTCCTAAATGTGTATGTGCCTAACAACACAGCATTAAAATATGTGAGGGAAAAACGCATAGAATTGCAAGGATACATAGATAAATCCATTATTGTAGTTGGAGACTTCAATACCCCTCTATTACTGGTAGAAATGGACAGATCCAGAGGGTAGAAAATCAATAAAGACATAGTCAAACTAAACAATGCCATCATTAACTGGATATAATTGATATCTGTAGACTGCTTCATTCAATAGCAGAAGACACAGTCTTCTTAAACTCGCATGGAACATTCACCAAGATAGACTACATTCTGATATAAAACATACCTTCACTAATTTGAAAGTATAGAAATTATTTAATGTCTGCTTTTAGACCACAATGGAATTAAAATAGAAATCAACTGCATAAAGATAGCTGGAAAATCCCAAAAAAATTAGAGTCTAAAAATTACATTTCTAAATAACACATATTTAGAAATGTAATTTTTACACTTACTCTCTTCTAAGGGAAGTTAAAATTAGTTTGAGCTAAATGAAAATGAAAACACAAGTTATCAAAATGTGTGAGGTACAGCAAAGCAGTGTTTACAAGGAAATTTATAGCATTAAATGCATATATTAGAAAAAAGAAATGTCTAAAATCAAAACTATAGGAGGAGCAAATTAAATACAAGATAAGCAGGAGAATATAAATGATAAAAATTAGAGCAGAAATTAATGAAATTGAAAACAGAAAAATCAATAGAGAAAATCAACAAAACTAAAAGCTGGTTCTATAAAAATATCAATAAGCCTGTAGCTGTGCTAAGCAAAAAATAAAGAGGACACACATTACTAATATCAGAACTGAAAGAGAGGACATTACTACCACTCTCCTGGGCATTGAAAGGATAATAAAGGAATAGTATAAATAACTCTATGCCCCAAAATTTGATAACCTAGATGAAATGAACCAATTTCTTTTTTTTATTATTTAAATTCTTTATTGTTTAAATTATTACATAAATCTCCTTTTGCCCCCATTGACCTCTCCCGACCTCCCCCCCCCCGCCCCCCGCCAGCACATGCCCTCACCACCACCCCCCATCTGTGTCCACTGGCTATGCTCATATGCATGCATACAAGTCCTTTGGTTGATCTCTTACCCTCTCCCCCCTCCCCTGCACCTTCCCTCATAGGTTGGACAGTCTGTTTGATGCTTCTGTGACTCTGGTTCTATTTTTGTTCATCAGTTTATGTTGTTCATAATATTCCACAAATGAGTGAGATCATGTGATATTTATCTTTCTCTGACTGACTTATTCTCTTAGCATAATGCTCTCCAGTTCCATCCATGCTGTTGCAAATGGTAAGAATTCCTTCATATATATATGTTTTTTTTTAATTGATTTTTTACAAAGAGGAAGGGAGAGGGATAGAGAGTTAGAAACATCCACGAGAGAGAAACATCAGTCAGCTGCCTCCTGCACTCCCCCTGCTGGGGATCGAGCTTGCAACCAAGGTACATGCCCTTGACTGGAATCAAACCTGGGACCTTTCGGTCCATAGCAGAAATTCTATCCACTGAGCCAAACCGGTCAGGGCAAGAATTCCTTCTTTTTTACAGTAGCTTAGTATTCCATTGTGTAGAGGTACCACAGTTTTTTAATCCACTCATCTGCTGATGGGCACTTAGGCTCTTTCCAAATCTTAGCTATGGTAAATTGTGCTGCTGTGAACATAGGGGTGCATATATCCTTTCTGATTGGTGTTTCTGATTTCTTGGGATATAGTCCTAGAAGTGGGATCACTGGGTCATATGGAAGTTCCATTTTTAGTTTTTTGAGGAAATGCCATACTGTTCTCCACAGTGGCTGCACCAGTCTGCATTCCCACCAGCGGTGCAAGAGGGTTCCTTTTTCTCCACATCCTCGCCAGCACTTGTCATTCATTGATTTGTTGATGATAGCCATTCTGAAATGGACCAATTTTTTGAAAGACACAATATATTAAAACTCTGATAAGAAGAAACAAATAGTCTGAATAATTCTATATTTGTTAAAGAAATTGAATCAATAATGAATAACCTGCTAAGACAGAAAGCACCAGTCCCAGATGGGTTTACTAGTGAATTATATTAAGTATTTAAGGAAGAAATTATATTAGTTCTCTATCATCTTTACTAAAGATAGAGATAAGGGAATATTTCCTAACTCAAAATAAAGACATTGCTATAAAAAAGAAACAAAACACAGACCAATATCATTTATGAACATAAATGCAAAAACCCTCAACAAAATATTAGCTAATGGGTTTCAACAATGTATGAAAAAATTTATAGTCCTAAACCAAGTGAGATTTATCATACGTATGCCAGGCTGGTTCAACATTTGAAAATCAATAAAGGTAACGCATCACATCAACAGGCTAAAGAAGAATAATCACATGATCAGGTCAATAGAGGCAGAAACCACTTAATAAAATTCAATACCCATTGATGATAAACTAAAGCTAGAGGGGAACTTCCTCGACTTGATAAAGATTATCTACAAAAAAACTGCAGCTTACATTACACTTAATTGTGAGAAACTCAAACTTTTCCCACTAAGATTAGAAAAAAAGGCAGTTATAGCCTCTCTCACCAGTTTGTTGAAATGAAATAACATTATTTATTCTCTTTAAGTAATTTCCATCATTTATAAATTTTAAGCAAATCAGGAGGATATAAAAATAACCAATAATCTTGACCAGTGTTATTTTTAGATATCACATTTATAAGACTGACTCGGATATATAATTAAAAATTGAAATGTGTTTGTATGTAGCCTACATCTACTCTGTAAATAATATAAGCAATTAAGACCACGCTTTACTAAGAAGTATTAAAGAGTTTCCTCGGGATTCGCTTGATAAGGCTGCTAGAGAACTGGTGGTGATCGGTGGAAGTGGACCTTCCTACGGGGGTATGAGATTTGCTACAAAGGTTTTGGAAGCACAGAGCCTGCAAGGCAAATGAGAATGATAATCATAGTCCCAATCATAAACCTAATAACGCAGGGGTGATTACATGTCATTCTCTGGGGGAGAAATAGATTGATTCTGTTTCATAAAGGGGAGAAAAACCCACATCTACCTCAGATATGGCATTTAATTTATGGCTAAAGTTGGGTTTCGAGTGGAGGCTGGTAAATTGGAAAGAGATAATTAACTACTTCTCTGAGGTATAAGCACTTACCACATGCAGAGGTGGTTATATTGACTAAGCATCTAATGTGGTATTAGCACATTTTAGCTGCCGAATAGATATGATCTTCCTTTTCCTTTCAACCTGCTAGCAACCACCTAATTAGATTCTCCCATCACCACTACTAACAACGGCCTCTGTCAACCCAAAACATACTCCCCATCTTTTAAATATCTGACCTCTACGAACCTGCAACCTTCTGGTGGCCATCAGAAAGTCGCCAGTACCTGCAGACCTCCACTTTGCCTCTCTCTGCCTTCAGTCAGCTTCATTACTTTAACTCTCATAAACGAGTTTTTTTAAAAAATTTCTTGCCAACTAATGCAGCACTTCTTCTTTGCTCTTTAATGGGCATGCTCTTTACCCTGGAAATTCAGTATTTATTTATTTAATTAATATATATATTTTTATATATATATTTATTTCAGAGAGGAAGGGAGGGGGAGATAGAAACATCAATGATGAGAGAGAATCATTGATCAGCTGCCTCCTGCATACCCCACACTGGAGATCGAGCCCACAACCCTGGGCCCTGACAGGGAATCAAACCGTGACCTCCTGGGTCATAGGTCAATGTTCAACCACAGCCACACTGTCAGGGGAAGGAAATCAGTATTTATATACTTATCACAAACCCATTTCCACCAACATTTTTCTCATTTGGTCATTGTTTAGAAGGAAAGTAGAAAGCTGATCTCATTTATTCATTTTATCTCTTGTAAAGATTTTTATCACATTGTAATCATAACATATTTATTGGACTGTTTAATCATTAACACAAAATTATTACCGTAGATGCTACCAAAGAACCACTTCAATATAACAGATTTAGTCTGCACCAAGGCAGATTAGTAATAGGTCAGAAATAAATATATGTCCTCATTATCCACTCTCTTCAAAAATGAGCAAAACCTCAAAATAAGGTGAATAATAGAAAAGCTACCTAGGTAACTAAAGAAAGTGTTCTTTATTTCAGCTCTTTTAGCTGAAGGTACTAATTGATTTAATTTATCCATTTCAGGTTCCTGGGTCATGTGACCTGAGAAGTCAAATAGAACACATGGACAATAGTAATTTAAAAAAATACATGTAATGGTAAAAATAATAAAGGCATTCATTTAGTTGGTGCAATAATCAATGTTTATATTCTTTTTCTTTTTATTTCAGGATGAATCAGATGGTGGAAAACCCCAGTAAGTACATACCTTAAGGAACCACAAGTTTCTTTCTACTTCCTAATTCCCAAAGGGGAAGTCAACTGTTGCACATTTGAAAATGTCTGTATAAGCCAGAGTCGTATAAATTTAAAAAAATTTATATTACACTACCAATTTAAACTAGGTCATGGAAATATGAACCTGGTTTTGCTATTGTTTTGTTCCTTTGTTTTAGGAAATGAAGTAAACAGAGATATTACAAAGGGTGATTGTTTTGGACAGTTTCATAATGTAAATTTTAAAAAGTTAGAAGCCCTGAGTCCTAATCCTATACCTCCTCCTTTAGGACTTGTTGCTCAATACATGCCATAGACTTATCTTACTAATTTTCAATGATACTGGTAAGGTTTTAGCATTACTAGTAAGTAAAATACACCTAAGGTATTAACTGTAAGTTCAGCAAACTATGATTCTATAATCCTATTTAGCAAAAGAAGAAAGAAAAAGAGAGAAAAATCTAGCTATGGTATCAGAGAAGCATTGTGTTTGAGCCTGATGTTTGTCAGCGAAGTAGGAAAAATGCACAGCATGTGTACTTACAGTGTGTACAACCTGCTTCTTTGTGAGGTACTCAACCTTTCTGGTTATTCTGTGTTCTTACACTTTATCTCTCCTCTTTGTTCTCAACTCAACATTCCAGTTCCTAGAGGTCATACAGATTTAGTATTTTAAGACTGTACAGGTTCTCTATTTTATTTTAAAAAGAGAGAGAGATACATATAAAGAGAGAGGGGGAAAGAGAATCATTAAAATATTATGTGCTGCAGAGCACTTAGTTCTTAAAAACATCAATAATTAATCATTATTACTTATAAAGATATATATAGATTTTTAACTAACATTACACATAAATATGTCAATTTTAGAACTATCAAAAATTTTAATTGCTTCGCATTTTTAGACCTGACAAATGTTTGTTGCCATTAATAGTAATCCCAGTAGCCTTGCAATTGGGGTTTCCATTGGGATTGGGCTTTATCAGAAAAGACTTTATTTGGGGGGAAAAATAACTACTTATGAATGGAAATAGTCTCATATTCTCAGAGTGCTTTTTCTCTTTTTGTCTATAACCTTGTGTGTCCTCCTACTATAATCACTTTTAATTTTCTTTTGCTAGTGTATTTTTACTAAGCCTCAAACCGAACTCTTTACTTCCATTATTATAACTATTTTTCTGTATTTAACACTGGAATAACATTTTTTTAAGTCCAAAGTACCCCAACTCATGGTGGCTTTTGTGCCACATGTGCTAAAATGTGAAATAACCTATAAAGATTGTTAATCATCTTGACCTAATGCATTAAGATGTTTTAAAAGCTGACGTAGCACTTGTGCTTACATTTGTGAGTTCTTTGGGTTGGTTTTTGTATAAGACTGTACAATGCCTTATACAAAATAGATATAGGTATCAGCACGAGAGCCTATGAACTCTGCTTTTCAACATTCCATTTTAAAAGCATAAACTTTGTATGTGCACAGGCACAACATATCTTAGCTATATAACTACATGATGCATAACCATAATGTTGAAATTATGGATATGCTCCTCTCTGTTCATTTAGCTGAGAGTATAAAATGTGCTACCATTCTATCAGTTCATTTGAAGTATGAAGAAAATTAAAATGTTTCTGTCTGTTATTAAGCCATTAACCAAAATGCTCAACAGATTAATTATTATGGCTTCACTGCAAATTACTTTCTTTAAAAATGTTCTTCTCTCAGAAACATTTAAATAACTCTCTAATTAAATTCAATATTCTGCATATGTACTTATATTCACTTTAGGCTAAAATATAGACCATCAGTTGTTTGAATTTTTGCTAATTCTACAAATACATAAACATGTAAATAAGTAACTATTTGACCACTTTTTTTAAAAAAAAATTTTTGTTAATTTGATGTCCAGAATTGAGTATCAAAAGCAGAAAGGCCAGACCAAAATATAACAAGTAGAAAATGATTGGTAAAATTCCCAAACAAATTTTGCAGAGCAAAAAAGGACAGATAGATTACTCCAATGTTCTGGTTCAGTGGCAATAGTATCAAAGTATCTTTCGCGTTTCATTCAGGCATTCGATTTTTAAGAGAAAATATTAAAGCATTGTTTTCTTTTCTTAATTAGATATAGTGCAAATAAGGTGGCATATTATAAAATCTCAAATGTGGCTTTTCTTTTTATTTCCTTTTTATAGATTAGAAGACACAAAGAAGAATATGTGGATGTGCCCTCTGCTGGCAAAGTTAAGATCATAGTCTCTTCTAGAGACAATAGAAACCAAATCCTGAAAGCAGAACAGCACCTGATATTCAAAGGCATTTTACGGAAGAAGCAAAACAGACTTGATTTAATTAAGGAAATGTCTTGGAAGGACTGCAGACAAGTTTGGTGCTGCAGTTCATAGCAAGGCTAAACGAAATTATTGGAAAATAGTGTTATATTTTACTCTCCAAAATTTTATAATAATTAGTTTAAAAAATAATGAAGCTTAAACATCTCATTTGGCTAATTCCATTAAGGTTCTAGGAGACAAAATAAAGTTAAATCAGGCTTTGTAAATCTCTGACAATAATTATAGTCCATTGTCTTTCAGCCTTAAGTACTCGATAAATTTGGTATTCCTAAAATTAATGGAATATTAATGTGAATTAAACTGATCTCACATTTCCATCTTCTTAAAGTCTTGGAAAATGATATATAAAATGAATTTAAAGAGATTCAATTAGAAGAAGCAAGATTTTTAAAAATAAAAATCCAAAAATAAAATAAATTTACTCTGGGAATTTAGTAAAACATCAACAAATATTCCCCAAACTGAGAATCCTTGCAAAGAAAATAAATGGGTGACAAGGATGTGATCAATGCATTAGTGTCAACTCAGGAGAATGTGACTAATGGTGCCCTGGAAGAGTGCATTTGGGGCCTGGTGTTGCTGTATCTTCTCCTCAAGTGTCTAGGCGATAAAATACAAACATATTCTTTAAATCTGAAAGTAGCATTAAAGAGCCAAAGACTGATTTAGTGACAACTTAGAAAATGATTTTTTTTTTTCTTTTGGAGGCAAAAAGTGCCTCAGGAGTTAGTCTACCCAAAATCACTTATTTTGCAAATGAGGAAATTGAGTCCCAGAATGATAAAATAAGGTCAAAAAGATTGGAAGAAATCATATTGAATAATGAAATAATCAGATACAAAATGTAGTTCAATAAAGACAATTCTGGAGCTGAACATCAGGGAGGAAAAACAAAAATATCCCATAAATCTGGTAGGAAATGGCTTAGGATCATCTATACTAATAAAATGGTAATATGCTAATTAGACCAGATAGACCAGACTTCTTCCGGACATCATTCCAGATGTCCTTCCTGACAAAGCCGGGGGCATGGCCAGCCTGCAAACCCCCAGTGGCCCCTCATTCAGGCTGGCCTGGCCCCCCAGTGGGGACCTCCCACACTGATTGGGGTCATGGATGGCCTGCAAACCCCTGGTGGCCCCTCACCCCAGCCAGCTCCACCCCCAGCGGGGGCCCCCATCCTGATAAGAGGCGTGGTCAGCCTGCAAACCGCTCACAGTCCCTTGCCCCGGCTGGCCCAGCCCCCCAGCAGGGTCTCCCCACCCCAATCCAGGGCCCCCTTCAGGTCAGGCCAGCCGGCCCCCACCCGTGTACCAGGCCTCTATTCCATATAATAAAAGGGTAATATGCAAATTAACTCTAACAGCAGAACAACCAGAATGACCGCTGGACCAGTCACTATGAGGTGCACTGCCCACATCTTGGTCCCTTTCCACGGCCAGCAGCTCCGATCGCCTGATGGCCACCCGTGGTGGGGGTGGGGCCGGGGCCAGCAAGCAGGCGGGAACAGCTGACCTCTCAGTCCCTTCCCCCGGCCATCAGGCACCAATCACCCAATGGCAAACGGGAAAGTGGGTGTGGGTGGTGGCTGGGGGCAGAAGCAGGGCCGTCTGCAGGCAGCTGGGGAAGATGGCCCTGATCGAAGGCCAGGCCTAGGGACTATACCTGTGCGTGAATTTCATGCACCGGGTCTCTAGTAGTTCATAATGAGATGACAATTAGACTGAGAATAGAGTACACATTTAAAACAAACAAACAAAAACCCCACACCTAACAACATTAAAAGATTGAAAGAAATTTTTTAAAGGAGGAAAAATGTATAGCAAATGTATATATATAAAAAGCCAGTGACCAGAACGCCATAATGAACATAATGACCGTTCACTATGACACCCACTGCAGCCAGCGAACCGGCCCAATCAGGGGTCGGGCTGGCCGGCCAACCTCCCGTGGTCCCTTTCCCCAGTTGACCCTACCCCTGATGGGTCTCCACCACACCCATCAGCCTGTGGCCCCTCCCCCAGCCAGCTCCATCCCCGATCAGCCCCCTCACCCAATCAGGGGCGGGGCCGGCCAGCCAACCACCCATGGTCCCTCCCCCAGGCTGCTGGTTCCCGATTGCCCCCTTCTACCTTATTTGGGGGCAGGGCCAGCCGGCCCACTGCCCACAGCCCCTACCCACAGCCAGCCCGGCCCTGATCAGGCCCCAATCAGGGCAGGCCAGCTAGCCAACCTCCCGCTGTCTCTTCTCCCTGCCAGGCCAGGCCCTGATCCGCTGATTGGGGCCAGGCCAGCTGGACACCACCCATGCATGAATCCATGCACTGGGCCTGTAGTAATGTATATAATGGGCCAGGGAACCTATTCCTATGCTTCTATCAATTAGTGAAAACTTTTGATCAGTTAATCAATCTGACCCAAATGTTCTAAGTATGTAAATGAGCGGGTCAATTAGGCGACCATCTCCTATTATTAACTTATGAACTATGCTGCAGTCACTGGCACACCTACTGAAAATGGGTTGCCTCTACACATGAGGGTACACACAGTGATATT
Organism: Eptesicus fuscus; assembly: GCF_027574615.1. Lineage (NCBI taxonomy): Eukaryota > Metazoa > Chordata > Mammalia > Chiroptera > Vespertilionidae > Eptesicus > Eptesicus fuscus. The sequence continues at coordinate 57,932,388 of NC_072474.1, forward strand.
TTTATTTTAAAATCATAAAAGCTTATAATTTGAAGAATAGTCACAAAGCTAATTAATAGGTTAGAAAGAAAATGGAGATATTAAAAGAATTGGGGGTAAGGGGAAAGAAATAGAAAAGGAGAAATGCGATGATGCCATCACAGAATTTTAGAACTAGAATAGCAAATGCTCCAATTCTTTCCTTTTAAAAGAAACAGGGAATGAAAAAGTTAAATGATAGGATTAAAGTTGAAAGTTAGCAAATGGCAGAGTGGAACTCCATCTGTTATTCACATTGTCCTTAATAAGATAACAAGAACTTCTGCATTGCTGTGGCTAGTACAACAAAATCGCACCGAGAACTTAATTCCAAAGCATTCTCTCTGCTCTCTTTTAAGGGGGAAAACTACAACAACTTAATGTCTAGCATCTATTCTAGCAGCATGGATAATCAATGGGAATTATTTGACAATTCATTTTCAATTCCTTTTTTTCATTTTCACTTCACTTGCACATTTTCCTGATGGTGGATATTTATCCTTGTTAGTTTCAGCTGTAGTTAACTTTTGAACATTAGATGATTTTTTTTAAAGAGAGTAATGGAGTCTATCTTACAAAAACACGTTGAGTTTATTTTATAGCCACATTGGTAGTCAATGAGTCAGAGTGTAGCAGACAGTAACACTGATGTTTATCAGCAGGTTTATTTCTTACTGGCCTAGCACCAACCTATTCAGCTTTCATGTTTCTATTTCCTTAAAAAAAAAAAAAACATAAGCCAAAAATTAATTTTGAAAAGATATTGCAATGATTTTAATATATGTGAAAAGTATACATATATTAAATAAAATATTCAGACCAATGGAGCACACCATTTTGATAAATGAAAAATCATAAAGAACCATTTGCGAAATGGAAAGGTAGCGCTGCAAGATGTACACGTGTCTTGAGATGAGGAAACACAGCACAGGGCATGTCACAGTGGGATCACAAAAATGACCATTCAGAAGGAGTTGAAGATCTGATGAATAGAGCAAAGTATAGTAGATATTTGTAACATAGAGAGGGACTAGGAACTCAAGGGGTGACAACTTAGTATTAGATGTAAAGGCATAAAAAAGATAACTGCAGATATAACTATTGATATTCACCTTCTTCTTGAAGATGTTGGAAAGGCTGAAAGCCTAAATTAAATAATGTGTAAAACCTTTAGCAGCAAAGGATGCATATCCAAGAATGATCAGGTCACACTTACAGGCTATCCGTACCATTTGCAACCAAGCATAAATTGTGGTAAAGTCTAAAAAAACACTGAGTAGCAGGAAGTAATGGCTACTATGTAGGATTGAAAAATGCAAACACAGTTGTAAGTCTTCTACTTAGTAATCTATACAGAGTTGAAGTTTCTAGAATAGAGTTGGGCTTCTTCTCAGGACAGTCATTTCTCTAAGAGGATTGCCCTATAGGACTCTATTTTTAGAAAGGACTAAACAATTCTTACAGACAGTAAAAAACTTGCTAATCTCCAACATTACAAGGTCTTGTCCACTTTGCTCTGCAAAACAATGTGACTGAAAATAAATTACTATATGATAATCAAGTAAGGTAAGCTTCTATAATCATAGGTGATTTTTAATTCTTAATTAAATTAATTTGACCCAAAAGTCATATGTAGTGAGAAAAAATCATGACTTTGTTGCATACTTCTTCTTGGTATAAAAATACCCAAGGTATTGGTGAACTTTAGAACCCAAGTTCTATCGATTTTGATTAAAAGCACCAATGGTTTCTGAAAGCTTCCGATTTATTCCTGCATTGTTCCCTACCGTGTTTCATTGACAGTTTTCAAACAGCCACTTGATCACACTCTCCCTCTAGTCTAGCTCTATCTTTCTCCATATGTCCACCATTCTGACCCCTAAAAGTTGAGCATTTCTTCACTCACATGTACAGAGAGCAAGACAGGTGGGCTCAGGACAATATAACTAACACTGGTGGCACAGTGCCAGAGTGCTCCCAAACTTTTAGCTCTTAATTTGAAGCTCCATTTTCTGGCAATTCAAAAATTTTTTTTCATACCCTTGAGAAGAAACAAAATTAAGTTCATATTGCACTACACTCTTACTCATAAAAGTCTAACTCGGTATTTAATGATTTATAAAATTGCAATTAATCCAACCTGCTTTCGTCTGTTCAGACTACCAAAACAAACAAACAAAAAATACATCAGACCGGGTGGCTTAACAGCAAAGACTTATTCCTCACAGATTTGGAGACGTGGGAGTCCAAGATCAGGATGCCAACAGATGCGATGTCTAGTGAGGACACATCTTCTTGCTGTGTCCTCACAGGGCAAAAGGGGCAAGGGATCTCTCTGGGGTCTCTTCTATAAGAGCACTAATCCAATTCATGAAGGCTCCACCCTTAGGACCTAATCACCTCCCAAAAGCCACACTTCCTAATACCATCACACTGGGGACTAGGTTTTAGGTTTTAATATATGAATTGGGGGTGGGGGGCACACAAAATTCAGTCCGTGGTACTACTACTGCTCACGGCACCTAGATTACAGATTATGTTTTCCTATCTGTTCTTGAGGTTTTCCTCTCAACACTTAATGGCTGGAGAAATTCAACAAAGAGAGTCTGGTTCATCTGTTTGTGTTACATAGTCACGGTTTGGCTTGACTTGAAGCCTTGGAAAGACCATCTTCTATACTAATAAAAGGGTAATATGTTGATTAGACTGGGACACCTTCCAGACGTCCTTCCAGACAAAGCCATGGAAGCGGGGCTGAGGCAGAGGAGGTTAGGGGCAATCAGGCCAGCAGGGGGGCAGTTGGGGGTGATCAGGCTGGCGGGGGGTAGGGGGAGCCAGTTGGGGGCAATCAGGCTGGTGGGGGGGGGCTAGCAAGCTGGCAGTGGGGGCCGTTTGGGGTGATCAGGACAGAAGGGGGGGCAGTTAGGGGTGAGATTAGGCCCGCAGACAGTGGTTAAGATTGATCAGGCAGGCAGGCAGGTTAGTGGTTAGGAGCCAGTGGTCCCGGATTGCGAGAGGGATGTCCGACTGCCAGTAGTCAGACATCTCCCAAGGGGTCCCAGATTGGAGAGGGTGCAGGCTGGGCTGAGCATACTATCCAAGCACACTAGTCAACCTCCCCCCCGCTTCCCCCATGCACAGATTTCATGCACTGGGCCACTAATAAAGCTAGTAAAGCTCATAGAACAATACAGTTGTGCCAATTCCCTAATGAATTTTGGGTGCACATAGTAAAAGAAGAGAGAAAAGATGTTGAGAAGGCCTACAAAACATAAATGTGTTCACTTTCAACTTCTGGCTGCTAAATTTGAGTCTATCCATTCATTTTCTTCCTTATCACTTAGATGGTTGAAAATGCTCCCCTTCCGTAGCACACACACTTCATTCTTTTCTAGTTGGTAAACTATAAAGTTATCATTTTCTCTCTGTAGCAAAGGGACTTGGCCACAAAGTGTCTCCAGAGGGAAGGGGGCAGGAGGACAGGAAGAGATTAACCAAAGAACTTATATGCACATATGCATAACCCATGGACACAGACATTAGTGTGGTGAAGGCCTTGGTGGGGAGGTGGAGGGGTCAATGGAGGGAAAAAGGGGGACATTTATAATACTTTTAATATAAAGATAAATTTTTAAAAAAGAGTAAATGTATCCCAAAATAAATCAGTATAAAATATTTTCCCCTCAGTATCAATATGCAACCTGGGAAGTAATCATATTTGAGTTAAGTGAATACAAATTTTTTTTTGCTAAAGAGACAGTAATCTGCAACAAATATAGCAGTAACACATGTAATTGGCTAATAAAATTAATCTTCCATATGTGTTATTTTAAGTAATGTCACTATTAAACATAAGACAGGTTAGAAATACTTTAACTTTCAAGGATACCCTTAGAAAGATAACAGTGAGGATAAAATACATTTATGTATATTTTAAACAGTGGGAACTGCATTTTCAGTAAGTAAAAGTTGAATGGCAAAAAAATTAATTTTTCATTGTTAATAAACCTGAAGAGTGATCTGGACATTGTCAGTTTACACGCTAACCAGGCGTTATTCTAAAGGCTAATAATGATAAACAACATGCTTATGAAATCTATAATCAGATATAGGTATTTCCTTTTAAATAGAAGCTATTATTAATATGCAGAGTGAGTCCACAGGTCCCTACTGCTTTATAAATACATTCTTTACAAGTAATTTATGAGTTATGAAGATGAATTCAAATGCACCTAAAATCATTTTATATATTTACTATCCTCAGTGTGAGGAAACTCAAAGGTGGGATTCCATTCTCTATAAATACTAGAGGCCTGATGTGTGATATAGGTAAATATCTATTAACAATTAGTGATATAGGTAAATCTAATAAATTGAGCACTATATGTTTTATTTTCATGCTTAATCAGGAGTTGTATATTAAATAGAAAAAAGGATTTTCTTAAACTTGTGTTTCTAAAACAAAGAATGATTTCTACTCACATTTAATGTCAATAAAATCCTTGGTTTAGTCATAATAATCTGTGTTTAAAGTGTAGCTCAAAAAAACCTCATTTTTAGGGCTGAAAATAGTTTATACAATCTATTAATTTCATATAAAAATTTAAAAAGCACAAAAAATAATTGGGTTTATTATTTGAACACATTTAAATGCTGGCTACAAAAATATTTCCAACTATAAGAGAAATTTAAAACCAGATTTAAAAGAAAAGGTATTGCTACAGAATGCAATTGGGAGACTACTGCTATCTATAATAATAAAAGAAAAATATGCTAATTAGACTGAACGTCTTCTGGACATCATTCCAGACATCCTTCCTTAAAAATCCTGTGGCTGGAGGGAAGCCAGCCAGGGTCTCAGGTGCCTGCAGGTGGCCAGAGGAAAGCCAGCCCATGTCCTGGGTGCCTGCGGGTGGCTAGAGGAGGGAAGCAGCCCGGGTCCTGGGTGCCAGAGGGAAGCCGGTGTCAGCAGCCAGGGGAAGGAAGGCCTACTCTTGCATGAATTTTTGTGCCTCTAGTATTTATAGAGAATGGAATCCCACCTTTGAGTTTCCTCACACTGAGGATAGTAAATATATAAAATGATTTTAGGTACATTTGAATTCATCTTCATAACTCATAAATTACTTGTAAAGAATGTATTTATAAAGCAGTAAGGACCTGTGGACTCACTCTGCTAAAGAATGTCCCTTATGATCATGGTTTTGAAAGTTCCCCAGATCAGGAGTAAGGCATACAGAAATCTAACTGGCTGAAGAATCTTAGGAAAACCATTCCATTTTGTTGGTCTTATATCACTCACTGGTAGAGTACTGGGTTCTTGATAAGGTTTCTTTTGCCCGAGACCTATAAAAGGGAGATGATTGAAGCATGGCAAATGAATATCAGATGTCACTGTAAATCACCAGTGGGGACTGATTAAACTTGGGCAATTTTTAAGTGAGTTAATATTAGTTTGTTGGGTGGCCATAAAAGAATACCATAGATTGGGTGACTTAAATATGTAACTTAACCTTTGTTATCCTCAAATTATCTAAAATAATAAAAGCATAATATGCTAATTAGACTGGATAGCTGAATGACCTTCCGGACGTCCTTCTGTATGAAGCCCCACAGGCGGGCAATCAGGCAGGCAGGCGAGTGGTTAGGGGCAATCAGGCAGGCAGGCAGGTGAGTGGTTAGGAGCCAGCGGTCCCAGATTGCGAGAAGGTGCTGGCCAGGCTTAGGGACCTCCCCCACTTCCTGTGCATAAATTTTGTGCACCGGGCCTCTAGTTCTCTGTATAAAAGACCTAATAATTGCTACCTGGCAGATATTTTCTGAATAGTAAATTAGAAAATGTATTCCAAGCACCTGATGGTTAACAAATAGAAGCTATTCTTAGTAACATGTTTCTCTAAAGAATAACTTCCTTTAAAACAAAAAAGATTTTTATTAGGTTTGATTTGCATTTTGGCTTTTCTTCAAAATGCCACTAATATGTGTTGCAATATTAAATGTCTTGTTGCTATTACTGTAAGCAAGAGAATCTACCATAAATGCAACTTCAACAGTGCATACTGTTTAGGGTAGACTATTGCAGTCATGTCCCTGGACTTGTCCCTGCCTTCTCATAGGCTCTCCCTTATATAGACCTATACTGACACTGGGCTTGGCCATATAACTTACTTTAATCAATCCAATAACAGGTGTGCCTTTAGCAGAGGCTTGAAAAGCACTGTCATTGTGGGATTTTCCCTCTTTGCTGCTCCTGGGATCACTGTGACTGCCCCCTGTAAAGAAGTCCAGGCTAGCCTTTGGAAGAAGAGTGGCCACATAGAGCTGAGATGAGCCATCTCAGAGGCGGTCCTAAAGGCCAAGCACACCACCAGGACCAGGCACATTTATAAGGTCATCCCAGTCCAAACTGCTCCCGTGAGACACTCCCTGGTCCCAGAGATCACCTAAGCTGATTCAGACCAAAAGAATTGCACAATGGATCCTCAAAATCATGAGAAAGAATAAAGTTTATGTTAGGCCACTAAAGTTTTTGAGTTGTTTATTATGCACCAAATGATATGTCTAATTGACACATCATTGTATTTCTAGTCCCTAGCAAGATTCCTAGAACAGAGAAGATAATCAATAAATAATTGAAAAACATCTGCAATCTTTATTTAATGGCTTTAGTATACAATGTAGTTGGATAAATTGTTAAAAAGAAATGTTTTGAATAAAAAACAAATTTTCTTCAGTAATTACTATAACATAAGTTATAATATATATTATAGTAATTACTGAAGAAAATTTGTTTTTTATGACATGCGTGTCAGCACTGACACGCGTAGCCATTTTTGATGACATGCGGCCGCTGAGGCAGCCGCATGCTGAGGATAAAACATTTGCGAAATAATGTTTTTTCCTCAAAGTGACACACTACCCGAGTTATGCTCAGTTTTTTGGCGAAGTTTGACACACCAAGCTCAAAAGGTTGCCCATCACTGAGTTATATGATATGATATCTTTCTGTCTTGGAAACAGTGTGACAAATATTTTCTTAAACTTGTGTGAAATGTTTTCATGCACAAATATCAAATATCACTTTAATACTGTGCTAATTTTGAAATTTTAGTTTTCATGGTTGATTTACTAATTATAAATATCAGGAAAATATTTTTGTATATATATATATACACTAGCATTCCCGTTGCAGGAAAAATCCTGCAATAGGGTTTCCTGCTGCACTCTACCCCGCCCCGCCTGCTCTCCTCCCTTGTCCCCTGGCCCGCCTTCTCCACCAGCCCGCCCCGCTCTCCTTCCTTCTCCCCCGGCCCCGCCTCCGCTCCTCCCTTCTCCTCCCCCCCCCGCCACTTGCTTGCTTCTCCAAAGCTTTGCTCCCTTCAGCATCTCTTGGCTTCTTTCTAAGCTGCCTTGATATGCAAATTAGCCGCCATCTTTGTTGGGGTAATTTGCATACTCGTCCTGATTGGTTGGTGGGCGTGGCTTGGCTGGTGGGCATGGCTTGGGCGTAGCGAAGGTGTGGTCAATTTGCATATTTGTCTATTATTAGGTAGGATATTCACTTAAATCTATATGTATATATGTATACATATGCAAACAGTTAAATTTTACATTATAAGGATTAAATAAAATCTGTTATATGGTTTAAAGAATAGTCACAGTTAAGACAAAACATTGTTTAAAACCAGACAGTGGAGAGATTTGAATATACCTAGTGGGCTGACATCTCACGCAGAGTACACAGCAGTGCTTACTATGACTCCTAGGGTCCTGCGTATCAGGTTGTATGTTACTCTCTGACTTCTAAATAGCACCTCCTCATTCTCTCCACTGCTACTCCAATGGCCTTCTTTTATTCTTCAAACCTGCCAAACATGCTCACCTCAGGGTCTTTGCCCTTACTAATGCCAATGCCTGGATACTATTCCCAAATAGGCTAGTTCAGTCACTCCCTTCAGGTATTCATTCAAAAACTGTTTCTCAACGTAGGCTTCCCTGGTTGGTCAATTTAATTTCATATCCAACTTCTCTGATTTCTGTTTACTCCTTGGCACCCACCACTGTCTCACGTACAATATATTTTATTTATTTCTCTTCTTTATTGTCTAGCTCCCCACACTCGAATATAAGCCAAATAAGGGTAGTAATTTTTATCTGTATTCTTTATTACGTTATCCGCAGCACCTAAAACAGTAACTGACTTATATAGGAAAAGCCGGTTAATATTTGATGAATGAATTAGAGAGAGGGGCATTTATTCCTAGGTGTTTCAGGTGAATTAGCTGGATGTTTAATAGAACTTTGGTGTAAAAGTAAACCTAATTGCAGTTTTATTAGGAGAGGGTTCATAACTTTCAGCAGATTAACAGATTTTTTTTTTTTTTTTTTTTTTTGGTGCAAGAACCAAAAATGCTACAAATAATTGGCCTAAAAATTTTAAAATATCTTTTGAAATAGGTAAGAGTTATTGAGGCTTTTTTTGAGAAAGGTAGTGGCGAGAGTAGAATGGTACCAAAGGAAGATTAATCAGGCAGAATGATGGATTTAAGTCGAAAGAGATTAAAGGCAAAAGGACCAGTCAGGAGGTTATTGTCTGAAGTAAGGCAGGAATTAATGAGGTCCTGAACTGGACACATGGTTTGGGGAATGAAAAGAAGCCTTACATCTCATTATGTGCAAATACTGTCAGGAGTGTTACTGTGTTCCAGTGTGATAGCATTGCTGAAACAGAAATCAAGTAACATAAGAAAAAAATATTTTTAGTTTAAACTAAATAAAACTCTAAACAGTGGGGTGTTGTTGGCTGAGATAACCTTGATACCATTGTAATTAGTTAGTTATTAATAACAGGAAAGGAGCAAAGGGGGAAGTCATTATAGGCCTGTTACTCAGGCAGCTTTGCCAGGAAGCTGCAATTTCACGCTCCCCAGGGAACCACGCAGGGAACATAGACTCATGCCCAGTAAAGTGGGGGAGACTAGGGAAGATGCCAGTCAATCACACGTGGAGGCAGAGATGGTTGGCCCGAGAGGGCACGGCCACTGCAAGCGTGCCAAACTTTGGGAATGCAAAATCAGAGGAGTTCCCTCTCTTGTTGTGGTTGCTCCTGTGCTCTTGGTTTCCCTGCATTCACCCGCGTTTCCTCCATAGGCACGTGGCCCTGCGGACCCCACCGGCTCTGGACTGATGGACTGCAGCGGGGTCACAGCTCAGCCAGCCTGATGTGGCCTGGGCCCGGCTCCCACATGGAAAGGACACTCTGGACACTGGCTCTGATTTGAGCTCTACCGAAGCCCCAGCTACACTTCTTCTGTGACTGGGCTGAGGGAAACGGCATTTGGAAAGCCAGAGGTGGAATTTCATGGAAATAAAGCTTCTTTCTGCCATATCTCATCCTCCCATGGTGGCCTCCGGAAATGCTTATTCCAGTGGCACCCCAAAAGCTCCACCCCCAGCAGCAGCTGGGGGAGACAAGCCGCACTCCCCTTTGATAACAACCTCACTGCATTGAAGGAAAAAATGCTTTTACTTTAATGCGCCAACCATCTTGACTTTTATCCGAAAGTTATCTTTTCTCTCTCCCCACAAATGCTACCATAAGCACATTTGGTTATGAGAAAGGTGGTGGGGACCTGTTGGTTCAGTCCCATTAGAGATACTGGAATAAGACAAAATGACACCATTATTTACAAGTGTCACTCTTCATTTGATTAGCCATGAATATATTTAAATATTTTCACTTTCAACTTGGAACCTAACGTAACATTACTTGGCAAATATCTTCGTGGAAATTATTTGAAATGTGTTCCTGAAGGGTTCTCAGTGGGAGAGAGGAATAAACATGTAAGCTTCAGAAGTGACCTCTCACATTATATTGATTCCAAGCCCTATGCTTTAAGTGCATTTTGCATTCTCATCAATGATTTATCTGTGTGATTTTGAGAGAAAATAATAATTAAAATTATTCATTTATTAAATTCTCATGGAAAATTGTCTTAAGAACATTGCTGCTGTGTTTAGAAACCTTCCCCCACCTGCCCCCGAGCCCCGAACCATGCTGTATATTCACTTATGATAAGAATTATTTTTATTTTCTCATATTGTTGCAAAGGGACTATAGTAAGGTGAATCATGAGCTGAAAGAATTCAAATGCACCCTGGCCGGTTGGGTTGGAGCATTATCCCGTACATATGGTTCGATCCCCAGTCAGGGCACATATGGGAGGAAACCAACAAATCTCTCTCTCTCTCTCTCTCTCTCTCAAATCAATAAACATCCTCATTTAAGAATTAAAAATAATAACAGTAATAGCAATGTCAACTGCTATTATCAGAGGACTTCTTAGCATGGCAATGCAATTGAGCGATTGGAGAGTAGATATTCCTCACACTTGGGTTCCTCTGCACTCTGCAGAGTTCTCTTCACACTGAATTTGATGTTCTTAAGACTCTGTCTCTGCAGGCTCAAGTCAGGTGTCCCTTCTCTTCCTTGAGCAAGTGCAAGATCCCTATTCTGCCCCTATCCTATCCAGGTACTGTATTTCTTCAATTTCTGGAATTTGACAGGTAACCCCTCACACTATGGTCACTGGTGTTCTTCAAAAGGAAATGCCCTAAACAGAGGCATTTGCCCCTAACCACATGTATATTCCTCCCTAAAACCTATCATTTGTGGTTCTTCCCCACTCTCCTGGGCATTTCTTCATCACAGCCAGCTCTTTGCATCGATGTCCTACCTGCCTTTCCAGCCCTCAAATATACCTGCCATGTTGCTGGAAACCTGATCACACTATTTGCTTATGTAAAATCAATCAGCAGTTTCTCAAAATCATAGGGTATAAAGGAAATTATTTATGTAATCATGCACACCCCTCGGATTCTGGTTTTGCCTTCCATCCTTGTCTTGTTTCCCCTTATTGGACTTTACATTCCCTTTCTCCCTGGAACACCATGCTGCTCTCTCCACAGGCCAAATACACCCAGTCCTCAAGTGTTAGTTTCACCAACTCCCTTCTCTTGCCTGGGCATATTCATTCTCTTCCGCTTCTCAGTTCTTTATGTATTTCTGCTGAAGCATTATCTCATCATATAGTAATACTTGGGCAATTCCTTAGTCATCTTTTATATCCAGTAGCCAGCATAGTGATGGCTGCATACTATGTTTTAGCAGAGATAATACCTTTAAACCCAGAATGATTCTAATGGTAAAACTTCCAGGTTCCATATGTGAGAAGGGGAAATATGTGTTTTTCAAACTGTGCCACTTGCGTGTTTAAGTCGGGCTTCGTCACTGCTATTCAATAAATGCATTTGGGAACCCTCCATCTCTCTTTGGCTGACTCATTTTCTGGGTGTTGGCTCCAATCCTGAGGCCATGTGGACATCTAGGAAAGAAGGAGGACAGAAGGAGAAGCTTTCAGGAATGAATCGAGGAAACTGGGACTTGGCTTCTATAGCCTCGTGCATAATGGCTCCTGGAACTTCGGACAGCTGGGCAGGGAAAGCCTGGCTCCCAAAGGAGATAAAGGGATGCCAACCATTTTAAATCCTTACAGGTGAAAAAACGGAAGCCACAAGGACAACACAAACCCAGCCTCTCAACAAAGAAGAGCGATCGCCCGCGGTGCAAGGAAATTTCAGCAGCCCTGACAGCTGCCTTTATTCAGCTATTCCTTTTTTTTTTTTAACAAAAATATTGGACTATCCCAGGAATTCTTGGCTGTGTGACAAGAGAGGCATATAAGCTCACTGTCTGCTCAAGCTAACCATCTGCACATGGAGCCTGCGTGCTGCGCTGAGACACCTTGTGTGGGTGAGATTCAGATTGGCACGGTGGCCCTGACTTAAACCTGGAAGCTGAACAGCAGGTCCCACTGCTAGAGTTTCAGAAAGTGCTCTAAGCTTCTGGAATGGACCCCTAATACTTACGAATTAATATCAGACTGAGTTTCATTTGTTAAAGGGTCAACTTTTATTTAAAAATGAAACAACGGTTGTTATTTAAAAATAACAACATTCAAATATTTTTACAACATTCAATTATTAATGAGTGTATAAATTATAGATGCTTCAAATGTTTAAACACATTCCGTTTTTTGCATAAAATCAAACTTAACATGTGTTATCCATGACAAATTTACTTTTTAAAAACTTATTCCACTTTACTAGTTCTTATTTTATTACTATTTTTATCTAATGATATACTAGTAATATCACCAATATTTTCATATTTTATAGTAGAGAAGCAATGAAGCCATTTCAATAACAGCTCTATTGAAAAACCTGTTAATATTTGTGCTTACAATCCCATAAATATTCAAAGGGACAATGTGAAAAAACAAAGCATGTACTAGATTCAGTGATGTCCTCTCTTCTTTCTCTTCCAGTAGTCCAAACCAGTAACATCTAAATCATGCTTCATACAGTTTGAGAAAAATAAGAACACTAATATAATTCATATACATAGACATAACAGTGTATCATTTGATCTTTAAGTTTTGCCTAATATGTATTTTATTATGCTATCACATGCTTATAAGACTCAAAAATGGGTCTGTGTAGTTCTAAGAAATAGATTCTAGAATAGTATTACCAGAGCATCACCCAACAAAAATAGCACCAATTAAGGAATCTGTTTATCCAAACACTAACTAGCTGCTCCACTAGGAAGGAAAAGATCCATTCTTTGCTCTTATCCATAACATTTTATAGACCCTGCTTTCTTCTGAGTGCTCTGTATTTTTAAAAGCTTGGGACCATGTTACATAACTCCATGGTAACTATATTTCTGTTCTATGTAAATACCTTAGAATCTATACATATTAGGTGAGCAACACTTTTCTTTTTTAAAATATATTTTTATTGATTTCAGAGAGAAGAAAGGAGAGGCAGAGAGGGGTAGAAACATCAGTGATGAGAATCACTGAATGGCTGCCTCCTGCATGCCCCCTGCCAGGGTCGAGTCCACAACCCAGGCATAGAACCTTGACCTCCTTGTTCATGGGTGGACACTCAACCACTGAGCCACCTTGGCTGGGAAAGCAACACTTTTCTTGTTTAAAAATAAAGGAGCGGTGGGGAGTTCAGAGGGAAGGAGAAAGAAAAATCTAAATCTGAAACTAGAAGAGGATTTTTGCCATTGTGCTCCGATGCCCAGACCACACCATCTTCAGTAGGTAACAGCATAAGTGTTCTTTTTGGAAGGTCTGTGCTGGCATTTGTGGTGTGTGTTGCATCAGCCAGGTCAGCAGCAGTAGGAAGCAGTGGTGATAGAGGTGGCAGTAGAGGTGGCGGTGGGGAGTGGTGCTGGTAGAACTGAGGAGACGCTTCCTGTGGGTTCCTGGGCAATGGAGGTCTCGGAATGGAAGACTTACCCAAGAGCATGCATGAGAGGTTTCTTTGGCACTCTGCCTAATATTGAAAAAAATCTTTGACGAAGCTGAAAATACTACATTATGTTTTCAAAGAAACAGTTTTCAAAGAAATAGTCTTACTTATTCTGAACATGGCACCATTTTTATACCTGGACCCAGTAGCTGGAAGAAATGAAAGTAACATGTATAATTTTTTTTTTCTAATGAAAATTAGGCTAATAAAAATGAGACATAATTCTAAAAGTGATTCCTTAGAAAATATTTACATGCAAAGAGGCTACAAAGTCCAATACTAAAACAACCTATGTCTAATTTTAAGATCTCATTCGTGAGCAATCAATGTAAGATATTTGTGAGAGATACAAAGGCTCTTTAATTATTCCAAAAATCAGTCTGATTTTCTCTGCACTAACCCTTATAATTGATAAATATGAATCACATGAAATCTATTAGAATTGACATGGCCTTTCCTGCTGATAGTTTGTTGTAGACATTTTTCTTGTAGAACTTGTATGCATTCTGCTTCTTTAAAAGTGTATTTCATAGTTATGAGTTTATTGGAAGAAAATAGCATCCTTTCTTGAGAGATCTAATGACTTCTGATTAGAACTAAATTTCACTCTTAAAGGGGGAGAAAGGGCTGTCAAGAGCAGATGGAAACATTTTATCCTTTGCTTACTCATTCCAATTCAGGTGAGTTGTATAGTAACTAAAAGCAATTTTATTTGAACTTCTCAGCGACCTTTATGTGAGTTTGGCAGTTTGCGGCTACCTCCTCGAGGACCTGGCCACATTTCAAAAGCACCCGTGTAATTGGCACTCCTTCCAATAACCTTTTCAGAGTCACAAGGTTAAGTGGAAACAGAGGCCAAAGCAAACCTTCACGAGGGTCTTTTTTCTTTTTGGACAAGGTTTGAGGCTTTTATTGTTCATGTTTTATGTTTTATTTTGTGGTTGTTTTTCATATCAGGGAGCTTTGCCCATCATTCTGTCAATCTAGAACCTTTTATGAATATGAAGATGGAACAAACTCAATCAAGCATTATGTTTATTTCCTGTGCTATTTACAGTCACTGCAAGAGACACACAGAGGAAAATGGTAATCAAAACCTGCACACAAAAATGCCTATTTATTAAGATTCTTCATGGTCCAAACAGTATGAACGATGTGGTGAGTGCTGACTATGAGAAAAATCAGGGGCACTTTTTCTTTTTTCTTTTTCCATGCTGGTAAATTGTACACGTGGTATGAGAAGTCATACGGCTGACAGTGTAGCACAAGCACACTGTTCCTCCACGATTTGGTAATTAGTGGAATATACCAGAATAAATTAACTGGAGGTATTTTTTTTTTTTTTTTTTTAACGTAGGCCTGGGGAGAGTTGAATCGCTCCTGCTTCTGGCCCAATGTGTTTTGCCATCTGGACTGCCATGGCGTGCTAGAAGTGCCCCTTCCTCCCACAGAAAAAATACAAGATAAATGCTTTTGAACGCTACCTTATGCCCGTTTCACATCAGTTTCTGACTAGACACAGCCGTCTGTCCCCTCCCCCTCATTCTTTTAATCTCCCTCCCTCCAACTAGCCCGACAAGGAGAAAGAACGGAGATCTCACATGTACCCCATTCCCATTGTGATCCCCAGTGTGGTGCCACTAAATAGTACCCTTTCTGGGGTGGGTCTAATTGGCCAATATATGGTGCTTTCTATTGATGCTTTTTAGTCACCACAGAGTTCGATAAACTTACATGTATATAATTCATCACGTGGGGGCCACTTTCTTCACCCCTATTGTTCTGCCCTTTAAATTGTTATCCTAGGTGAATTTCCATGTAATTAACTGGTTTGGTGGCAATTTCAAGCACTTCAGAGAGACAAAAGGAAGACTGAAAAAAGGCACATTTGTGAATTGGTTTACATCCAGAAGCATTTCTTGTCGTTTTCCTGGACCACCAGATGTCAGGCTAAATTGAAGAATGGAAAAGAAACTGTGTATCATCATGTTAGTGTCTAGTAGGCCAGATGGAGTTTTACTCGACCCTGCAGGAGGAGTGAGCCAGCAGTTGTTAAAATACAGTGTTAGAAATAGCCCAAGTGACACTGCATGCACTGTAGCTTTTTTTATTATTATTATGGAACTTAATTGTATCATAGATCACTGATAGCTTAATTTATGGGGATTGATTTTGTTAATTCAAGCAGTTCAAAAGTCACTGTTAAAGCTTTAGTACATTTAATTGTATCTGACTTAAGCTTTACTTGTGCCATCAGAAGACAAATGACTGTATAGAGGTCATACATTTTTATTTTTTCTGCTGTTTGTCCATTTATTTACACATGTTTCATTTACTATGAATTACATCTCAATGAGCAGTATTAAACATGTAAGGCAGATTTTTTCTTTGAGCTTTCAGTTGAGCTAAAAAATGCAAACGTTAATCTATGTTTAAAAAATGTGACACTTTTATTTCACTATGAGAGGACAACAACCATAGAATGTTAAGATTTTCCTCTCAATGCTACCATCCATTTCAGATTATAGATACGACTTCTTAGGGCCAAATAGCTGTGCTTTGAGCTAAATTAATGAAAGTGGTCTGCTATATTTTTTCATTAATATGCAACATTTAACATGTAGGGAAATTCCATTAATACATGCATTAAGCAAAGCAGTCAGGCCTGGCTGGAGTGGCTCAGTTGGTTGAGCGTCATCTTGTGTACCAAAAGGTTGCTGGCCTGATTCCCGGTTGGGGCACATACCTGGGTTGTGACTTCGATCTCATACAGAAGGCAACCCACTGATGTTTCTTTCCCTCTCCCTTTCTCTAAGCATGTCCTCAGATGAGGATTAAAAAACAAAAACAAAAAAATAAGAAGAAAAGAAAAGAAAAGTAGTCAGGAATACATTTAGAGTGATTTTACTTATCTTTTGATTTAACACATAGGATGAGTAAATAACAGAGGAGTAAATTTAAAAGATTGAGCCGGTGCATGTGTGTGAGAGGGAGAGAGAGCGAGAGAGAGAGAATGTATGTTTTGCCCTGGTAGTTTATTTAGAATTATTTATCTATTTATTCTTGCTTGAACTGCCTATCATTACTGATGGATCAATGAAATTATGTAGGGTTTTTTTGTGTGTTTTTTTTCCTATTTGAACACCAGCAGCCAGGTTCTTATCTTTTTTACTCTACTGAGCTATGAAAGCCAAATTCCCTTTGGAGGCAATTATAATGATAATAAAACCTCATATTTGCTTATAATTTTGAAGAACACTGACTTTATGCAATTGTCTACTTTAACTCACAAACCTCCTTTTCCAATGCACTCATTTCTCACAACCCCTATTTTACACGTACTAAGTGTTAGATTCCAGGTGCTATGTGCATCTCAAATACCTGAACATTATAATTCAATGTTCTTCTATTCTTTTATTAAAATAGTTTTATTTTTATTGCTTTCAGAGAGGAAGGGAGAGAGAGAGAGAAACATCAATGATAGGAGAGAACCATTGATCGGCTGACTCCTGCACGCCCCACATTGGGGATCGAGCCCGCAACCTACGCATGTGCCCTTTGACCAGAATCGAGCTTAAAATAGTCTGCAGATGTGATCTTATTAACCTTGTAATAATTAACCTTGTAACCTTTTTTACATAGTGAATGAAAATTTCAAAAAGATTAAAGGTTTACTCTATGGTTGAATAGTGTATGGATGTCAGAATCAAATCAAACTCTTTATTCTATCTCAACAGTGGCTTTGACATCTGAACTTCCTTTTAAAATCAGATCAACAGGAAAGAGAAACAAAAATAAGCCTTTTATTCAGTTTTACATAATCCTTAATGGAAGATCTTTTATAGTAACTTTGTAGAAAATGAAATCTGGCCCGGCCGATTGTGGAGCAGTGGTTGAGTGTCAACCTATGAATCAGGAGATCAGGGTTCGATTCCTGGTCAGGGCACACGCTCTGGTTGTGGGCTTGATCCCCAGGGGGGCGTGCAGGAGGCAGCCAATAAATGATTCTCTCTCATCATTAATGTTTCTAACTCCCTCTCCCTTCATCTCTGAAATTAATAAAAAACAAAGAAAATTAAATCTGAAGACCTAGGTGTGATTATATCTTACATATTGTCTTTTTATATTTTAAATCTCATACATCTGATCTACATGTATGTCTTCCATTTTTTAGCAAATATTGTAATAGTTCATAGGCTTATTAATTTCTAGTACATTAGAAACAACCTAGGATACAGTTTTTGTTTTGTTTTTAAGAAGTTTATTTATTTATTTATTTGAGAGAGAGAGAGAGAGAGAGAAGAGAGAGAGAAAGAAAGAAAGAAAGAAAGAAAGAAAGAAAGAAAGAAAGAAAGGGAAAAGGTGAGACAGAAACATCAATGTGAGAAAATAACATCAATCAGCTGCCTCCTGCATACCCCCTCCTGGGGATCAAGCTGAAAACTGGGCATGTGCCCTGACAATGAATCGGCAACCTTTTGATGCATGGGATAAGGCTCCAACCAACTGAGCCACACTGGCCAGGGCTAGGGTACAATTTTGTATTATTTCCAATATGAATAATATTCAAAGAGTAGTGGTGCTGATGTCCTAATGAGGATAGAATAATCTAACTTCCCCCCCCGCCCCCATATAACCACTACTTTTGTTAACGAAGAGTAAAGAATAGATTTGGTTTGACAATTGTCGTTCAAGAAATAAATGACAAAGAAAATCAAAGGCAGAATGCCTAACACAAGCCTGTCAAACTATCCTCAGCAAAAGGTCTGGATGTGACATAATGTGTCCAACTACAAGCATGTAGTTAGCGATTAGGTCTGAACATACACTTTTATGCACATAAAGGTAAAGTTATACACACAGTGGCTTGGGTTTTGCTCTTGTTTGTGTTTTGTTTTTCCTGCCCAAAGTAGTACAGGATTTTGTTTCAGTGTTCCTTTGCCTCCCTGTGCTTCCAAAAGTCCCAGATAAATAAATAAATAAATAAATAAATAAATAAACAAACAAACAAATAAATAAATAAATTTTAATTACTTCCTTTTCTTACTCTTTAGAAGAGACAAAATCATTGATAGTAGTAAACTAGTCCAGTTCCACCAAGTAATTGTTTAGATCACACACAGCTTTGAGAACTTCCCTGAGGACCTGTTCACTCACATACTTTCCACAGTCTTCATGCAAATGAAAACCAAGGTTGTGGGACCTTGTCTATCCTTTCCCACTTAATCCAGCAGCAGATAGAGATATGCGGCGATTTCCCGCCCTGTCAATACTGCAGAACAGTGTTCTCTTTCTTCTGACTCTGGTTCTGTCTATTCTCTCAGGAAAAATACTTCTCAGAATGACTTCCATCCCCTCTGCTCTCTGCTCATCCACCTTTCCAATTACGGATCTTTTTTTTTTTTTTTTTAATCACCCAGGGAACTCCTGTTTTATTTATTTATTTTTTAAATATATTTTATTGATTTTTTACAGAGAGGAAGAGGGAGTTAGAAACATCGATGAGAGAAACATCGATCAGCTGCCTCTTGCACACCCCCTACTGGGGATGTGCCCGCAACCAAGGTACATGCCCTTGACCGGAATCGAACCTGGGACCCTTCAGTCCGCAGGCTGACGCTCTATCCACTGAGCCAAACCGGTCTTGGCCAATTACGGATCTTAAAATATATAACCCACAACAGTCTTTTTCCTGTTCCTATACTTAACGCTATCCAACAAACATTTGCTATTATGCACCCCAGGGCGATCTGAGGTGAGTTACTCTTCGTGGAGTGCACAGCCCAGCAAAGACCTCAGAGGCAGTGCAGTGAGTGCTTTATGGAAGTAATAAATGTGCTGGGGGAGGGACCTAGTGACAGGAGCAATTCGTTCTGTCCTGGACACAGAGGTGATGTTGGGAAAGCAGCCTTGAAGCACAGGTAGAATGTTTCCATTTTTAAAAATATATTTTTTTATTGATTTTTTACAAAGAGGAAGGGAGAGAGATAGAGAGTTAGAAACATCGATGCGAGAGAAACATTGATCAGCTGCCTCCTGCACACCCCCTACTGGGGCTGTGCCCACAACCAAGGTACATGCCCTTGACCAGAATCGAACCTGGATCCCTTCAGTCTGCAGGCCGACGCTCTGTCCTCTGAGCCAAACCAGTTAGGGCTAGAATGTTTCCATTTGATAGTTTGGGAGACATTATTCTAGATAGCAAAGGCAGAGATATGTGTGTTTGAAGAATAGTGTGCATATAGTGTCCTGGGAGAATGATAGCCCAAACGCTGAATTTGTCCGATTGTCTACTTTAACTCACAAACCTCCTTTTCCAATGCACTCATTTATCACAACCCCTATCTTACACGTGCTAAGCATTAGACTCCAGGTGCTAAGTACATCTCAAATACCGGGACATTATAATTCAATTTTCTTCTATTCTTTATAAACCTCGCATATTCTCTTTGATTCATTGCCTTCCATGACTTAGAGAAAGTAACAGCTTCAACTTTACTGCCCATTCAAATCACCTAAGGAGCTTTAAAAAAATAATCATACCCAGAGCCCTCCTCTTAGCAATTAAAGCAGATACTCAGGTGATTCGCATGTAAGAATCTCTGCTGTAGACTGTTGAGGGAGGTCTGCTCTCCTGTGCTGTTTGTAACCAGGGTCACTGAAAGAATTAGCAGTTCGATCCCACTGCCCCAGGGCCGTAAGTATGGAACAGATTAACCTCCATCAATCACTTAGAGCTCTAGCCACTTATATTTTCCTGAGGAAAATTCTTGGAATATCTTCATTGAGACTCCATGGACTCCAGGATAAAGTTTAAAAATTTTAAAACAGCCGTGCAGGAACCTTCATTTATTTCTTACTAGATGCATATTCAGCCTCATCTGCACACACGCGCGCGCGCACACACACACACACACACCTTTTTATCTAGTGATGTAGACACACTTGTCATTCTCATGCCAGGATCCCTCACAACTTTCAGCTTTAAATGTGTTCTTTTTTCTTCCTGTTCAGGTCTTGTTCCCTCATTAAACTTCACACCTGTGCACAAGGAACTCATTCTTCTAGGCTCTATAGGTAAGTGTTCCTTGATTTATAGTCCTCAGGATAAATTAGGTCTTTCCTACTCTCTATACTCTGTGTGTAGGTCTGTTAGAGTACTTTTTCCCTATAACATAATTGCTAACTTCTCATTGGTGTCCTCACTAGAAGGTGAACTGCTGAGTAGGTAGGAAGTGGTGCTTACTTCAGAAATCTTTTGTACACAATGCTTGGCATATAAAAGAAGCTCAAATGTATACTGAAAAAATGTATATGACTTTATTGAATCATGTTACTATTCCAAAATGTAATAATATATTCCTTTATACCTGCATAGACCAGTTGTCACTGAATGATTCTTACATTCTTGGCACATTGAAGAGCCATATTTGTATGTAAAACTCCTCAAAATTAGAATATCTTATTTGAAAATTATCTCTTTTTTTTATTCTACATATTTTAAAAACTTAAAATATAGATTCAGGAAATGCTAAATAGGGTAGTGATTTATTCTTTATATTAATAGCAATTAACTGGATAATGTTTCTTTATTTGGAAGGAAATTCCATGCTTAGAAGTAAAGATATTTTCTTTGCACTTAATTCACTGTTTCTATTTCAGGCTTATGGAAAAGGAAAAGGAGAAAAATGAATTTATTTAAACTGGATACGCAATCTGTAAATCAGTGCAAAAGAACCTAACTATCCTTTGAAGATCCCTTTCTTCAGGTTTTCCTCCATTAAAAGGGTAAAAGAGCATTGAAATTGCATAAATAGTGCTAATTAATATTTAATGAGTGATTGACCAAATGCCAGATGTGAACCTACCATGACCAAAACCAAAGAAATATGTTTTAATGGTTTTCACAGCTAATGTCCTTTGGGAATCATTTTTAAAATAGATTGTTAAACCATTTATCCTTTGCTTCTATTTTTAGAAGTGAGAAATAAGAATCTTTGGATGTGTAATCAATGAGCCCAAAATCATGGAACTAAAACATTGTGTACTTCAAAACTGCTGGAAGCACAAAGGTAATTTAAATCCTGCTATGCCATTTGACTACTATGAAGAAATATTCCTATAGTGTAATGAAACTTTTCTATTTGGATCATTTCCTTTCTTACTATTTTATCTCCATCAATTTCTGCTTCCTCTCTTGTTACCATACTGATACTGCTAAGATGATGCAACTAACATTTTCATTCTAAGTGTTTAAAACCAGTTATTTCTCTTTATACTTCTTTTACCTTTAATTCATTTGTAGGTTTCTTCACACTCATATTTTCTCCATTTCTCTCAAATGTCTTTATCTTGCTACCTATCCTTAATTAATAAGGGACTGTTGCAGGTTGGGTTAGCTGAGGAGACGTTGAGATGAAGATTTCATTCAGAAAGTTTATTAGAGAGTGACCTCTGGGTTCACAGCTGTGGAAAGGAAAGGTAGAAAGCCAGACTGAGCAGATGGAGAGGCGGAGCCAGGACATAGTCCCCTAAAGAATTCAGCTCCATCAGCCAATCAATTCCACAAAGAGCACAGGCCTGCCATTTTCCTGAGTCTTAAGTGAGGGGCCAAGGCCTTTGTGCCGGCATAGACTAGTCTTTACCTCTGAGCTGCCCTAGAATGGGAGCATGACCCTGGTCAAGGAGACTCTCCTCCCCTAGGCCAGCTCTGAGGCCCAGAGAGACAGCAGTACCAACAGCTGGGGAAGAAGTCCTTTCATCCTGAAGTGCGGTCCTGGTTGGACTGTGCCTTGTACCAAAGAAGGCTACACCAACGTTTTCTAAGGGAATTTAATTACTTTTGCTAATGAGGGTTTTAGATAAGGCATGAAAGGTCTCCTTTAAAAAACAATTTGAAGGCCTGAATTAAGAAAAGAACAAAAAAAAACAAAACAAAACAACACAGGGCAAATGTCACGGGAAAAGGGAATGAGTGAGGTAGTTTAAGTATGCTCACCCTATGGAATGAAGAGCCAATGAGAAACCTCCAATTTGCACGGTAGTCAGAAGGATTGTAAAGAACATGGTTGTTAATGTTTGGTAAGAAGTTGTTGCTATTGCTTCATTGTAAAACTCCCTCCACTCCACCACTCCCACCAAAGTCTTTAAGTACACTTCAGGCATGTGACCTGCGTGAGAGATGTGATTTTAGTGATTAAAATAAAAGCTTGAAGTTCATGAGTGGGTTAACATAGCCTGCCTATACATAGAGGTCCAGAACCAGAATTGGCCATTTAAATTTTCTTAAATCTTAGCAAATATTGTTAAATAAATCTTCCATTAACCCTAGCAGATTATGAAATGGGTTCAAATTTACCTTAATAGATTTCAAGGGATGATGACACTCCAGGTGACACATGGGATATACTTATGAAAAAAAATATATGGTAGTTTTTAAATAGTTAAACAATGAAATATTGATAATTCAGGATATAGTAGAGGAACAGGTTTTTTATAGCATCTCCCTCTGATAGACTATTTAGTAAAGGGTATTTTTATTAATGAGTATGTTCAAGCCCCACTCATCCTAGAAGATATATTCTTTCTCACATTAGCTAGGAGTACTGGTGAAACCCCTGCTGAGATATAGTACAGGACATTTTGTAGAAGAAATGGATACACAGGACATACCAATTGTGTGTACACTCCTCAGAGACCCTTACTAACAGAATTCTGGTTTTTTTTTGCATGGATATTTGCATCAAGAATTTATTAAAGAAATAGAGCAATAAAATTAGATTGTAAAATCTGTTTGAGAAAGAAAATCATTGCAGTTTTGAGGTTAAACCTAGAATAATTGGAGGGAAAAAAAACAAACAAACAAAAACCTGCCATTTGTCAAGTACCTACTCTGCTCCAGGGCCTGAGCAAAGTGTTTCAAATCCTCACGTGACAGTGAATGTCAGACTGTCTCATTTTTCTCTGAGGTGTCCAAGGCCACAGAGCTAAGATTCAAACCCAGGTTGGTCTGGCCAACGGTCTGTGTTTTTCCATTGCTGAGAAGGTTTGACATTTCCTCCTCAATTATGATAAAAGGAAATGATTAGTCTGCTATGTTTCAGCAAACTCTTATGAAGAATATGAAGTTTCATGAAATAAGCAGAAGATGAAGAACAAGTGGATCCTTATAGAACTGTTAGTCAATTGTGTTCTCAATGGCTAAGGGAGAGGGTATTGGTGATTTGTAAGAACTTCATTGTAATTATACCTGCATATTATTTGAATTTGTTTTCCAAAACTTATTCTGTCTAGTAAACTATAACCCACTCATTCCATAGTGTTCCATCAATGATTATCAACATTATTCTGTTGGTCTTAAGAGATATATCTGAGCTCATGAGCCAAACTTATATTCATAAGTCCCAAAATTGATGTGCTGTGGGCTGTCCAGGCAAGCAGCATCCTTCACCTAATGAGAATCTGAATCTGATCTATGTTAGTTCGCTATACCTTAAATTTAAGATGTCATAAGGTAGCTATTAATAGGTACCTTATTTTGAAGGTACCTATTAATAGCTATATTAGGTCAAAATTTGCTTTGTGTGAATCACACTACAGCTCTATAACTGCTAGACAAATTTGTTGTGACATCGAAGGCAGGTGTTGTTGTTTTTTTTAACTGGTTCATAAAAAATGAACCCTTGTAATATGTAAATATAAGTTTATATTTAAATCCTAAACAATTAATGTTGGCATTTTTAGAATGAAAGGCTGGATATACTCATTAAAATGTTCCCCCAAAGAAGTGTTTTTAATATCTAATCGGTGTTCCTTATGCAAACTCCTTTTGATTCTCATGCATTAACTACCACCCTCACTTTTTTACAACTCTCCAATATTTATCATGCTCTCTTCAAAGAACTACTCAGTCATTTTTTTTCCTGTGTGAACTTTGTGTTTGCGACTTTATCTTGTCCTATTCTGCAACTCATAAAAACCAGGCAAACAAATGTAACACTAGAATAATTTTCTCCCACAAAGCCAGTTTTAGAGTGTTCACCAAAATAATTTATTACTGTACAGTTTAGCGAGAGCAGATATTTACCTGTCAAATCAGGGTTGTTCCCTGTAGGTTGTGGCATCACAAAAGCTTGCCTCTCCAATTACCCAGAGTCTGGTTTCAAATATGCTTTCCTTCTCGGCAGGTTTTCTGTAACAGATCCTGTGCCCAAACATTCTCCCTTGGGCACAGCAAGCACAAAGGTGCCTTTGTCTTCCTCTTGAACAGGATCCAAGCCAACAGCCCTGGCTTCTTTGCTTGTGGGTTTGCCAAACTCTTCAGCGTGACAGGAGGAAGCAGTGTGTCTGTGGTCCTCCCACCTGCCACACCAGACAGTCAAGTGGTAGCAAACCTTGGGCGCACACACCAGGCTTCTGAAGTCCAGTGTACACCCCTCAACAGGAGGTTCAAAGAATCAATGTTCCATTGGTTCTATTTATCTGGTTTATCTGGTGTTACTTTCTGGTAAGTACATCATACAGTGAAGGCTCATTACATCTCAGAGGAAGGCTACATTTAGGAAATACCAGTAAATACAAAATAACATGTTTCCACAGGCCAGGAGAAGAAAAAATAAATATTTTTTCTCTAGGTTTTACATCTGTACGTGTCCTATGTGGCATGCCTTTCTTTCTTACAGAACCAACAAATATTGATTGAGCTCTCATAAGTGCACCTAAACGGATTGTGATAGGACATAAATCCCAGGCTTCATACGGGGAAGGCATGTGTTCTCTCATGAACTACAGCCTTTAGCAAGTATTGCTTTGTTTGTGTGCAACTTGTGTTTACTTGGTTATTTCTGCAACATTGGGCTTTATGTTGTCCATCCCTCCAACATATTTGGCAAAAATTGCTAAGTGCTACGTGTTTTCTCCTTTGTGATTTTCTGAATTTCTGTTGTTGTCTATTTAATTTACACTGTTCCTCACGCTATGTGCATTTTTAGTTTCTCTTTCTAATTCTGAGGCTAAACACTTTATAGTTTTTCTCTCCGGTGCTCATGTTTTTATAATCTTTCAGCAATTATTTCTAATTTTTAAAGATTTTATCTTGTGTTTAGTCACTTTCATCCTCTATTCATTCTTGCTTTTGGGTTTACATTCCTAGACTGTGATCCTGCCGGCGACCTCCTGTTACAAAACACAGCCCAGGAATCTCCTGGGAACAGCCTGTCAAAATTGTCTACTTGGCGATCGGTTACAATGCTTGGCAGGTGGCGTGTGACTGATCATTGCTAGGACAGAAATATATTAAAGTGATATGTGGCCACATTAGAGTCACTTAAACAACTGGTTCTAGGTGATAAAGTAGCCGTGGAGCATAAAAATAAAATTATATGAACAAAAAGCAAAATTACCACTGAAATCATATAAAATAATGGTAAAATGTCATAAGATGGGCCAAAATACTCATGTTTCTCTTGTTCTGAGAATTACATTTCCTTGTGCTATGAAATAATGTTGTGTACATGTGTGAAACAGCATACTAGTATAGTATGGATATAACGGTTTAAACTGTGATTTTTCAAAATATTTTCTAATTCACAACATTGTGCTTCTCTTCCATATTGTCTCCTAATGATTACTATAACTGACCTGGATACTCTCTCTCAAAAGTGTTTAGTAAAAAATAAAACATATAGCATTATATGAGTAGAGTGGGAACTGATAGGAACAACTAGGAATGTTACCTGAGCTCCTAATATATCCAGGTATTCCATTTAAAAAAAAAGCAAGTCCCCATAGTATAATAACATGGTGTTCAACATTTATGCCTTAATAAAGCCAGAAACTATTCTTTTATGTGGAGTGAATGAAGAGGAGTAAGGGAATCAATTTTGGAAAAAGAGCAAACCAAGAGTATGAAAAAGGAAATCCTTTTCTGAACAATGATTCCTATAAAACCAATAATTATATTTAATCACAGAAATGTTGGAATAAAAGAGAGCCAAAGGGAAAACAATGGGTGTTGGTGAGCATATGGAGAAATCAGAACCTTCATACTTTTCGAGGAGTAATGTAAAATGGTACAGCCACTATGATAAATAGTTTGATAATTCCTCAAAAAATTAAAAATAGAACTTCCATATGACGCAGCAATTCCATTTTAGGCATACAACCTAGAAAACTGAAAACAGGTACTCAAGAAAATACTTGTATATAAATGTTCAGAGCCGCACTATTCATAGAGCCAAAGGTGAAAACAATCCCACTGGCCACCAACAGATGAATGAATAAACACACTAGGCATATACACACAATGGAATATTTTTAGTGATAGGAATCAAATCCTGACACATGGTACAGCATGGGTGAACCTAGAAAACATTATGCTAAATGAAATAAGTCAGATAAAAAAGTCACATACTAAATGATTCTATTTATATGGAATATCCAGAATCTGTAAATCCATGAAGTTAGAAGCTAATTGATGGTTGCCAGGGCTGAGGAGAGAGGAGAGTTGGGAGTGACTGCTTAAGAGGTGAGGGGTTTTCTTTTGAGATGATGAAAATGTTTTGGAATTGGATATTGGTAGGGGTTACACAGCTTTGTGAATGTACCAAGTCCTACTTGTTTTCCTTCTTCTCTCTCATCTTTCTTTCTTACTTTACTTTTTACTTAAAAATTACTAAATTAGATATATGAGAATATTTTCAAAATGATAGCTACAGAAATTTAAAATACAATGCTTATGATGTTGTATATTATCTGAACATAGCTGCATGATATATTTTAAAGATGTTCCTTTTTTCTATCCTAAGAAGACCTTTTTTCTATTCTAATGTATTTTAGCACAGAAACGTGCTTTTACATTTAATCTCACATGGAAGCCCAATATATAAAGTAGATAACAATGGAACTGATCTATTTGAAGCTGACTTTCTGCAAGTGGCCTCTCACCTCAGAACACAGTTTGAAAACCACCACTCAACCAGTTCAATATTTTTAATGACATTTCTTGTTTCTCTATTTCTATATAACTTGTTGGAACTATTACTACAAGAAAGGAACAAATTGCTCATTTTTAGTGATACATGGACTCAGGGATTCCTCCAGAATACATTTAGAAAATTACTTCTTGGGAAGTAAATTGTACTTTAGTGGCCTGAAAAAGATGATGAAATTCTGAAGAACAAAAAACAATCTCTGTCTTATTCAATTCTTTCTGTTAGGTTTTGGACATTCTGAACAGTTTACTCCTTTTAAGTTTTTATTTTTTTATTTCCATCAGGATAGGTCAGGGACCCACTCTTTGTCCCTCTGTCTATTTTTTTCACTAATAACCTCACTAATCATCTGTCAGCTATATCTTCAACTAAGCACATATGACTTCAAAACACATTCTTGGGAAATTAGCAGATAAAAGAGTTAATTACATCAGGAAAAGGCAGGGACTGCATTCACTGATCTAATTGGAGCCACCAGGAAGAACTCATTCTAACAAAATGAATCTCCATAGGGCCTGGAGGAAGACAAAAATAGAGTTTATTATGGCTGTTTGCATGAAAATACATTAAGGTGCCCTTCCAAGACACCTATGTACTAACTAGAAATTCAGAAGCTGACCAATGTTTACTCCTATGAAGTCCCAAGGCATCTGTCTTCTGCAAGCATCAGAGACTGCTATTCTTTCCAAAATTTAGTAGTGGCCAGGAAATCACAAATGACATTACTTGCTGTCTACTTATGTTATGGTTAGCCATAAATAAAATTATTCGATACAGAATTTATAACTTTGGAGAGGTCTCAGTCCTTCTGTCTTCCCACTTTCTTCCCACCCCCACCCCCAGCAGAACACTGCTCTAGTGAATAATTCTGGAAAGCTTATATCCACACCATCCTCCATGCTGTGCATTTTCCTCTCTGCCCAGCTTCTTTCTTGTCAATATTCACAATATCCTTATCCATTTATCTTTTTAGTGCATCCATTTGGCAAAATGACAGCCCAAATCAACATAACTCCACCTATTTTTTCCCATACAGGAGATACTGAATTCTTACCATATAAATTGGTGCTATGGCAAACTCATGGTGTCCAATCTTGATAGAACAGACTCCCATTGCTGACTGTCAGTCACTCATGAGCCATTCTCTAAATATTTATTAAATCTGTATCATGTGCCAGGAGCTATTCCATGCTTTGGGGGAAAAAGGAGGTCCCTTCCCTCATGACACTGACTTTCCAATTGAGGGCACAGAGTTTAAACAAGTAAACCTATATTAAGAGGCAATTTCAGTTACTGTTGAGTGCAAACAATGAAGTCACCAGAATGATATGCTAAATACATGGCGAGTGCCACTTTTTCTCGTGGTCAGGAAAGGCCTCTCACATAGAGGAGATGGCATTTGAGTTCAGCTAGCAAAGCCAAGAACACAGGGAAGGCAGCTGTAGAGCAAATAACTAGAGTCCCATTTTCTTATTTAGGGATAAGAATAAACTTGCCTTATATGGACACTATCCTGTTCTCCACAATAGAACTGAAAAACTTCCCAAAAATTTATGTGCGCCTCCGTAGAAGACCTTAATTTATTAGAAAAATAAATCTACCAGAAATGATCTCGATTTTGCCAACTCAAATACAAATATACCTACCTGTTCCTACTTTCATTCTTCCCTTCCTTTCATGGAGTGCCCAAGTTAAAAGGTACAAGTAGATTCATACAGAGACACATACTGAATATTCAGAAGACCGAGAACAAAGAGAAACTTTTCTAAGCTTGCAGACAAAAAAAAAAAAAAAAAGAAAGAAAACACAAAAAGGAGAGACTACAAAGGACTAAGGGTCAAAGCGACTGAAATTCTCCATAGTCACATTGAAAGCTAACAGGTTATTGGATAATTGGCTAAGGAAGAAAATTATTTTAAATTGAGAATTTGAAATCAATCTACATTTAATCAAGGGTGAGAACAGCACGAAGATATTTTAGTCATATGGGAGAGCAAAGAATGATGTCCCTTGTACTCTTTCTAAGAGAGCTGGAGAAAGTGGCCCATTAAAACAAAGGACTTAAGCAAGAAAGAGGAAAACATGGAATAGATTGTTTAGAAAGACATGAAGGGAATCCCAAATATGAGGCGGGGGGAAGGGTCCCTGGAGGACAGCATGATTCTGGCCCAAAGGGAAAGGAAACTAGATTGGAAGGGAAAGAAACTAAAATTGACAGAATGATTCATGAATCTGATAATTTAGGGAAAGATTTATATAATAGGAAAGGGTTTGGGATTGAATTGATGAAAATAGAGAAAACTAAACAAACAAACAAAGATGATTTTTAACTCCAGAGAAAACTCATCTGTGACTAGCATTTGCATAATCATTATAATGTAAAAAAATAAAATATTAATCTCATCAAACACATGACATAGCTATTACTGGGAGGTTTGATAGCGGATGGGTATGTGTGTGTGTGTCGGGGGGGGGGGGGGGGGGGGTTGGTATAGCGGATGAAAGTTTAATGCTCATCTCCCACAGTAACAAAGTGAGCAAATAAGCCCTAAAACTGAAATAGCAAGAAGTAGGAATACTGACACGTTCTGGAGAACCATGGAGTTAAGTACCACAGCAATCAATTTTAACTAATTAAAATACCCCTGGGAAAAAAAGAAATGTGGTAGAGGGGCCAGGGAACTGCTTTTTCATGGTTAACAAGCTTATGCATTTATTTGTCTTTTAAATTTTTCTGTACATGTAAAACTTTAATGGAAATGAAAAGCAAAAAATAATAAAAACAAAATATTACCAATGACTTATGAGGTTTTACCCTCATAACACTTACAGGTAGTAAGGGAAACAGGCAAGTGATAAACATAAATAATATTAGGAAACAATTTCTGAAAAGTGCTATAAAGGAAGCCATGTATCCTGATAAAGACTAACTGGGGAGACTTAAAAATATTTTTTTGTATAGGGTGGTCAGGGAGGATTTCTCTATTTCTTTAAAGAGGTTACATGTTAAACTGGAATAAAAATGTATGCCTGGGGAAATAGCTGGGGGTTGGGCTGGAGGAATGTTCCATGCAGAAAGAAATGTCAATTAAAGACTTTGACACAGGAAAAAAACTTGATGTTTTAGAGAAATTGAAGGAAGGCCTGAGTATTCATAGTGGCTGTGATGAAATGTTTGAGATGAGTTAGGATAAACAGAAAGAGGTTAGATAAGGCATGGGTTTTATTTATATAAAATATTTAGTAGATTAAATTAGAATGTTTAAGCAAATAAATTGATGTAAAAATCAACCTGGTGGCCATATGGAAAATGAATTGAACATAAGCAAGACCGAGATCCAGAAGACCACATAGGAGGCAGTCTAGGCTAAAGATAGCAGCAGCCACAGAAATGAAGAGGCATTATAAAATGTATTTGAGCCATAATGTACAACATCAGATAGTGCAGTGGTCGGCAAACTGCGGCTCGCGAGCCACATGCGGCTCTTTGGCCCCTTGAGTGTGGCTCTTCCACAAAATACCACGGCCTGGGCAAGTCTATTTTGAAGAAGTGGCATTAGAAGAAGTTTAAGTTTAAAAAATTTGGCTCTCAAAAGAAATTTCAGTCGTTGTACTGTTGATATTTGGCTCTGTTAACTAATGAGTTTGCCGACCACTGAAGTGGATCCAATCTGGTGTCTGCAGAAAAGGAAGTATTGAAGACAGCCCTCAGATTTGTAGTTGGAGCAACTTGGTAGATGGTGGCACCATTTACTCAGAAAGGGAATGCTAGAGAAAGAACAGCTGGAAAAGGGAATGTGCAAGAAGAAAAGTAGAGTCCTTTCTGAACAATTTCAATTTTAGATGCCATTAGGCACTCAATAGGATCTATTAATCTAGTGATTGAATTTGTGAATCTGAAGTTCAGATAAATCAGTCAGGGAGCCATCAGAAGTCAGAAGGCATATGAAGCCATGAGAATGGATAGGTCAGCGAGGCTGAGTGTGTAAAGACAGAAAGGAGGAAGATTATGTTTGAGTTCCTAGTAATTCTAAAAATTAGAGTTCAGAAGTAAAAGAGGATCAGAAGAAGTCTGACAAGAGAACATGATGAGGTGGGAGTCAAAAGAGGAAATCAGTTTTGTCCAATGCTGCTGGGGTAAAATTAAGAAAAGAAAAGAAATGGGTCCTTTGAATTTGGCAGTGTGGAAGTTATTAGTGGCCTTGAGAAAAATAGTTTCATCACAATGCTAGAGGCAATAGCCAGACCTACACAGATTGGAGAGAGAAGGAGGTAAAGAATTATAGACAATAATGGAAAACAGAGAAATAATGAGTTCCTAAGAAATATTTATTGAACGAACTATATATCTAAACAGTCAACAGGTCCCTCAGTAAATGGGAAATGTTGAGAAAGCCACAGGATGAGCTGTGAGGTAGGAAGTGACAAAGGTCCGGAAGGGCCCAGGTCATAGGGGACTTTAGTGTAAGTATCGTAAGTTAGATATTAGGTCAGTTGCATATTAATAACAAATGGCTGGCTTAATTTTTCAAGTAAAAAGCATCTATATAAAGTAAAAAATTCAGAGCCCATGTGGTCAGTAGGGTCAGAGATGTCAAGGAGCCCGGAGCTGTTAGCACCTCGTTAAACTTTAGAAATTTAGTTCATAAAAGCAAGTTAAGATTCCGAATGCCTATTGAATTTCACATCTTCATTTGTTTTTTCGGTCATACAATTTTAAAGCTAGAAGGGTCCTCTATTTATTTCTTAGGCTGCTGTAATGAATTATCACAAACCTGGTGGCTTTAGAAAACAAATCAATTTTCTCTGGAGATCAGAAGTCTGAAATCAGTATCACTGGGCCAAATACCCTGTCACAGGGCCATGCTCCCTCCAGACCTGTTCCTTGCCTCTTCTAGCTCCTTGTGTCTTTGGCGTTCCTTGGCTTGTGGCTGCATCAATCCATGGTCCTTTTCCTTTTCTATATAAAACATTCCTCTGTCTCCCTCTTATAAAGACATTGTGATTGCATTTAAGACCCTTCAGATCATCCCGGGTAATCTGCCCACCTCAGGATCTTTACCTTAATCCCAATTGCCATAGTAGGTAACTGTCACAGGTTTATGTCTGGGGAAGAAGGGCATCATTTGGCCTAAACAAGTCCAAAGAGATCACCTAACGGGCCTCTCATTTTTGATGAGGGGAAAAGATGTGGAATTAAAGTAACCTGCTCAGGCACATACCACATAACAGACGAGGCGGAACTCAGGTGCCAACTTTTTTGCTGCAAAAAATCTCACATAAAATTAGAAGCAGGGTGGTGCTTTTTCTGTTTTCTAAAACTGGTTTTGGGTAGGCAAACTGAAGATTTATGAATCACAGAGACTGAGGATCAAAATTTCAAAAAAAAAATTGTGTAGTTTTATTTCAAAGATAACCCTAAAATTTTTTTAAGTTATACAGACGAAACTTCTCATTTATAGTGCTAATTCATAATTTAAAATGTTTTATTAGGTTAAGAGTTTAGTGTACTCAATAAGTGTTTATCAACTGGGATTTGCAGACAATTTTCCTGAAGAAAAGATAATATCATTTTCTTCTTTTAATGAAACAATGTTTGAAAACAGTGGTGTAGATCAGTGTTTCAGTGTGTTAGTAATTCAGATAATTAAATATTATTTCCCTGCAATCACCTGGAGAGATAGAATTAAGCAATGTGTGACCAAGATCCTTCCTGTTGAGGGAGCTGGGATGGCTACCAGGGTTTTTATGCTTCCCAAACCATTTTACAACTAGATCAGCACATTCTCTTTCATCTTATGTGTTTACACTCCATGAAGAAGTTTCCTAGCCAAAGGGAGAAAAAAGTTAAGGACACTGTCTTAGATTATAAAATCATGCCCCAGAGAGTGTTGCTATGGTAAAATTGCTGTTGTCAGTCATTATTGCAAATTTTCTAAGTGTCATATCAACTTCTTTAGGTAAAAAAAAAAAAAAAGTATAGGAGAAAAACTCCTTCAAATTAAAGTTGATTATCCCACAGTCACTCAAAGGAATAATATTGGCATATCTTGAAAATAATTAGGTCAGACTTAATGCTATTTGGAACTCTAATATGTGAGTATTTATTGAGGAAGCTTTTCCAAATATTAACATGTTCAGCCCCACCATGCCTTGTTTGAAAGATGAGTTTTGACAAGTACCATGCTAGATTCTTATTTCCTGATTTTATACTAAAAAAAATTAATTTTATTCCTACACATCCTTACCTATACTTGTTAATTTCAATCATTTTATTTTTAGTAATTCAGTGTAGTGCACACTTATTTTATTGTGATTCTATTTTGCATTTGTGATTCTATTTTGCACATTTTAAAATGTTCATTGTCTATTTGAATATCCTCATTTTTCAAGTTTCTATAGAAGACTTATGCCTATTTCTCTTTTAAGCTGTATTTTCCTTTTTTATTTGCAGGAGTTTTTTAATATGTTCTAAATATGTCTTTTATTGGATACTAGAGGCCTGGTGCACAAAATTTGTGCACGGGGGTGAAGGGGTCCCCTCAGCCCAGCCTGCACCCTGTCCAATCCAGGACCCCTTGGGGGATGTCCAACTGCTGGTTTCGGCCACACAGCCTGCTGGTCAGTCGTTTGGTCATACCTCGCTAACCCCCCTGCTGGCCTGGTCACCCCACAAAGCCTGCTTGTGAGTTGTTTGGTCGTCCCTCGCTAACCCCCCTGCTGGACTTGTTGCCCCACGCAGCCTGCTGTTTGGTTGTTACTGTGAAGGTGTCATGACCAATTTGCATATTACCCTTTTATTAGTATAGATATTTAATAATAATATCTCTTCCATTCTATTGGTTCTCTTTTCACTTTCTTAATGTTATTTTTATAAATGGACCAATGATTAACTTTAATATCAAGCATAATATCTAATCTTTTATTATAATAGAGTTTACCTAACCATTCTTAATGCTTGATTTTAATCACAAGATCAATCAGCTGTATGAATTTACATAACTATTTTGAAACATCTGGTTTATTGAATAACATCAATCTTAAAATAATAAATCTTCAGGTGCAGAACCCAGTTAGATTCATTCACAACTATTTTAGTGAGAGTTATGTGTTAGTGTAGCATAGTATGTAAGAGAGTGATTTTGACATCAGACATGGTTCACAGCCCTCACTTTGACATCTAGTTCAGATTAAAGGATTATCTAACATTTATTAGTCTCTCAGTAATTTTTTA
The DNA here is from genome assembly GCF_027574615.1 of Eptesicus fuscus. Taxonomy (NCBI): domain Eukaryota; kingdom Metazoa; phylum Chordata; class Mammalia; order Chiroptera; family Vespertilionidae; genus Eptesicus; species Eptesicus fuscus. The sequence continues at coordinate 57,967,017 of NC_072474.1, forward strand.
TGTACCATATGGATAACAATGTCTACCTGATAGATTCATTTTGAGTTTTAAATTGTTATTATATATATATATATATATATATATATATATATATATATATATATATATATGGCTAAGTGACTGACCGTTCATCCATCCGACTATCTGACCGACTGACCATCCAGTACATATTACACACACTGGCAATTTAAAAATAAACATTTACTCTCGCATGCGCTATACATATAAAGCTCTTGCTGGCGCCAATCGCACATGTGTGTTTTGATCTGTCATTGTCAATCGTGAATTTGGTTGTTTCTGTTGACATTCTGAAGCTGAAAGAAAGCGGTGTCATCGACAGAATATGTCTGAAGACCAACTGTTGGCACAACTGTCCCTGCTGACACTGGCCTCCCATTTAAATTATTTCAAAGACAGTTTCCCATGATACCAGCATTTGCAATGACTATTAATAAATCACAAGGACAAACTCTAGACAGAGTAGGAATATTCCTACTTGAACCCATTTTTGGACATGGTCAGTTATATGTTGCTTTCTCTTGAGTTCGAAGAGCATGTGATGTTAAAGTTGTAAATACTTCATCACAAGAGAAATTAGTCAAGCACTCTGAAAGTGTTTTTACTCTTCATGTGGTATACAGGGATATATATATATATATATATATATATATATATATATATATATGTAAAAGCCTAAGCGACCATCCAACTGATAGCTATGACTCACAATGATCGCCAGGAGGCAGATGCTCAATGCAGGAGCTGCCGAGCTGCAGAGACTTGGCAGCTGTGGTTCTAGGGTGATGCACCCAGAACCAGAGAGGAGGGAGCCTGATTCTGGGGTGCATCACCTGAGAACTGTGCTCTCACAATCTGGGATCCCTTGGGGAATGTCAGAGAGCCAGTTTTGGCCCAATCCCCGCAATCCAGACTGAGGGACCCCACTGTGCACGAATCTGTGCACCAGGCCTCTGTATATCATAAAATGCCTTAATATAATGTTATCTTATTATGTCACTTTGGTAAGCATTTATAAGAAGTAAAGTACCAAAATGTTTTCCACAGTACCAAACTGTAATAGGATCAAGTGAAGTTTCCTGCTGTCACTAAATATATGAATCAAAATGTCCTTAGAGCTGTGAAATAAACACAATTCATTTGAAAGTGAGAATTATAAGGCACCATTCAGGTGATGGATGGATATTCACAATTTCACTTTCCAAATGACACTCAGGCATTTAATTTTTAAATTGCTTTTTGAGAGAGGAAAAATAAACTCATACATCATCAACATAATGTTAACTAAAATATACCTTAGATTCAACAATTCTGAAGCCACCTTTATTCAAGAATTAAATTATATGGTATGTTTAAAACAAATATGGAAAATGTTGGCAATATTAACAACAAGGTACTATATATATTGCATGAGCAAAGAAAAGCCTAAATTAAGGCAATAATATATGCTATATATGAATGTGAGGGCCCATGATCAATTATGTCAAATACAATAGTCAGGTCCAATAATGTGTCAGTTAATAGCAGGCTGTTATCAGCACACATGGGCAAGTTGGTACAGTACTCTGAAAGAGTCAGCCAACATATAGTGGAAAGATCAAAAACAAATTTTTCATTAAGATTGTTAGGTTGGAGGCAATTGTGTAAGTGTGTTCTCAGCACTTTTAAAAATGCTCTTGGCTAGAGAAGGTAAATTGCTTGGTAGGAAAATAGAATTGTACATTCCTCACAAGCTATCCACAAGGAATGATCTCTGCATGCTATTCTTTTAAGTCCATAGTTAGTGTTTTCTAATATAGACAAGTATAAAATTTGCCTACTGATATAAAAAGTTATATTGACCTTGATATTATCTCTTCCAAGGGAATTCACCCTATTGAAACATTTACAGATATAGATAATATAGACATAGTTATAATGTTATCAATTTATATTAACATAGAAATTAATATAAACTATATTAGATATCCTATATTAAGATATTGCATACTAGAGGCCCAGTGCACGAAATTCGTGCACGGAGGGGGGTCCCCGCAGCCCAGCCTGCACCCTCTACAATCTGGGACCCCTCGGGGATGTCCGACTGCCGGTTTAGGCCCGATCCCGGGGATCAGGCCTAAACCGACAGTCAGACATCCCTCTCACAATCCTGGACTGCTGGCTCCTAATCTCTCACCTGCCTGCCTGCCTGGTTGCCCTTAACCGCCCCCCCCCCCCCCGCCGGCCTGGTTGCCTCTAACAGCCCCCCGCTGCCGGCCAGGTCACCCCCAACTGCCCCCTCCCTGCCCATCTGGTCACTCCTAACTGACCCCCTGCTGACCTGGTCACCCCCAAGTGCCCCCCTCTGCTGGCCTGGTCTCCCCTAACTGCCCCCTTGCTGGCCGGGTCATCCCCAACTGCCCCCCCCTGCTGGCCTGGTCACCCCTCACGGCACCCCCACTGGCCTGGTCGCCCCACGCAGCCTGCTTGTTCAGTCGTTTGGTTGTCCCTCACTAACCCCCTTGCCAGCCTGGTCGTAGGCAGCCACCTTGTGAGGGCATGAGGGTTAATTTGCATATTACCTCTTTATTATATAAGAGGATAATTGACACACATATGTATACATATATATACACTAGGGGCCCGGTGCACGAAATTCGTGCACTGGGGTTAAGGGTCCCTCAGCCCAACCTGCCCCCTCTCACATACTGGATGCCCTCAGGGGATGTCCTACTGATGGCTTAGGCCCATTCCCCACTCTCCTTTGTGGGAGGCAACTGGGCTGATCAGGGGAAGGCACCGGCCCCATCACCCCACTGCTGCAGCCACTACCAGTCACCACAGCCACGAAGGTGTTTTCATCAACACGGACTCCAGTCCCTTCACCAAGAAAAAATGACAACTTTCTTTAGGCATTTTCAAGATGTGTCTTTCATAGGATATGCTTTTTTTTTTTTTTAATCCTCACCTGAGGGTATGTTCCCATTGATTTTTAGAGTGTGGAAGAGAGAGGGAGAGACAGAGAGAAACATCAATGTGAGAGGGACACTTTGATTGATTGCCTCCTGTATGAGCCCTGACCATGGGCACCAGGCTGGGGGGCATGTAGGGACCCCTGGGCCGCACGCAGTGGTGGCCCCCAAGGGTCTCCACACACCCCAGAGGCCAGCAGCCAGCCCCCCATCATGTGCGCCAGGCTGGGGGAGTGGACCCAAACTACCTCTTGGTGCTGGAGCATTCCCAAGCGGCTGGGGGCACAATGGTGACAGGGGATGTTTCCACCCCGCCCCGCCCCCAGCCCCTTGGCTCCTGCACCTATAGGCTCAAAGTGGCCAGGGGGTGTTCTGGGAACCCTGCCACTCAGGACCTAAGCAAGGGGCCTACAGGCTTGGACTGGCCTGGGTCCTGAGGATGTTTGCGGGACCCAGCCCCTTGGCGCCTGCACCCTTAGGCTCCAAGTGGCCAGGGGGCATTCTGGGACCCTGCCGCTCAGGACCTAAGTGCAGGCCTACAGGCTCTGATCGGCCTGGGTCCGGAGGATGTTTATGGGACCCAGGCTGCTCAGGACCTAAGCGCAGGCTTACAGGATCTGAGAGGCTTGGGTCTGAAGGATGTTTCCCAGACCCCAGACTGCTGCAAGTGTTTGGGGGCGGAAACATTCCCGCGTCGCTATGGCGACACGGGAATGTTCCCGCCCCGCCAAGCCTCCCAGTGGCCAGGGGGAGTTCTGGGGTCCCCGCGGCTCAGGACCTAAGTGATCCCGCCTGGGTCCGGAGGATGTTTATGGGACCCAGGCTGCTCAGGACCTAAGCACAGGCCTACAGGCTCTGAGCGGCTTTAAGTCCCAGACCCCAGACTGCTGCACGTGTTTGGGGGCGGAAACATTCCCGCGTCGCTATGGCGACACGGGAATGTTCCCGCCCCGCCAAGGCTCCCAGTGGCCAGGGGGCATTCTGGGGCCCCTGCCACTCAGGACCTAAGCGCGGGCCTATAGGCTCTGAGCGGCTTTAAGTCCCAGACCCCAGACTGCTGCACGTGTTTGGGGGCGGAAACATTCCCGCGTCGCTATGGCGACACGGGAATGTTCCCGCCCACCAAGCCTCCCAGTGGCCATGGGGAGTTCTGGGGTCCCCGCGGCTCAGGACCTAAGCGATCCCGCCTGGGTCCAGAGAATGTTTATGGGACCCAGGCCTACAGGCTCTGAGCAGCCTGGGTCCGGAGGACCGTTACAGGACTCAGGCTGCTCAGCACCCGCATATGCAAATTAACCGCCATCTTGTTCGTTCTGATTGGCTGTGGGCGTAGCGAAGGTGCGGTCAATTTGCATGTTTGGGTATTATTAGGTTAGATATGAACACATAGACATATAAATAATTATTTATAATATATATGTATTAGTTTGCTAGGGTGACCATAAGAAAATTCTATAGGCTAAGTGGCTTAAACCACAGAAATTTATTTTATCTGGAGGCAAGAAGTCAAAGATCAAGATGTTGGCTTCTCCCTTTGGCTTACCAGTGGCCACCTTTTTGCTGTGTCCTCACATGATCTTTCCTCTGTGACTGCGTGCTCCTCTTATCACAAGGATACCAGTTAGTAGATTAAGGCCCACTCTAAAAACCTTCATGTTAACTTAATCACCTTTAAGTATCTGCTCTCCAAATACCATCACATTCTGAAGTACTGGTGGTTAGGATTTCAGAATATTGAATTTGTTGGGGGGCACAATTCAACCTATAACAATACATTTTATATTAATCATGTGTGTAACCACAACTAATAAAGTTTGATTATATTTGCTAAGTTTTACCATTGATTAATTTCAGTGTTTCATCTTGGTTTATAGAATGTCTTAAATAATGTGAAACAGCTTTAGATTCATCTTATTTCTCAGTTGCTGCAATTGTGGGGAAAGGTGCCTACCGTCCTATCTTAAATGATCCTTGAGTGATACTTCCAGGGAACCTGAAGTGTCGAGGGGTAGGCATGGCAACCTCAATTCCAAAAGCCTGACACCCTTGACAATTCTTGTTAGGGGCAGCTTCTCAGCATCTTCCCACATGACATTTGAACTGGTCCTTAGATCACAGTATACCTTTCTGGATGCCACCCTCTAAAGGAAGCATTGACAAGCAGCAGCAAGTCCTTAGATATTATTTTCTGTATGACTCTACATGACAGAACTAAACTCACTTGTGAAAATACCAGGGAAATGTATTTTACCTCAATATTAAGAATAACATATGTGCCTTAGAGTGAGCTTCTTATTATATAATGCCACCCCCATCCAATAAAGTATCCAGTGGCAGAATACCTAGATCACCCTCCAGGAAATACTCTTCTCTTTCTATTTCTGCTGTTAATATAACTGGATTATTTGCATATTATCTAAAATCATCATATAATTACTGATTTGTTTTCCTCCCAGAGAACAGAAACCTGTGGCTAAGTAAAAAGTTGAGTGCCGCCCTAACCGGTTTGGCTCAGTGGATAGAGCGTTGGCCTGCAGACTCAAAGGTCCCAGGTTCGATTCTGGTCAAAGGCATGCACCTTGGTTGTAGGCACATCCTCAGTAGGGGATGTGCAGGAGGCAGCTGATCGATGTTTCTCTCTCATCGATGTTTCTAACTCTCTATCCTCTCTCTTCCTCTCTGTAAAAAAATCAATAATTAAAAAAAAAAATGTTGAGTGCCCTTTTAATATCTAATGGCATGCAGGGTTTCTGGAAGGTTTAAGACTATGAAATACAGTGAAATAGCATTTTATTCTTCTTCAGCTTTTTAATGTCTTAAGAACATTTAATTATAAAATTAATCATTTAAAATATTAACATAAGAACTTGTTTTAGTGATTTTTTTTAAATAAAGCACTTATGTTCTCCTCAATATAAAAGCGACTGTGCACTGATGCGTCCTTTCTTTTTCCCAGAGAATTAACTATGTTGTCCATTGTGTGGCTTAAGAGCTACAATAGTTTATCATAATATGCAAATGGATGTTTTGGAATAATTTCAAAACTGTGGACCTGCTCTGATATATCTCCTCCTTGTATTGTCTCTTAATTCATGACAAATCAAATTACTAGACCAAATTAAGTGAGACATTTTTATTCCCAATGATTTAGGAAGGCCTCTGCTTGGGGGCGCTGCTGTACGAGAGGGAAAGAAAGAAGCTGGCATATAAGGGAAGAAGATGGGGAAAGAGGGTTGAGTGAAGTGACAGACTTACACTTCCCAAGGTATTGTGGACCCTGTATAGAATCTTGAATTCAGGAGTTAGTTTTCACATGGGTGAAGGAGGGGGAGCATTACTAAGAGAAAGGGAAATGGTTGGGCACCTGCATTTGTGGCCTAGATTCATGCTGCTACATCTAACAAGTAACCTGGTGCTTCCCTCACATAGGATGTTAAGTTGAATTTCTCCCAATATTTTGTTATAGTCAAGGGACCAAATAGCATGTCATAAAATAATAATAAAAAAAAATAACCATTGTGATTTTTCTCAAAATCTGGTATTTTTATATACCGAAATAGTTTTAATCTAGAAGTATTCATTTATAATTCATGTCAATGTTATGATTTTAACTCTAAATGGAACAAAATATTTACTTATTTTACACAACAACATAAATATAAGTGGAATTCTGAGTTTCCGAAAACAATTTCCTGTTATATTTCTCTTTATTTATGCTCTCATTTTAAATGTCCAGCTTTTTGTCCAAACATAGCCTAACTGTTCTACTAGAGGTTAATGACACATTTGCATTTCAGAAGTAGATGGGAAAACCAGACTTCCAAACCATCTTCTCCCAGTGTTTTTTTTTTAACACTCAATTTTTCATATATATATAACGATATTATCTTTTGTTAATTTTTGTCAATTCTCCCTATGTTGTTTTTCTCTCTTTGCCAGATCACTAATCTGATGACACAACTGAGTCAGTGTCAACCTAGTTCTTTCTCCATCTTAGTCTATCTAAGTGCATTCGTTGTCAATGGGTATTGGGTTGTTTTAATATGCTTGTTCTTTCAATACTTCTTTACTCAGAATACCTCTTCATAGTCTACTGCTATGATCTGTTTCTTACCTATATAGAACACATCTAACATCCAGTGTGTGGGTTTTCCACACCAAGCAAGTTTCCAATGCTCTGTGGACACAAACTGGGTGTCCAGTTTAATTCAGTTCTGACATTAGCTACCCAGAGCTAGTGTTAGCACAAGAGTCTTCAAGTCTGGCAGTTCTAAATGTTATTTCTTGTTAAATGTTAAAATATTCATTTATCTGCAGATTCAGCAACAAATAGGATGAGTAACAGGAACTCAACCAGATGAAAGTAGCCAATCACAAAGAAGAAGTCAACATGTAATTGAAAAAATTGTGTATAAAACAAAGACTAATCCTTCCCTGAGAAGGCAGAGCTTTGGATATAAATCTCGTCTCCTTTACTTGCTACAAGTAAATAAAATTGCCCTGAAACAACCAGGTCTTATTGAATAGAGTGCCCAAGCATCAAACCCATTGAGTTTGGTAACCTTAGGGAAGACCCTCAGGTAAAGAGCTCAGTGCCACAAGACACCCCCCTCTACACCTCCCCACCACACACACACACACACACACACACACACACACAATTTAGATGTCAATCACAAGTAGTAGGTCCACAGGATACGAACACTCTGTCCAACTTGGCTACAAACTGGGGATTTCCATGACATCTCCTCAGGTTTGATGATTGGTTCACAGAACTCAGGGGGGAAAAACCCTCTAGTTACTATTAGCATTTTATTACAAAGGATACAGATAAAAGCCCAATGAAGAGGTACATAGGGTGAGAGGCATAGAAAGAGTCCCAAGCACAGGGGCTTTCGGGTCCATAAAGTTTGGCGTATACCACCCTCCTGCACAGGAACGTGTTCCACAACCCAGCAGCTCTTCAAATTCCTTCACTAAAGGTTTTTATGGAGGTTCCATTTTTCTAGGCATGATTGTTTTATCTTTGGCCATTAGAGATTAGCTTAATTCTCACCACCTCCCCTTCCTTCCCTGGATGTCCAGCAGGTGGCGCTGAGAGTTTCAACCCTCTAATCACAGGGCTGGTTTGTCTGGCAGCAAGCCCAGATCCTGGAGCTCTGTAGGGGCTCCAGACAGCGGTCATGTAATTAACATAAACTCCGGCAGGATTGAAAGGGGTTTATAAATAACAAAAGGCACTCCTCCCACCTTTACCATTTATGAACTTATAAGAGGTTTTTTTTTGTTTTGTTTTTAAATATATTTTATTGATTTTTCACAGAGAGTAAGGGAGAGAGATAGTTAGAAACATTGATCAGCTGCCTCCTGCACACCCCCCACTGGGGACGTGCCCGCAACCAAGGTTCATGCCCTTGACCGGAACCGAACCCGGGACCCTTCAGTCCACAGGCTGGCGCTCTATCCACTGAGCCAAACCGGTTTTGGCACTTATAAGAGTTTTAAGAGCTCTTTTCCAGAAACGGAAGATAAAGACCAAATATATATCATGACATTACAAGTGGACTTAACCACTCTAAAATCAGATATTTTCTTTGTCCTTGAAAGATACATAAATTAAGCATGCAGAAATCCATAGGATTGCGTTTGAAATCTGTGATTCACCTGTACCACAAAGAGAGCTTCATGTATGAAAAAGCTTCAGAAAGGAAGCAGAGATAGATGAAAACCATGATTGGGAAATGCATTTTAGTATCTGGATGCTTCTGTTCTACATTGGCTTACTAAAGAGATTTTTTAAGAAAACGATCCCAGTAGCTTTGGCTTTGTATTTGTTTCAAGGGAGATTTTGTAAGAATCTCAAAACCTTTGTTTCAAGCAAAATCTTTGAGATTAGGAACAAATATTTTGTTAGATAATATATTGAAGTATACAGTTCTGAGCAACATTGTACTGACACCCTAAAAGTTTGTAGCATTTTTTAACCTTTAGATTGTCAAATATTTGTTGCCATAATCTTGAAGTTAAGAATGCCAGAAATACCAATAGTGAATACTTCAAGAGTATTGATGTAACAACTACTATTCTAAATTATCTATGTCTATTAATTAATGTAATCCCTGCAACAAACTGCTGAGGTAGATATTAATAGTATTACTCATTTTACAGAAAATAAAACTGAGGTTCAGAGTCAGGTTTTGAGCAAAACAGTCTTGCTTATAACCACTATGCATTTCAACTCTTAAGTAAAACCTTTTAGTAACTCTGCTTTCTCTTTTAGTGTCTTTTCCCATGTGCCGGGGTGGAGGAAGAATATATTTAATCTAATATTTGAATGTTCTTATTTTAAAGAGATCAATCAAGTTTTAGGAAGCATCTTACTGCTACTGAATCAAACATTTTTAGCAATATAAAATGATTTACTTCATTTTCATGAAATTTTGATGCATTAGAACAGCTTGTGAAGTTCTATAAGTTTAACTTCTACCTATTCTATGTGACATATTATTTTGACACGGATGGCTAATATAATACCTGAAGACTCTATGAATACTACAGTAAAAGTGATTTTTAAAAGGCAATAATCAGGCTAAAATAGATTTTAAAAATTTATTTATGTGAGAAATTATTTTTTACCCTGGTGATATTTTTTTTTTCAAATCCTTCTTTACACCCTGGCAAGTTTTGTGTCAATAAATATAAAGAAAAGTGAATAATTAATATATCATCTGAAGTTCAACAAATAGTTTCTTGTTGCATTTTCTTCTTTATATGTCCTCATTTCTTATGTATTTTCCCCAAACATGAATGTGTTACCTCAGGCTAAAGATATGTTTCATTTGAGAAGTCTGCATTCCAGTGTGCAAGACTATCTTTTTATCTATGTTTTTCTCTCAGTTTTTTTATCTGTCTGGTGGTGCTGTGCAGGTTTATTCTGACAATATGGTATCTTTTGTCCTATTGTTTCTAAACCCCAATGTTAGAGTATCAACCAATGTCTGTCTGTGTGCAATGGCTAAAAGAAAACAAGCAGGAGCTTTCAGAATAGAAGGGTTTATTAGAGAATTGGCCAATCCAGAGTACAGGCAAGCTCGTGCCTTCTTGACTCCCAGATGGCATGTAGGCTACAGACTATACTGGGCAATATCACAAGACACCACCGGTTAGGGTTTCAGAGCTGTGTTGGGAGCTGATTGGTAAGGGTAATTAATCATTTCTTCAGGTCTTGGGTATATCTCTGAGGTCTGCTCCTGCACCCCTCTGTCTAGTCTCAGAGGAAGGTAGCCAGGAGGTAGATTCACTTTATACTCAGGAGCCCAAACATAACTTAGGTCAAGATGTTATCTTTAACCTGCCAGAGGTCCAGACCTTGAGACCACTGGTCAGGTCCCAGCTATTGTCTTCTGCTACCTCGGGGGTTGCTGATTACTCAAGGGAAAGGCTGTATATATCTGAGGGGTGGAGAGTGAAAGAGAGAGAGAGAGAGAGAGAGAGAGAGAGAGAGAGAGAGAGAGATGATTCATAGGGCTCGGATTTAAAGAACCCTTGGTTTCACTATCAATTTCATAAACTTTCTTGCTCTACTAATTCAGTTCATTTTATTCCCCTTTTTTTCTTTGTTAAAACTCACATCCAACAATAGTAGTTACTGAGAGTTTGTTAATTGTCTCCTCTTCTTTTCTGTGTGTTCCCCTTTACAATCTTCTTTCTAGCGTAATAGTGCTAGCCAGTCATTGAATAATTGGTAAGTCCTAAACATTGCATTTAATGTTTTACATGCATTGTCATACTTAATCCAATAAGAATCCTAGTACTAAGTAGGAACAATTTTTAGGCCTATTTACAGATCAAGAAAATGAAGCACAGAAAAGTTCAAGTCAAATAATTTGTGATGGAATTTGAACTCAGTTGATTCATGCCCATAATGATACCAAACTCAGGTTTGGCTGCCTGCTACTTCAAAAGCCAATACTTAAGAGACAGGTGCTGATGTAAGAAAAGATGGTTTATTTGGGTGCTGGCAGCCCAAGGAGATGGTCAACTCTGTCCTAAATCCCATCTTAACATCTCAGTGCAGGCAGGGGTTTTTATTAGGAGGTAGAGGGAAAGCAGAACAAAGAAATCAGGGACTCTTAAACAAATATGCTGGTCATGTTACATATTTGTTAACAATTCATATTTCACAAAAATACTTTTACCAGAAACAATATTAAAAGACTGGATGGGTGATTTGCTATAAGATCATCTACCCTTCATAGACTACCTATCATTGTAAAATGCTTGTGAAAACCAACTGACAACTGATGTCAGCCTTGTTAACAAGTCCTTTAAAACATTGTTATCTTGGCACCTAAATCTCTGATTAATTCTGGTTAGAGAAATAGATTTAAGGTAAATAAAAAATGGTATCAGAATTTTTAGCAACATGCACATGCAAAGTATACTTTACACATGATCCCGGTAGCTTTCTACTTGATGTTGATCAGGCCCATGGATTTAATTTAAGGGTTACACTGAATAGACAGATGGTTACAGGGAACCCAGTAATACGAGGGAGATTGTTTTTACAAACGAATATTACCCTTGCTATTTCACACACCTGTGTGTATAGATAGTGCAGTAATTTATGGCATCATTCCATTTGATGCAATTTTAGTTACTTTCACAGGCAAAATGGTATATCTGTGCACAGTTAAAACATGTCCTTATGAACACTTCACTCATACATCAGGTCAAGCATTAGTAAACAAATACTAAATAAAGTTTACTATATTCTGTCCATTTGGCTGGACCTTGTGAATACTGAAAATAACAAAGATAATGTTAAATCCTTGTGAAATAGCTTTAATAAATATGTCAACTAAGTGGTATTGTAGATTTCTGAGTCTAAGATTCATTTTCTTTTTTATTTTTTCACTGCAGTAGCAATACCTGAATGTAGATACTGAATGCCAATGTTTCATTATAATAAAACGCAATATATAGGGTTTCAGAAATCTTTTATTTTTTAAAATTTTAGTCATTTGCAAAAATAGGTTTGATTATTTAAAGGTCTATAAATTATTCTTTATTCAAAATGTCTATAATTTTAATCATGTTGCTTTAATTGCAATAGATTGTAAATTTGCAATAAAATAACAAGAGGGGAGGCTGTAACAGATGTTCTGTCTGCACATGTGATTGCGCCTGAGACAATCAAGAATTCATCATACTTAATCTTCATCAATTGAAATATACTGATCTTCAATAATGCGAGGTCTGCACATTCAAAAGATTCTGACACTTAGGATAAAAATTTTTTTACTGGGACATTTTCTTTCTAAAGTGGCTAATTTACCCCAAGTATTTCTTCATTCTTTACTACAAATAATTGTATTTAGTTGTGTATTATTTTCATATTATTTGATTATAAGGATGGCTATTATTTTTTATAGATGCAGTTATTTTTAAATGTTTTTTTTGATCACTTGATATTTCTTTGTACATGACAAGTATTTCACCTAAATAAGTAAAATGTCATCTATGCTTAAACTGGATGCAATTTGTAAATAATTATGTTAAATTACTTCTTTGAAATGTATTACTCAGTTGGCAGTTTAATTGATTCAGGTAATTAGAAAATCCTACTGAACAGCACATTAGCAATAATATTTTCATTAAAAATACAATTTAGGCCTGATTCAGTACTATATACAATGGAAATTATTGAAAATATGGTACATTCTAGGCAGTGTTTTTCATTTTATTTTATCTTAAAAAATATGAGGTAAAAAAATAAAAGAGGAAAAAGGAGCCATAGGATTTTATATTTGGAACATTCTCCAAGTGATAGTTTGTGGAAACGTGTAAGAAATGGAGGGTGGGAAGGAGAAAGGATAAGAGAGCAAAAGAGACAAAGTAAAGGTGAAAGAAGAGGAGTGCAGAAATAAGGAGAGAAAATGCAGGCAGTGAGAAGTTAAAGAATAAAAAGAAGAGGAAAAAGAGGAGGAGAAGGAGAAGGAAGAAGTGGAAGAGGGGGTGGTGGGCAAGGGAAAGGGAAAGAGAAGAAGGGAAACACGGAAAGAGAAGCAGGAAATTAAAAGTCAAAGGACCAAGGCTTTCCCTTCCACTCGCAAGGCCAGCCGTTCTCCTGCTGACACTCAGAGGCTCCTGTAAAGAATCAAGCTGCTGGGTAATGAGAAGGTGAATCCTGCCTTGAGGTTTGCTCTCAGAGAAAAGGAGTGGGCGTGGGGGGAGAAGTAGAGCTTCCTGCCAATGGGACCCGGGGAGAAGCAATTAGGTCTTGGCTAGTTTGCAGGCACTGCAGATGCCATTTGTCTGCACAGGGAATGGTCTTGATTTCTGGGTAAATGACAGCCGTTTGAGAGGCTCCTGAGGAAATGTGGGGAGCTGTGGAGGAGCACAGGGAAGGTGAGCCTAGAGGTCAATGTAAAATGTAAAGGGTATGGGTGTGGGTGTGGGGGGTGAGGGGAGCCAAAACACAGAATTGCCCTTGATGTATACCTTCCAGAATATCTTTCTATTCACTCTGAATTTTTTCCATTTTAATCTTGTACGATAGGAAGTGAAAACCAAAAGAATGTGCCTCTGACATGTATTCTGAAATTTTATAAAGACCCACGTGGGGAGAGAGAAGCCAAAATGAAACAGAAGTGCCGTGATGGTCTTTGTTTACTGTTTTCATTCATTGTATGCAGTCGAGTTCCTCGTTTGCTGTTAACATAGATCTCTGTGACAGGCTAAAACCCACTGATGACCCGTCAGTGTGCCTACCATTTAAACAAAATAGAATCAGAGCTTATGAAACAGAATCATGATTCAAAAAATTTCATGACAGGATTCGGAAAGGGCAATGAAAGTCACATTAAAAAGACACGCAATCTCTGGAGAGCCTTTTAAATTTCATCTACAGAATAATTTCCATAATATTTAGCTGCCTTCTCAGCAGGATTAAAAAGATCTAAACAAGTTCTTTAAATAGAAAATCTACAATGGTACCATAAGAAACAAAGTACAGTGGGGCATTGAAAGGGGGGTTGAGACTATGGGTGGCCTCTCTGTAGGTTATTCTTTGTCACCAGCAGATTACTTTGTGACAGATCATGATAATTAGTGCACATAAATACATATGTGAAATTAGGATAAAAAAGAGCGCATGTTCTTGGCATACATTTGGTGTATAAGTAGCAACTGTCTTTGTCAAAGTTTAATATTCTTTTTATATATTAAACTAGGGGCCCAGTGCACGAATTCATGCACCTTGAAAGGAACTGTGGGCCGTGAGGCTGTGGTGGGCACAGGGGCAGGTCTCAGCCTACCCCCGGTCTCCTGTCTGCTGGCAGCCCCGCTCCCACTGCCGCCGCTCCCACCCACTGAAGGCACAGAGCAATTGGGGCCAGCTCCAGCAGCGGGTGTGAGCGGCAGCTGCTGTCCCCATTACCCCTCAGGAGCAGGGGGAGGTGGAGAAGCCCTCAGGGGTGATCAGGGCCGGCAGCTGCCACTGGCATCAGCTGATGGTGCCAAGTGATCGGGACCGGTGCCGGGCACCAGCAGCAGGTGCGCACTGCGGCTCTGGTGCTGGCTGTGGGTGCAAGTGGGGCCGGCACTGGCAACAGGTGCAGGCACTGGGCAGGACCGCGGCACACAGGAGCAAATAATTTTCAGTAACCACCAGAAGCTTGCCTCGATGACAGCAACCGGCACCCCGCCTTGGTCTGGTGCCCCCCGCTCATCTGCTCCACCATCCCACTGCAGCCAACACCCACCATGTTCCGCGCACACCCCCTGGTGGTCAGTGCACATCATAGCAATCAGTTGTTTGGTTGTTTGGTTGTTCCCCCATTCGGTCTATTTGCATATTAGCCTTTTATTATATAGGATTAACCATCTCACCACATCAAATCATTTTTGGAAATGGTTAGGTAATGCAAGTAAATGAATTTTTCCTACATATGTTTTCTAGCAAATTGCTGTCATTCTTAATTCACAGATTTCATGTAGATTATGAAATAGACATGTGGACCTCTTTATACACATTCTGCACAATTAATGCTTTTGTGGTAATGACGACAGCAAGGTAAATGAGGGGAAGTAAATGACAAAAAAATTTGGAAACTACCTGTAATTGTCTGTATTCTGGAATAAGAATCTAGGGAGTTAATTTCTTCTTAGTTGCTAAAGTAAGCAAAGCAGAATAGCATTTATAAGAACATGAACTCCTCGGTTGTGTCTGTCATATAGTACTTTCACTCTTGAGTGGACTTAATACAATATTTGTTTTAATCAAAGACATAGAACATTCAAATAAGTGAATCCAATTTTTTTTAAATTTAGATTCAAATACAATGAAAATATACTGAAACACACACACACTGACTTCTAGGTTGTGCCATGTAGCATTTTCACTGTGATCTTCAATGGGGTTGATATAAATAGCTATTTGAATCTAACTACTAATAGGAAATCACGTTACAACCAGGATCAATTCTAGACTGGTATTCTTATAACTATGGATATAACATTTTTAAAAATTCTAAATATTACTTTATCAAACACTTGGTATCTGGAAAATGTTTGACTAAAGCCTGGGCTTTGATAATTTATGAAGCAATCCATGAATAAATATAATAAAAACTTCAAAATTTGGACTTTTTCCAGAGTTTTGAGGTTGTTTAATTAGGATGCCAGTGCAGAGAGATGAACATGACTTTATGATTGTTTTCTCTAAACACAAACGCAGTATAGCTTATTGAAGATCCTCACTGAGCTGTGGTAAAAGCTCTCAAGGGAAGGTGCTTTATAACACTCCTCAGCTCATTGACAAAACCCTGGGTTTGAAATCACTGGGGCAGCACACATCTCTACCTTTAACAGGGGAAATCAACCCAACATTCTGAGAAGAGTGGGCCTATCATTTCTGCTTTAATGTGTCCCACAGGTGCGCAGCAAGGATAGAGGATAGGCAAACAGCTTTGACTATTAAGATAAATTGTTACATTAAAAATTGCCTTTGATAAAGACAAAGAATATTACTCAATTAGTTTCTAATGTGAAAAAGTTGACAAAAAGAAACTATAACATTTTTTTTAAAAAAGGTACCAAGTTGTCTATTCATTTTCTTCATACTTGAATTAAAAGTGCATAAAAAAACCTTGTTTATATCATCCTATATAATAAAAGGATAATATATAAATCAACCGAATGGCGGAACGACCGGTCACTATGATGCACACTGACCACCAGGGGGCAGAGGCTCAATGCAGGAGCTGCCCTCTGGTGGTCAGTGTGCTCCCACAGGGCGAGTGCCGCTCAGCCACAAGCCGGGCTGACAGCTGGCGAGTGCAGCAGCAGTGGCGGGAGCCTCTCTTGCCTCCGCGGCAGCGCTAAGGATGTCCAACTGACAGACATCCCCCGAGGGCTCCCGGACTGCTAAAGGGTGCAGGCCAGACTGAGGAACACACCACCCCCCTCAGTGCACGAATGTCATGCACTGTGCCTCTAGTATAATATATAATACTGTATATTACATACATTATATATCTATGATAATAAAAGCATAATATGCAAATCGGCCGAATGGCCAAGCAGTGGAACGACCATTCAGACAACCTTCCGGACGACCTTCTGGACAAAGCCGGGGCTGCGAGGGCCGAGCCCCTTGCACGAATTTTGTGCATCGGACCTATAGTATTATGTACACTGAGTGGCAATATTATTATGATCTCTGAACACATAATAATCTGGCCACTCAGTGTATATCCTATATAATAAAAGGCTAATATGCAAATTGTCCCCTCGACCAGGAGTTCGACCAGCAGGCAGGCTAGCCAACTGCCCATGTCCCTGCCCCCTGGCCAGGCTGGCCGGACCCCACCCATGCAAGAATTCAGGCACCGGGCCATATATGCTGAGTGGCCAGATTATTATGACCACCCCATCAGTACTTCGTTGGGCCACCTTTTGCCTTCAATACTGCGGTGATTCTTCTTGGCATTGACTCCACGAGATGTTGAAAGGTGATGCGAGGAATCTGACACCATGCCTGATGAATAGCACTGTCCAGTTCTGTGAGATTTGATGGTTGTGGAACCAGCTGCCTGATGGCTCTTTTAACTTCATCCCACAAATGCTCAATCGGATTGAGATCTGGTGATTGTGGGGGCCACCTAAGCAAGGTAAAGTCTTCCTCATGTTCTTGAAACCACTCCTGCACAATACAAGCACCGTGCTACTGAAGGGTACTGGGTTTGATTTCTGGATACATATTGGAGACAAATGATAAATATTTCTTTCACACATCAATGTTCCTCTCTTTTTCTCTCTCTTTTCCTTTCTCCCTCTGTCTCTCTATTCAATTGAAAAAAAAAATGCCTCTTGCCTCTTAGTTATTAGAGGCAATTTGTCATTTGTGTATTTTTACAAATACTTATAAAATAATATTAATAATTACAATTTCAAATACCAAAGCATCATTTAATGCTAAATGTTTATATCTAATTACAAAATCAATTAACTAAATTGTGCATGGCAATGACAAATATTGTCAAATCATTTACTTCCTTCTGTTATGCTAATATTAAAGAAAAAGCAGTACATTGAAATCGCTGGAATCTATGTTGAAATGTATATTTGTAAGACAAAAATTCTATTTATTCTATGAGTCTTTGAAGAACTAAAATGAAAAACATTTTTAATTGTGATCAATTTTAAGCAGGGACTACAGAAACTATCAAAACTTGCCAAATATTTTGAAAATAGCACATTTGCCGAAACTGGTTTGGCTCAGTGGATAGAGCGTCGGCCTGCGGACTGAAAGGATCCCAGGTTCGATTCGGGTCAAGGGCATGTACCTTGGTTGCAGGTACATCCCCAGTAGGGGTTGTGCAAGAGGCAGCTGATCGATGTTTCTCTCTCATCGATGTTTCTAACTCTCTATCCCTCTCTCTTCCTCTGTAAAAAATCAATAAAATATATTAAAAAAAAAAGAAAATAGCACATTTACACAAAACAGAATAGAAATTGTCAGTCACCCAGCCTCCACTTGTCAGCAACTAGCTTACAACTTCCCTGGCTGCTCGAGTCTACAGAGTGAGGCTGGGGTATTAATGCCTTGCTATTTGGCTCAATATAAGACGTTCTGATGGGTAAGGCTAACGATAGCACTACTCTATGGTATATTTGAATATTGCTAAGAGAATAGATCTTACAAGTTCTCATTACAAGAAAAATATAACTATGTGAGGCGATGGTTGTTAACTAAACTTATAGTAGTGATCATTTCAAAATATGTACGTATATCAGATTATCACATAATACAGTGAAACGAATACAATGTTTTATGTCAATTACATATAAAAAAATTTTTAATGCTCATCTCACACTTATCTGCAGTGGTGGCTAAGGTTTGTCAGGTTGCAGTTTGAAATCTTCTACTGCAGTGATTACGAGTTTCCTATGTGTTGTAGGGTGTTTATTCCTCTTGATTGCTTGGCAGTCCTCTACTCCAGCAGTTTTCAACCTTTTTCATCTCATGGCAGACATAAATGAATTACTAAAATTCTGTGGCACACTCAAAAATATATTATATTTTTTGCTGATCTGACAAAAAATTGACATAATTTTGATTCATTCACACTGAAACAGCTATTGTTTTGTTGGCTATTGTCATTTTTAAATTTGACAATCTTAGGGAAAAGAGGTCAGGACCCCTAATTAAATAGTGAGGTATTGCATTTTTAAAAAATTCTTGCAGCACACGTGTATGCCTGATGTGGCATACCAGTTGAAAATCCCTGCTTTCAGCCCTGGCTGGTGTGGCTCAGTTGGTTGGAGTGTCCTCCTGTCACAGGTTTGATTCCTGGTCAGGGGACATACCTAGGTTGTGGGTTCAATCCCTAGTTGGGGCATGTATGGGAGGCAACTGATCAATGTATCTATCTCTCTCACATCAATGTTTTGTTTCTCTCTCTTTCCCTTTTGCCCTCTCTGGAACCAATAAAATAAAAATTTTAAAATGTATTAAAAACCAAATAAAATTTTAAAAAAATCACTGATCAATTCTATGAATAAACCAGAGTTTGGTTAACTGTTCATTTGTTGGTGGACATGTGAATGGTACCTAATTTTTAGCTATTACAAATAAAGCTTCTACGAATATTTGTGTACAAGTCTTTTTTTAAATTTTAAATTCTTTATTATTTAAAGTATTACACATAGTACTACATATTGTGTACAAGTCTTTAGACATATGCTTTCAAGTTGCAGCAAATTTGAAAATTTTTCAAATATCTGCTTATAAGGAAATACTATGTTCACTTTCAAGATTGGTAGCATTTAAAAATTGCAAGTTTTGATGAGGATGTGTAGGGGATGAAGAGTACTATTTCACACGAATGGAATGGAACTATGGGTTGGTAGAAATCTTTTTGAGGGCAATTTGATAGTAGCTATCAAAATAAAAATATATGCTTATTCTTTGTTCAAGAAATTCTCCATAATTTTCTCTAATATTAGAAAAATTACTTACTCTGAATGTGCCTATTTCTCATCTGTGGAAAGCAGACAATAACATGTAGCATGTACCTCATAGGTTTAATATGTAATTCATAGAAGCATTAAATAAATTAGTTCATGAAAAATGCTTGCATACCAAAATTTTTTCATTATTTTTACTATTTCCTATAGGAATCAATTCTTCAGAAATACTTTGTCAAATATGTAGA
Organism: Eptesicus fuscus; assembly: GCF_027574615.1. Classification (NCBI taxonomy): domain Eukaryota; kingdom Metazoa; phylum Chordata; class Mammalia; order Chiroptera; family Vespertilionidae; genus Eptesicus; species Eptesicus fuscus. Next base: position 57,986,707 of record NC_072474.1, read on the forward strand.
AAGTTATTTTAAGGGTGTTCACTACAACAATATTGTTATAATAAAACATTGGAGACAATCTCAATGACCTCTGATAAGGGATTAGTAAATAAATTGTGGTATATCTGTAGGAGGCAATATAAGGAAAGGATAGATGTGTGTACTGGGGAAGATATAGCCTCATTCTAAATTCTGCCTCAGTCTGTAGGAGTTGTGGAAATTGGTCATTTATTAATCTCTCTCTGTCCAGTTTCTTCAACTATAAAAATAATGACAACAATACCCACCTATGAGAGTCTTTGTGCGAGATCAAGGAGATATCACATGTAAGTTTCTTAGAAGAGAATCAAGGCATAGTGAGCATCCCATAAATCATAGCATTACTTCCGAGTATTTTGTACCCTGTATAGGTAAAGTTCCAGGCAGGTCTGAATGTGCTGCTGCAGAAGGACACTCTAAGAGAAAGGTTTTATTTCCCCCTGTAGGGACTGTATAGTGGAGACAAGTAAAAGATCCACTTACATATGCTTAGGCTTGGGTGTAAATGTTCAAATATTTGTCAATTATTACTTTACAAGTGCCCCGGTGCATGAAATTCATGCACGGGGGTGGGGGTTGTCCCTCAGCCTGGCCTGTACCCTCTCCAATCTGGGACCCTTTGGGGGATGTCTGACTGCCGTTTTAGGACTGATCCCTAAACCAGTAGTCGGACATCCCTCTCACAATCCAGGACTGCTGGCTCCTAAACACTCACCTGCCTGCCTGCCTGATTGCCCCTAACCACTCTGCCTGCCTGCCTGGTCACCCCTAACTGCTCCCGTGCCAGCCTGATTGACGCCTAACTGCTCCCCTGCCAGCCTGATCACCCCCAACTGCCCTCCCCTGCTGGCCTGGTCACCCCCAACTGCCCTCCCCTGCTGGCCTGGTCACCCCCAACTGCCCTCCCCTGCTGGCCTGATCTTGCCTCCAACTGTCCTCCCCTACTGGTCTGGTTGCCTCCAACTGCCCTCTCCTGCTGGCCTGTTCGCCCACAACTGCCCTCCCTTGCCAGCCATCTTGTGGTGGCCATCTTGTGATGAAATGAGGGTGGCCATCTTGTGATGGTGTTGCGTGTGACACCACCTAGGCTTTTATTATATAGGATACTCTAATTATAGAAAGAGATCATAGTTAAGCATATTTCAAGGGTCAAATTCAACTTGCTTAATTTTGATTATAAATGAAAATTTTAATATATAAGACTGATCGACTCAACAGTAAATAGTAAATATCAAAATTAAAAAGAAACACTTCTCAATCTTAGAGTAATTTATTTGAATTTATATATGCAGAGAATAACACAGTTAATGTTTTTGGGTTTTTATTTGGAAGACTACTGTGACAGACAATATTGAGTGATTACCATCTTATATTACTTGACATTGAAATGACTTCACATGAGAAAAAAAATAGTTATGCTAATACATGCACTTTATTTTCTGTTATACTAAATCTCTTTAGGAGCAAGAACCCCTTCATATTCAGGTTATCTAAAAAATATTCAAATAATTTTGTGAAATAAACTCCGTCTTACTCAGATTAAAAAAGAAGCTGATTTTCATGTTGAATGGAAGCACTAGGAACAGCAGATGTGTATGCAAAGGTAAATAAAAACACTGGATGCTTCTCAGTTAGGGGTGAGAGTCTGCCTTTCACGCTAATTTATGTACGGTATAACAAGTAACCACTAAATGTAGTAGCTGGAGGAAATTTGGCTGGAATTGTTCCTTTTACAAGTCGCAGCCACACTTCCTGCCCATAATTTAATTCCAACAAGGCATCCCCAGTCAAAACCCTATCACAATGTATTTCACTGTTAGTATTTTCAGATTCAAATGTAAGCTTGTCTCTCCCATCAACCACCAAAAATCCAGAGAGATGAGCACTAAATGACTCAATGGTATACTTAAAAACATATACCCCTAGATACGGAATTCTGAATTTTCCAGTTCTTGGAGTATATGAAGATCCGTAATTGACCTCCAAATTATTAAACAGAATAGGACCAGGTGTAGTCATTCCATATGTATGAGATGCAAAAAATGCCACCATCGGTGCGTATCTGTAAGAACCTTTGGAAAAATCTGTAAAAGGAAATAAATGGAAAGAGTTAATTTTTATGTTTTTACCTTGTTTTGCCTTTCCTCATATCTTTATCATTTGTCTCAGTTACACAAGGATTAGCAGAAGTAAAAGGTCATTCATTGTATTTAACAAGGGCAGGTGTGTCTGGATGCCTGCCTCTTCTCTTGGCTGAGTTACCAGAAAGCAGTTTCTCTGAGCCTCAGTTTCCCCGTTTAGATCAGGACAGAACTAGAACGATAATAACATTCTACCTCCCTCATAAAAATGCCTCAAAGATTAATTTGCATATTGCTTTGATCTCTCCAGGGATAAAGGAATTCAAAGCACTCTATGATTACTATGGTATGCCGGAATGTTTTAAGGCCCCTTGAAGGCACTGAAGCTGACATGATGCAGAAACAATTTTTCCAGCACCTTGTCAAACAGTTTCTAGAGGCTAAACGAAAACCAAATGAAGTCATTTCACTATAGAGAAGTAGACAAAAGGAATTTTCTATGTAATTAATGCCAAATGTACTAACAAAGGCTGAGATTTAAAAATAGACTAAAAAAAATGTACTCTTCACTATGCAGCATATTAAAAGCCTGCTTTGAAGTGTTTTTTTTTTTTTTGCTCTCATTAAAGAGAATGCATTTTCAATGTAAAAAGAAATCAGAAATGGCACACTCTTCAAGTAAATTTATAGCAACCAATAATTACAAAGGTAAATGGACAGAAAAGGCACCTTATTCTACTCAATACATTTGAGCATGTGCTATCAGTCCTTACCTAATCCAAAGGCCCTATTAGCTCGACCTTCATGGAAGATATGCTGTAGTGATAAGCACTTATGACGTTTCATTTAAATGGCCATGTCTGATAGGAATCAAAGGTGTACTGTTTAACAACTTGTTTAAGGAGATTTTCTTTTAGGATGCACAAGGGGAGGGGGGGGGGGAAGTTGCCTCTATTATGCCAATATCGAAAATTTCAACAAGTGGACATCAATAGGAATTTATCTGACAAAAAGAGACATTTCCACTTGTAAATCATGTGCAGTATTCAGTAAGTTCCCGAAGTAAAAGGAATGAATCCGCAAATGAGGCCAGATTAAGCAGGCTCAAGTGTCCCTTCGTAAACATTTCTAAAAGTGTTTTTGCGCGAGACACTGACTGAACCCAGCGGGGCGGGCACTGCCCTACCCGGAGCTAACGCGTTTTCCTCCAGCAGCTTCACGGTGCAGTTGCGACCAGCGAACGGGTGCCGGCAGGCGCAGACGAAGCTCGTCCTCCCGTCTATGCACGTGCCCCCGTTCTGGCATGGGGACCCACTGCACGCTGCTTCTGCGACTGGAAAAGAGTCCACATAAAAGAGGGTAACTGTAACCTACTTCCTGTTGGCTTCAAGTCATAATTTGCAGCAGAATCAGAAAAAAAGACATTGATGACAAAGAAATAAGAAAAATGGGTTCCCAGGTCCAGCCGCCACCAGTACAGTCACGGGACTTCATGCAAATCCCTTAACTCTTCGAGGAGCTCTCTTTCCTGCTTCTTGGAAGTGGGAGTAATTCTGTGATCCACTGAATTTACTGGTGTGGAAATACGAATATTTGGTCAGCTGTAGAACAGTATGGAATATCTGGTCACAGAATCACGTGTGTTTGGAATTGGTACATGATAAAGGTAACATTTCAAGTCATTGGAGAAGCAAAATGTCTGCTCAATACATTGTGTGCAGATATTTGGATATCCATAAAAACATGAATTCCACATGTACAAAAATACTACGTGTTAAAAAGAAAACCTCATATAAAGGCATTACTGTTAAATAGAAGAAATATCTATGTAGAGATTTAAAATTTTGGAAAACTCTTTCAAAGCCAAACAAAACAAAAACCAGAAGCTATACAGGAAAAAAATCTTTTAAGTTTGACCACAGAAGTATTAAAATTCATTTGCAATAAAAGCCACCATTATCAAAATTCAAAGATAAGTGACAGATTAAGAGAAAACAAAATAACAGACACAACAATCTAATGACTAATAGCCATAACATATGAAAAGTTCTGACCAATAAAAAAAAAAATGTAACCCCTTACAAAAAGGGAAAAAAATGGGCAAATGATATGAACAAATCACTGAACAAAAACATGAAAGCTCACGAAAAATTCTAAAAGCTATTCAACCTTACTATTAATGAAGGAATGATACCACCACCACCATTTTTATAACAGGTGGCAATATTTAAAAAGATAGAAAACATTCCATCGTGGTGAAATGAGAGAAATTGAGCATTTTTACAGAATGCTGGCTAGAGCTTAAATTGTTAGAACCTTTGAACAGGACAATTGGGGCCATATGTAGTAGAATTTAAAAGGTTAATTTGCTTTGAATCAGAAATTTCTTCTGGTAAAATATATACTCTAGACACACTTCTATACTTATACAAAGATAATGGCTCAAGAATGTTCTTTATGCCATCATTTACATTAGTGAACAATTGTAATACACCTAGATGACCAGTGATGTGGGACTTGTTAAATGTATTACAATATATTTTCACTAAGAAATATTAGACAGCAGTTAAAGAATGAGGCACAGTGGCTGCACCAGTCTGCATTCCCACCAGCAGTGCACGAGGGTTCCTTTTTCTCCGCATCCTCGCCAACACTTGTCGTTTGTTGATTTGGTGATGATAGCCATTCTGACAGGTGTGAGATGGTACCGCATTGTTGTTTTGATTTGCATCTCTCGGATAATTAGTGACGTTGAGCATGTTTTCATGTGTCTCAGCTTCCTCAAAAAACTGAAAATGGAACTCCCATTTGACCCAGTAATCCCACTCCTGGGAATATATCCGAAGAAACTAGAAACACCAATCAGAAAGGATATATGCACCCCTATGTTCATAGCAGCACAATTCACCATAGCTAAGATTTGGAAACAGCCTAGGTGCCCGTCAGCAGATGACTGGATCAGAAAACTGTGGTACATCTACACAATGGAATACTATGCTGCCATAAAAAAGAAGGAATTCTCATCATTTGCAGCAACCTGGATGGAATTGGAGAACATTATGTTAAGTGAAATAAGTCAGTCAATGAAAGAAAAATATCACATGATCTCACTCATTTATGGGTAATAAAGAACATTATAAACTTGAACAAAAAGATAGATACAGAGACAGTAAAGCATCAAACAGACTGTCAAATTACAGGGGGAAAGTTAGGGAGAGGTGGGGGAGATAAGAGATCAATCAAAGGACTTGTATGCATGCATATAAGCATAACCAATGGATGCAAAACTCTGGGGGGTCAGGGCATATATGGGAGTGGGGTGGGGGGTGGCAATGGTAAAATATGTACACATATAATACCTTAATAAAAAAATTGGAAAAAAAAAATAAAAATAAAAAAATAAATTTGCCTGAAAACTTGAAAAAAAAAAAAAAAAAGAATGAGGCAGATTCCTCAACACATTTGATTTACTGAAGACCATCAGTTCACTCTTAGAGTTTCACTTATTTAGAAAGCCTCGAATTCTGAATATGGTTATAAATATAATACATAATTATGTAAATGCAGAGAAAACGTGGGAAGAACACATATTACTGGCCACAGTTATCACTAGGGCACCACCTTGTGGCAATAGTGTAAACACTTTACAACCTACTCATTTCAACAATTTTTAAATTTAGGGTTATTTGTCTTGTTTAACATTTTTCTCAAGAAGTGTGATCTATAAATACTTTATATATAGATTCTGCTTCATATTTAAATAATTAAATTTCACATAAAATGTGGCTTGCATGATTAGAAGTTTTGGCAAAGAAAATATATATTACTTATGCAATTAGAAATTGATTTAAATTATTTTGGTATATTCTCTGAAATACCCTGTAAACTATTTTCCCAACAAAGATACATATAAAAAATATTACATGTGTAATGTGTTTTAACAAATGTTTTAAACCAGCCTACATTTCTGCAACCATGTGAATAGGTTATTAAACCCTTCCATTTGCTGTTAGTTATCATTCTAAAACCAAGCCCATTATTTGCTGGCTTTAAAAATCTTTAATGACTCTCCATTACCTAGAGAAATGTGAATTCTTTATGTCAAAGCACTGGCTTTGTCTGTTTTCACATTCTCTAAATCTAGCACAGTGATCAACTCACAGGATAGTATTCAATTAATGTATTTCACTGGAAATGAATCAACTGTGAGGTGGAGTTGATGGAATACTGAATTATTTATGTGACCTGATTAGCTCTGTAATTCTTATTTTCCCAAATGGGAAAATGCCACTGTCACCTGTAGACTTGACCCTGCCCATGAATCAGAGATCAATTACAGAAACCAAGAAATCTGCATTGCTATGAATTCTACTGTGATTCTCCAGGACCAGGGCCATTGCCTTTTCTTTAATGTTCAGGATGCACATTTCATTTTTCTTGCCCTTGTGTTCCATTACCCCTAAAAACAGGATCTTGCTTTGTTCTCCTTCCTTGAGTCATTTCAGAGGGTGCCATTTTGCCATTTATTTCAATTCCTTTGTAGGGTCGTACATCTAGAGTAAAAATCCACTTGATCCAATTGGGACCTGCACTTTCTCCTATTGCCGTGGTAGCTCAAACTTGCTGAGACCACACCTGGTTTGCCTTCTAGGATATCTGTCACTGTGTCTATAGATTATCTGCTGGGGTACCTCACCCACTGGTCTGCACCCTTCTGCTGCTTGTGTTTTAAGTTGCTTTTCTTGCCTTCCTTGATGTTTTAGGTACCTCTAGTCTCTGAGTCCAATATGATCCACATTACAACGCATAAAAGTATTCCTATGCTTCCCAGAACTGAACATACTGTGAATTGAGTCTAAATCAGAGCAAGCTATAGTAACAATTATCATAAAGAAATGACCTTACACTTCTGTTAATGTTCCATAAGAATTAAATGTTCATTATCTATTTTTGTACTTGAATCACATTGTATCATAACACAATGTCTATGTTCTGATGTCACAGATAGTCTTTCAAAAATTCCATATTTATTTAATTCATTTTAACAAGAATTCACAATTATTATTGATAATTAAATGTATCTTATTACATTTGACTCATCCTCTCTAGTCTTTGTTTTAATTCTATATGCAATGTTTTAACCACCCCTCCCAGCTTTTTTATATTTCCCAAAGTTATGTTTTATGTGTTCATCCAAGTCATCAATACAAATACTTTATGAATCAGTGTCAAGTGCACAGCTTTATAACACACAACTAAAGATTGGTTGGCACTGATTTGTCAATTGAAACTATTTGTACTTTGTTATACAAGCTACAAATCTACTTTTGTGAATCACCTGACTTTCATTTTTCTACTTGATTTCTAAGATACTTAAAAATGGTTAGGTACCTTTATAAATTTCTGTGCATATCTGTGCTCAACAGGCAGTTTGTCCTTGAGTTAACAACAAAAATAAGTCTTAAATACAGCATCATTTTCTTTTTGACAACTTCCCTATCCCAGTCAAAAGGCTTAATTATATATAATTCTCTTATCGTCTGACCTCGGCAATTTGGTTATTAAATTTGCCACACTATAGTGGAATTGCTCCCATGTCCTTCTTACTTCCAACTCGAGTGCAAGCATTTGTGAGGTCAGGGCTCAGGTCTTTTATTTCTTAAACTTTGTGTCCCTACTGAATAGCACAGCGCCTGACATACAAAAGTGTTAAATGTCTTCCTGAAGTTGAATAAACAAAGTAATGAAAGATTAACTAGATAATCACATCAGTCTTATCCAATACTTTATCCATTCTTCACAGTTTCTCAAAAATTACAGGTTTTTTTTAAAATCACCAATTGATATTTATTGTGCAATTTCAATAGTTATTTGTGGAATCTTGGTTTAGAATGAGTTTTCATAGCCATTTCAACTGCCTAGTTTAAGCAAAAAGTAACAATTTATTTAGCTATCTATAAAGTTCATGATGTTTCTTCAAACATCGAAACACTAAAAGTGTTGATGATTTATATTATAATTTTACAAGTATTCTAAAATTACACATATTTTATATGTTATGCATTTTATAAAATAATCAAAATTATTAGATTATCTGGAGGAAAATGATTGAAACAAAGGTCTTTCAATATACCTATGATAGGTATAAAACTAGAAACTAAAGGCAAAATAATGATAAAGGATTTCTCAGTCGCCAGGATTGTGTGAACTTTAAGAGGAGACATGAGTTAGTGTTTTTGACACTACCTGGGTTTTTGTAGCTTACAGGAGGCATGATGTCACTGGCATGGTTTTCTAGAAACCTGACTCATTTCAAGCACACTTTCCACAACTTCTCCACCTCGGGCTTCAACCCTCTTCAACTCTTCCCAGTCCATTTATTTTTCGTAATGCAGATCAGTGCAACTTGTAGAACAGTTCTGCCAACTCAACATTCTACTATCTTGTGCAAGTAGTGTAACTAATCCTTCAAAATGTATTCCCCTGATCTGAACATGACTAAAATTACATTGCCATTGTCTTGGAATGTTTCATAAGTCTCCATTTGTTCTGGCTTTTGCTTTCTGAACCCTGATATGTGCTCAAATTATACTTTTCTATTAATCCTACTTCCATATTTCATAAATGTTCATGTTAAATTTGAAATGATTGGAGAGCTCCCTACATTTTCAAATCACTCTGCCTTTGCTAACATTTGCCATTCTTATTATAATTACTTGCTTAATGTATGAGCTCCATTGAAAAGAGAGACCGTGTTGAATTTACCACTCTATCCACTCAGTATTACTCAGTACTCATTCAGAATTTCCTCATTAGGTTTCTGGTAAATAAAATGAAGGGGCACATTGTATTGATATCTTCTAGTTCAATCTTATTTTTATTTATATTGTACACAATATTAGAGGCCCAATGCACGAAGATTCATGCAAGAATGGGCCTTCCTTCCCCTGGCTGCCAGCACTGCCTTCGCTCTGGCTGGAGCCGCCTTTCCGCCTTCCCACACTGCCCAGGGGCCTGGAGCGGCTGGAGCGGCTGGGGTGGTGTATCCCGCCCCTCCTCCAGCAGCTTGGTGCCTGCTTATGCAAATTAACCCAACATATTTGTTGGGTTAATTTGCAAACTCACTCCTGATTGGTTCATGGGTGTCACAAAGGTACGGCCAATGTGCATCTTACTCTTTTATTAGTGTAGATGTCATATATAACATTTTTATATATTATTTTACTACTTTTATTTTATTATTTATTTTAATTAACACTTAATTTATATTTTATTGCTTAGTTCCACTTTAGCATCAAGATCATAATTCTTTAAAAATATTTTTATTGATTTTAGAGAGGAAGGGAGAGGGTGAGGGAGAGAGAGATAGATACATGAATGATGAGAGTGAATCATTGATTGGCTGCCTATTGCATGCCCTCCCCCACCAGAGATTGAGCCCACAACCTGGGCATGTGACCTTGACCAGAATCGAACCCATGACCCTTCAGTCCACAGACCGATGGCTATCCACTGAGTCAAACCGGCTAGGGCAAGATCATAATTTTTATTTCTTCAATTAAACAATAATTTTGCAGAAGGCAGATAACTGATCCCTACTTAGAGCAGAGCAGCGTTTCCAACAGATTAGTGAGGGAGGCTATCATTATTTATTACAAATAAATATGTTGCCAGGCAGGACTTGAACTTAGGTTTCCTGGTTCCAAAATCAGTGCTCTTTAGTCATCCCAACTGCCTTTATGCAGAGTCACAGAAATTAGAAATGGTTTCAAAGTCATATAAAACAGTTAAATATTCACTAGGCTCTTATTTTTCTCTCTCAAACTGCTTATATTCACAGCAATTATAATTTTAAAAGTTACATTTGGTATATGACCAAATCTTTTATCGAATGTAATCTTTCTTAGAAGAGAAGGGATTATTGTGAATAAAAGAGGTTTATTAAGGAGTGCCAAATACATTTGATATATCTTGGGGGAAATGGTTAAAATAAAAAGTCAATGGTCTCCCAGCAGGAGCCTGGTATCCTCAGCAATGACGCTGCTGACTTTATATTACAGCAGGATTCAGCTCCTCTTGGAAGGCAAGCAGCCAAACTCTCTGCAGGGACAGGTCTGCCAATTGCTATACAAACTAATCTTCAAAGATGAATTAAAACCCTCTTGATGTCTATTGGAATATTGTTTAGAAAAAAATCAAATATTTAGAGAACCAACCAGGAACAGCTTATCATCATTGGCCTAGGAAGATCATAATTAGCATATCTGAATGTAGGAATGGCTCAAATGGAAGTGGTAGGGATGAATACTTTAAATTTTGCCCTTCTGTGAATAATTGGTGGTGACTTGCAATGACAACTGCCTAATGATCAAACCATAGAAAAATCAAACTGAGAAGTAACACCTTTATTTCTGCCTGGTCAATGCAGAAACAAGGGGCCATATTTGGATCCTCTAGAGAAGAAATTCCCTGGGAATATCAACTCTCACTGTATGGAATATTCAGATATGGTCTGACTCTTTTTTTTTTTTTAATATATATTTTATTGATTTTTTACAGAGAGGAAGGGAGAGGGATAGAGAGCTAGAAACATAGATGAGAGAGAAACATCAACCAGCTGCCTCCTGCGCAACCAATGTACGTGCCCTTGACCGGAATCGAACCTGGAACCTTTCAGTTCGCAGACCGACGCTCTATCCACTGAGCCAAACCGGTTTTGGCCTGACTCTTGAACACATATGATGTGATGCGTCCAACAGAAGCAAAAGGAAGAGAAAGGCAGGTGAATATATTCCACAATCTCTTTGAGTACAGAGGTTGAGGACTGAGCCCTGAGTCCAACAGAACAGGAGTCAGGCTCAATCACTTATTAGCTGCATGACCTGAGATAACTTTAATTCATGCATTGGAGGGTTAGTTTACTCATCTTCAAATAAAAATAATGATAGTTAGCTCATAGGTATTATTAAATGAAGTAATGTGTAGAGTATAATTTATACAGTGCCTGGGATGTATTAAGTACTAAATAGTATAAAATATTATGTTATTATACTATTATTAGGCTTCAAAATAAATTAGGTATTAAAATTAAGTTTAAATATGTTTTATCTTTAAAAAAAAGTTTATATGATTTTTCTTCCTACAAATTGCACACAATCTACAAATGATAGTGGCTATACTATGAATAATATTATCATGAAATTTGTAAGATGATAATTATCTTGTGGTATTAGATATGTAGGGAATCAATGTGGTTGCATGGTATTTATAATATAACTAGAGGCCCGGTACACAAAATTCATGCATGGGGGGGGGGGGTCCCTCAGCCCAGCCTGCACCCTCTCCAATCTGGGACCACTCGAGGGAGGTCCAACTGCCTGTTTGGGTGATCCCAGTAGGATTGGGCCTAAACGGGCATTCGGACATCCCTCTCACAATACAGGACTGCTGGCTCCCAAATGCTTGCCTGCCTGCCTTCCTGATTGCCCCTAACCACTTCTGCCTGCCAGCCTGATCACCCCCTAACCACTCCCCTGCCAGCCTGATTGCCCCTAACTGCCCTCCCTTGCAGGCCTGGTCCCCCCCCCCCCAACTGCTCTCCCCTACAGGCCTGGTCCCCCCAAACTCCCCCCAACTGCCCTTCCCTGCAGGCCTGGTCACCCCAACTTCCCTCCCCTACAGGCCTGGTCACCCCTAACTGCCCTCCCCTGCAGGCCTGGTCCCCCACCAACTGCTCTCCCCTGCTGGCCTGATCCCTCCCAACAGCCCTCCCCTGTTGGCCATCTTGTGGTGGCCATCTTGTGTCCACATGGGGTCAGCCATCTTTGACCACATGGGGGCAGCCATCTTGTGTGTTAGAGTGACAGTTTGCATATTACTCTTATTAGATAGGATAGAGGCCTGGTGCACAGGTGGGGGCCAGCTGGTTTGCCCTGAAGGGTGTCCTGGATCAGTGTGGGGGTTCCCTTGGGGCATGGGCAGCCTGGGTGAGGGGCCTGTGGTGGTTTGCAGGCCGGTCACACCCCCCAGTGACCCAAGCAGAGGCCCTGGTATCTGGGATTTATTTATCTTCTATAATTGAAACTTTGTAGTCTTCAGCAGAGGCCAGGGCAGGCCAGGAACTTGGCTTCCTCCATCACCAGGGAAACCCAAGCCTCCTGCTTGCTCTGTGTCTGCCACCATTTTTGTTGGGATTTATTTATCTTCTATAATTGGAACTTTGTAGCCTTCAGTGGAGGCCTGGGCCAGCCAGGGTGTGCAGGAAGCTTGGCTTCCTCTATCGCCGGGGAAACCCAAGCCTCCTGCTTGCTCCATGGCCACAGCCACCTTGGTTGGGTTAATTTGCATACTTACTCCTGATTGGCTGATGGGCGTAGCTTGTGGGTGTAGCAGAGGTATGGTCAATTTGCATATTATTCTTTTATTAGATAGGATAGCAAAAGTCAAAGAAAATACAGCCAAATTTATCCAGAGTATCAGTGTTCCACCCTGGTATTAAATAGGGTATCAAAGGAAGTAGTTGGTTTTGCAATTTATTTATTATTGTAGAAGAACTTAGCCTGAGTTCACTGGTTTAATCACTGTGAATAGACTTTACCTGCTCAGCTGCCTAATGAATGCCACCAGGGTTGTAGCCCATAGAAACATGGCTGGCTTAATGAGCATGAATATCTATGAACCCACTTAAAATTATGTTGCTGATCCTACATAAAGTGAATAGCTATCCAAAACATTGAAGTAGGTCAACATATCTTTATTGCCCTAACATTGTTTTTTGTTATCTTTACTGAAATAAAAATAAAGAACTGTTAATTAATTATAAGCCAAGATCAGGAAGTAATTTTATCAGGGCATCATTGCAACAAAGAATCAGAGCTAGGCTAATTATTAGCCCATTAAGCCCCAAAATTATAAGCTCCTAAGATGTATTCTTTACACTATAAAAGTCTACAGGTTCTTATGCTCTATTAAACTTTTTAACTCCATTAATTTTGAATTAATATTCAAAATTTTATACATACTGCATAGATCCAGGTATTTTTTAGTTTAGGGGGGGAAATGACGCAGTTTGACTGGTATATGATTGCATATCCTATAGAGCTTAAATGAAACTCATTTGCAGTAATCACAGGAAGAGCAAGGATTAAAGTAGTATAGAAAAAGAACAACTCATTACTTTTCCTAAAAGCATTATTATAGAACACCTGAATATTGAAGCACTACCTTTCTCCTAGAAGCATATGCATCTAAATCATTTGTTCTGATTCCACTGCACAAGGTTAGTTCTCCTGGGTCAGATTAATTTAAAGGGAACATAAATAAATACAATAATTTAAATAGTCAAGAGACAATTCAACTTTGTATATTTTGTGATTTTAAGTATTATTATAAAAGCTTTCAGAGATTAAATGAGTCATGTTAGGATAAAGATCACCCTTTGTAATTAAAAGGCAACAAAATTTACCCAACTGAGTATATAATTTAACAACAGATATACACGGTGGAGGCAAAAGTTGTTCATATGGGAAATAATACAATAATAAATAGTAATACAAGAATGAATTCTGCATTTTCGCATACTCACAACTATAAGCCTACTTTTGCCCCACCCTGTTTATGAGGGGAACACTGCCATTTTTTTAGTAGGAATCAGTAGCTCTACTTTTCACTGTGGAAAGATTATTTAATATTACTCACATGCCAAACATATTCCTAAAACACTTCTTTCATCAGCAAGACTATTAGTTTATAGGCATTGCACTGAATTTCTCTTTCTTACCAAAATTATGCCCCCTCTTCAGTGTTTATAAACATCTGTTAATGGTACTGCTACTCTCTCATTTCCCAAGTTCAAAACCTTAAAATATTCTAGATCTCTCCTTCCCCAAGTGCCCAGCATTCAAGCTGTGAACAGTTCACACATTTTTGCAATGATGCAGTCTGCAACATATTTCTACCGATAAGCTCAATAAAACATCTTCTGCACTCTCATCACTTGAAAGGAAGAAACACAGTTTCTTCGGAGAGATGAACTGACTTAAGGATCTATAGAAACTTACAGAAACAACGAGGACCAGAATCATAATTGGTTGAGCCTCAGAACATTAATGTTTCTACTGTGCCTCTTCTGTTTCTGTTGATTTTACTTTCACAACATTCCTCACCACTGTTCAACTACCTCTTCCTTTGATCTGTCTCTTATTGCTCTTGCCAGTAATGTGCTAGCTGGTATTTCTAACTTCCTGTTTTGCAGTCAGGCTACACACTACTACTGCTAGCTTCATGCTTCTGAGACCGTTCTTATCGCACCCAAGCCTCTGCGCCACATTTTCAAAGACCACTTTGTACAAAATTATGTCTAAATGCCTTGTGAGTGCTATGATCTGAGTGTCCCCCCCCCAAAAAAAAATTTAATATGTTGAAATCTTAAACCTCGAAGTTGATATTTGGAGCTGAGGCCTTTGGAGATGCTCATGTATCCATGCCTCTGTTAGGTCATTAGGGTGAAGCCCTCATGAATGGGATTAAATTTTTGTTTTTGTTTTGTTTTAATAGCCCTTTTTACTATTTACTATTGTTGCTTATTTTTATTTATTTACTTATTTTTAATAAGGACACTATTATATATGTCCCATTTCCCCCTCTTTGTAAACCTCTACCCAGCTCCTGCCCCTTATTCCCTCTGGCCATCACTATACTATTGTCTGTGTCTATGGGTTTTGCATATATGTTCTTTGATTAATCCCTTCTTTCTTCTTTCATCCAGTCCTCCCACCCTCCTCCCCTCTGGCAGCTGTCAGTCTGCTTCATGTATCCGTGCCTCTGTTTCTATTTTGCTCATCAGTTTGTTCTGTTCATTAGATTCCACATGTAAGTGAGATTATATGGCATTTGTCTTTCTCTGACTGGCTTATTTCACTTAGCGTAATAATCTCCTACTACAGGTCCATCCATGCTGTTGCAAAAGGGAAGATTTCCTTCTTTTTTAATGCTGTGTAGTATTCCATTGTATAAATGTACCACAGCTTTTACCCCACTCCTCTACTGATGGGCACTTGGGCTGTTTCCAGATCTTGGCTATTGTAAATAATGCTGCTATGAACACAGGGGTGCATATTCTTTTGAATTGGTGTTTTTGGATTAGAGTTCTTATAAAAGAGACCCCACAGACATCCCTCATTGCTTTTACCATGTAAGAACACAGTGAGAAGTCACGAGCTTTGAACCAAAAAGAAGGCCCTCTCTAGAATGCAACCAGGCTGGCATTTTGGTCTTGGACTTCATAGGCTCCAAAACTGTCAGAAATAAATATATTTTGTTTATAAACCACTCAGTCTATGGTATTTTCTCATGGCAGCCTGAATAAAATAAAGATACTTACTGGGACATTCATGGCTTTCTGTGATCTACAGAAATGGAATTCCTGCTTACTTATACATTCATTCATTCATTCATTCAATCAATCAACAAAATTCCTATTGTATAACAGACATTTTGCCAGGTAATGCCAAAATGAATAAGACATATTCTTATCTTACTCATCAAGGAGCATATACTGTGAGCACTTATTTTGAAATGATGCCTAATTTACATAGGATAGGATCGGATTCAAATAATACTTCAATGATCTTAGAATTACATAATTATTTACCCAAGTTCTAGCAACTTCCTTTTTTTTAATTCTTTTGCAACCACCTTTTCTATCTTATGGTGTTGCTAAACCATACAGATCTACTAAGTAACATTTGAATAGAAAGAGAGATTGAAAGTGATTTTTCAATGATAACTTACCAGGAGATAGAACGTTGTCTGTGTTTCTTTGGGTGCGGCCGATCAGGACAGTGCTAACATTCACTGCTGGTTTCTTAAGCGCATTGTTTTTTTTCAGCAATGATTTTACTTGCTTCTGAGACTTGAAAACATTTGCAAGACTACTAGACAATGATTGGTTTATATGCCAAGTTAAATTTGATAGAGCAATTTGAATTTTTATTTCAATTATTGACTCTACAAATTCTGTAAGACCTTTCTGAAGAAGTTGAATATCTGGTAGGGAATCATTTATCCAGTGAGGTATGGTAGCATTCAGTTTTGATATACGTGTAGAAGCATTATGACACATTGTTAAAGCTTCATAGAGAGTTTTGTTAAGTAAAGAGAAGTTAATTGAAAGATGAATGGATTTTGCTTCCAGTGCCTTAAATCTAGAATTTAGTACCTGCAGTTGAAGTGCCTGGTCTCTCTCATTTGTGGCCACATTGCCTTTTTTTTGTAAAACATAATAAGGTATGAGCAACTTGGTTACTTTAGACTCAATGTCTTGCAACCGAGTTTCAAAATTTATGGAAATCTTTGTGGCTGAGAGTACTTTTTCCTCCAAATGATTCATATTTTCCTGGTATTTTATCAGTTGGGAAGTGGTTTTATTGACCATTTGATAAATCTTTTGGAAGTTGAACTGACTTAATTTTTCATCTTTAGGAATATCTGCAAGGGCCTTGGCAACTTGCAAAACAAAGTTATATCTCTCATTGTCATTGACCAAAATCTGAATAGAATCATTCAAATGTTGGAATTGAGGAATGAATGCCAAAATAGTTTCTATATTTTGGCTACATTTATCATGGAACTTGGGATTGCACTTTATTGTACTCATGGTCTCTTTTAACATATAGTTATCTTGAATGAAATCAATGGCATTATTTATAATAGTCATTGTCTTATTTAGGCCATCTTCCATTTCTAAGGCATGTTCATTGATACGTCTGTCTAAGGTATCACTACGACTCTGTACTTCATTTCTGAGTAAGTTGTGTCGTTTTGTAAGTTCTTTGATTAGAATATTTAAACTATTGACAGCACTAATCAGATTTTCCACTTTCTTCCGTGTAGCTTTTGCTTCTTTTGGTTGTTCAAATGTTAGTGTCTCTCCAAGTGATGGTCCCTGCTCAAGCAATGGCTGAAGGATCTGCATATCAAAAGTCAAATCATTTAGCTGCTCATTCATTTTATCCATTTTATTGTCCATGGGAAAGATTACCTCAGCCAATGTTTGGTTTAAAACTTGTAAATTCTCTTCTGCATCCTTAATTTGAAATTTAAAATCATTTCTGCACTTGGATAACACGTCTTCCCATTCACTCTTGACAAATTTTTTCTCCATTTCCAAAGTGATGGTGAGATTGTTAATCTTGCTGTCTTGGGTGTGCAAATCATCAAACATTTGCAGCATCATCAAACCTTGCTTCTTTATATTCTCATGTAGAGTGGACAGGTACTCAGTGGCATTATTGCTAACTGATTCTGCAGCTGGAACATTCTTCTCATGTGATACGTGTTCCATTGACAGAAGATGTTCGTGTACTTCCTTCATTTTAGAAAGGGTCTTATTGAAGGATTCATAATACAGAATGTTCCTTGAGTGTTCCTGTTCTAGAGCACCTTCTAAATGAGTCTGCCTTGCTTCTAGTTCTTTAATAGGCTTCTCATATGTAAAAGTAATTTCTTGCCTCATATTCACAATGTGATTTTTCAGATCTAGTATATCAGTCAAAGTGGGTCTATTTTCCTGCATTAGAACAGACTTTTGCTGGACTTCTATTGAAACCATGGATTCATTAACTTGTTGAATTATGTGTTTGGTGTCTACAAGGTCCTTTGAGAGTTTTGATACAGTCTTGAAGAGCTGTGCTATAGTCTCTTCCATGTCATTTTGGAAAATTTTAAATTGTTCTTTAACTATATCCTTTACCAGATCGTTAATGCTTTTAGATTTTAGACCTAGAGAAAAAAAGCAACAAACAATAATAAATGATACATGATTTTAACAATGTAAACTTTAGATATCTCTAAAAAAGATAAAAAGTTTGAGGCCAAACACTAATAACATGTAGTAATAAAAATACCTCTTGACTACACTTATGTAATTTTAAAAATGTCTATAGTTTATAGATGGTGATCAATTCCTTAATTCCTAAGTTTGAAGGGAGAAATCAATTGTGGTGTAGAACACACCAGAACCATGAATCTAAGTTCCTCTGGACAAAACACATGAGGGAACTACTAGTGTTTTCAGTTAACAGACTCTTGTATGCAATGATGCTAGGTCTAGTTTTAATCTTGTATGAAAATAAATGACTTGGGGCTTTCTGCCTTAGTAAATAATACCTAATCTTAGGTCATGATTATTACTAGGTTTCTAGTAATTAATCTTCAGAGTCTGTGTTTTGAGCTTATAAAAACTAATAAATAGACTACAGAGAAATAATTTTATGAGATTCTTAAATGAGGAACAATATGAAATAATAGCTACAACATTCAACAATAGTTTATAATAACAATAAAATAATAATGAGAGGTTTGGAGCTCACTAAGGCAAATGAAAATAGGAATTCAAGATATACCTTAATTATTATACTATGACACTAATTTTCAACAAAAAGAGAAGAGGTCACTTCCCACTAATGAAGCACATAATAATATATCCTGTATTAGAAAGCATGGGCTGATCATAAACCAAGAATTGTAAACAGTTCTAAAAATAGCATTAAAAAAAGGAAGGAAAGAAAAAGGGCCCTGCACACTATTCAGAATTGTTTAGAATATAAAGTGAATATTTTAAAATTTAAAAATTCACAACAAAATGAAACAAAAACTTTGTTATAAAAACAAAAAATGAGGAAAAACAAAACATATTTTTAAGGCATATTTATAATACATATGAAGCACTTAAAATGGAAGGTATGTCCATTCCAAAACATAAGCAATGATGACAATGTAAAATACAGGTAACACAATACAAAGAATTTTAAACAACAAGTTTGAACAATGGTATATTAAGAAATGAGTAATAGCTACTATGAAGCCTATACAAGAAAGATGATTATAGGGCTAAAATGTAGAGTCTCTACATGTATATATTTTGTTAGCAAGTTTCTAAAAGTATTTATGATGCATGAAAGACTTACAGAAAAAAAATATTATGAAAGAGCAATTATACTAAATAGAATGATGGATTGCTTGAGCACCTTGATATTATTTAATCTGGTTCTAATACAAAGCTGTAAATGTTGTTTACATGGATAAATATTTTCCTGGAAATCCTAGACCCTAAAGATCAATGAGCAATATTGATATTTAGGTTCTAGAATTTCCAAAACACATACAAAAGTTATTGTAAGTTTCTAAACCTACTGAACACTGAAATAAATTTAAAAGGCAAAAAAAAAAATATGTGAAAATCAATTTGTATGTAACAGAAAAACACACATATGAAGTATGGAAGTAATCAATTACACATAGCAGCAAAGTACTAAGGAAAGGCTAAATTAATTAGAAAATATTACATAACCACAATTAAGAGAAATTATATTGAAATAGTCCTAGCTTTTGTATTTAATAACATAAATAATTACACCAGAAAAGTTTCAAAGTATTTTTATTGTCCAAATTTTACACATTTTACCAGTCACCAATTTATAAAATAAATCTTCATTGAGTACATCCTATAAGCTACACAGAAAATAAAATTTGAAAAATTAAATTTCTGATATTAAAAATGTTAGCTTTCCTGTGTGTAGGTGCTTCTCAATAGCAGTTATTTTCATTGAACTTTCTATAGGATTATTTAGTTATTTCCTGTTTGTTAAAATTGTCTTTAGCCCTGGCTGGGTGGCTCAGTTGGTTGGAGCTTTGTCCCATGCATCAAAAGGTGGTGGGTTCAATTCCCAGTCAGGTCACAAACCTATATTCTGGGTTGGATCACTGGTTGAGGTGTGTATGGGAGGCAACCAATCAAAGTTTCTCTCTCACATCAATGTTTCTCTTTCTCTGCCTTCCTCTCTGTCTAAAATCAATAAAACATTTTAAAAATTGTCTTTAATTCTCATGACAACAACTTGATGAAATACAATAATATATAAGGTTAGAAATAAGACTTTCCTGAAAATTATAATCTTATAATTTTGGCTTTAAAATGTTTTTTCAAGAAATGTTTTTCAAGATTGCACAAATAAAACTTAAGTGTGCTTGAATTAATGAATGAATTATGGACAATAAAAACAGGTGTTTAATTTTAGGAAGTGAAAAACAACATGATCTGAAAGTCCAAATAAGAATAATAGTCAGTAAAAACATTGTAAATAGGTAAAGTTCAGTGTAGAATCTTGATCAAAGTAAGTTTTAAAAAAGTAAACTATGGCCAAAACCAGTTTGGCTCAGTGGATAGAGCGTCGGACTGCGGATTGAAGGGTCCCAGGTTCGATTCCGGTCAAGGGCATGTACCTTGGTTGTGGGCACATCTGTGCAGGAGGCAGCTGATCGATGTTTCTCTCACATCGATGTTTCTGACTCTCTATCTCTCTCCCTTCCTCTCTGTAAAAAAATCAATAAAATATATTTTTAAAAAAAGTAAACAATGGAAATGAAAATTTAGAAGGTCCTGTAGCTGTTACTTATTGAAAAAAATGTATTGCAGTGACAGAAAAGAAGTCAGATTATTAGCTCAAAAACTTGTTTTAAGATCAGAAGCTTTTCAGGTATTCTATATAAAAAACCCTAATATGCAAATCGACCGAATGGCAGAATGACCGGTCACTATGATGCGCGATGACCACCAGGGGGCAGACACTCAACACAGGAGCTGTCCCCTAGTGGTCAGTGCGCTGTCACAGAGGGAGTGCCACTCAGCCAGAAGCTGGACTTACGGCTGGCGAGTGCAACAGCGGTGGCGGGAGCCTCTCTCATCTCCGTGGCAGCACTAAGAACCAACTCCTTGGAGGATGTCTGACTGCCACCTTAGGCCTGCTCCCCAGCAGTCAGACTTCCCCTAAGGGATCCCAGACTGCAAGAGGGAGCAGGCCGGGCTAAGGGACCCCCTCCCTTAGTACATGAATGTCATGCACTGGGCCTCTAGTATTTCTTTAATTTCTTACCAAAGAAATATCTATACAAGAATCTGATTTTGCAAAAATACATAAAAGCGCTTTATGTTAACATCTGAGTAGGCACATCATTTTAACCCTATTTGATTCTGTTTCATATGATTCATGTGCTTCTACTTTCTAAAAAAGATGATATTGTACTTGGTGACTTGACGGATATAGTTAATATTGGACACCTTGACATGTTCTTCCCATGGTTGTGAATGTATGCCCTATTCATAACGTTCAAATACCTCTTAAGGAGTTGGGGCATTTGATTTTGAACATTTTCTATGGCTGTTAGCAGTTAAGCAGTGTTTCTCACCAGAGAACTGGAGTAAACAAGAGAAGAGGTTGTGGTTTTGCTAGGCAAGCACAGTACCTGAGAGAGTGAGTTTAGTTTTTGTTGCCTGTAGCAACATTCATTAACTATAAGCCTTTGATTTTCATAAATGATTGTGCTTAGTTCACAGTTAATGCCTCTCAATGAGGAGGGAATTGTGTTGTTGTTATTTTTGTTGTTATGAGTATATGTTTCCTGTGTCGCTGCCCGAATTTTTGTTAGTAGCTTTACAAGAAGCAGGTGACAAGCTTAATTCTCTCAGGTTATGATAACCATATTTTGCTAAACAAATTGTATTATGGTGTGATAGTCAATTATATACGGTTTCTATTTGACTTTTTGTTCCTGCTATTACTTTGGGGAAAATGTATTCCTCGAAGTAATAGCAGGAGACATGCCAGAAATGTAGAACAGGGTCTTTCTTTCAGTGACTTACTAGCATAAATTATTTACTGGCAGATGATATGGCATTAGAAACTTCCACTTTCTAAAAAAGATCTTTTACCTGAAAACCACCGGTGAAAATTAGGGAAAAAAAAACAACAATGTGCAAGTGATAGAAATGGACTTGTACAGTGAGTATTCTTTTATATGAACAAAATGAAAGGGACCAATAATCCTGAAACTTGGAAACAAATAATAAATCCAGTGAATTGAGATGTGCCTAGTAACCAAAATACTTTCCTAGAATATCCATGCCCTACCAGGGGCCTACCTGAAAACCCTTTGGCTAATTAACTCCTCCTGATCCATCATTTTATTAGTTGAGATGGATGCTCTTCATAGAAGCCTTCCCAGGTCTCCTTCTACTGGATTTGTTGAAACTATCAATCAGACCCATTGTACCACGTGCTTAACACTACCATAGCAATTACTTGCTATTGATAAATCTCTGTGGAAGGCAGAATAATCCTGCCCTGTCCAAGATGTCCACACCCTAATTCACTGAACCTGCAAATATGTTTTCTTACGTGGCAAAGGGCCTTACCAGATGTGATTAAGGTTAAGAACCTGCAGATGAGATTAGTCTGTGTTATCCAGGTGAGCCCAATGCAATCATATGGGTCCTTAAAAGAGGCAGAGAAAGGCAGAAGAGTGGGTCTGAGAGATGTCAGGAGGATTCAGCAGTTGTTTTGAGATTTCAAAGATGGAAAAAAGACATGAGGCAAGAAATGCAGGGGACTCTATAAGCTGGGAACAAGCCTCAGTTTATAGCCACCAAGACAATGAGACCTCAGTCTTACAACTGCAAGAAAATGAATTCTGACAACTTGAATGAGCAGGAAATAGATTATCCTATAGAACCTCCAGGGAGGAACACAGCCTGCTATTTTAAAAGCACAAAATTCAGACAAAGCTGATTCACATTTGTAAAAAAATTATTCCTCTGACCTGAGATGTTTTAGGATATAATTTATTGATTATACTCCAGAAGCTAGATAATTTCTGGGATAATAATGCACTTCAGATTTATCCTCAATACCTTCAGCAATATTATCGAGACAACCATGTATCTAGCTACGTTGTTAATCATTCCTTAACCTCATCTTTATCCTGAACTAAAAATCAGAAAGAAAATAAATATGACTCATAGTTAAATTTCTTTTAACTATAAAGAAATACCAGTTAGGCCATAACTAAGCACATATCAATAAATCAGATGAAACATTCAAAGATTTGACTACATGGTGAAAAATATTTAGATATTCCAAATTATTTCAGAAATTAAGTGACTTAAAAACAGCTTATTAAAAATATGTATTAGACTAATAGACCACCCAATCTAAAGCAAAGATACCAAAGTGATATGAGAAAAGATAAATGAGTGATTTGCCTTTTGTCTTAACTGAAAGAATAATTTATTTTGTTTTACTTTTACCTTTTAGAAAAGATTGGAATTCCCTGCCTTTATCTTCATTGATTTTCTCTTCTAGGGAGGAGAACGTGCTCCTTACGTCAGTCACAGCCAGAGAAATGTTGTCAATCTTCCTCTGCAGAAGGGTCAGTTTCATTGCCTGCTGGTTCAGCTGGTCCGTCATTTTTTGTGTCACTGCTATATAGAGAAGAGAGAACATTGGAAACATTAAAAAATACATATTTAAAACCTTTCCAATTTTATGATAGGTCTAAAGATAATTCAAACAAATCATGTTTGCACTGTATATTTAAAAGGTATAGGCTACCTGCATTTAGCAAATGGCAAGCTGTATTTTACACTATTTAGGGGTAAAATTTGTCGAAGTATTATATCAGCTTAGATTTCTAAAATCTTTTCACTATGCTCAGAATTTTTAGTCTTTTTTTTTTTTTTTAACAAAGAGTTTTTGCTACAGTCTCAATAGATGAAGTAACTTGGTTAAGGTTACAGAGATAATGCCTCATCTTCTACTTTCAAATCCAAGGCTCCAGCATGAAATATGTGTAGCTGTATACATATATGTATGTAGATGCATTTATATTCTGAGAAGGATTCTCTACTGAGGTATTTTTTAATGAGAGATAGATTTTAGCTTAAATCACTTTATATAGCAGTGCTACTTTTCATGCCTTTCAAAGGCACTTCAATAATTCAAGAAGGATTTTATGATATTTTATGAAGATACTGAATTCCAATGCCTTAAAAAATTAGAGTACAGTTTCTAAGATGTATTCACCTGCATTCTTAAAGAGATCACCTTAATCTGAGTGCCCGATTTTGTATGACTACGCCAGATACAGCGAAGAGATGTTTTTATCAGTAATCAACCTATGTTTCTAACAGATAAAGTTGAGCCTAAAATAAATGGTCAAGTATTTATGATTAGGAAGATGAGAAAACATGTAATAGGACAACTTTGGATTAACAGGAGATTCTTGTTAGCTCTTAGTCACAATACTTTTCCCTAGTCAGTGATCAACACCCCTTCTTGATCTCTATCCCCAATGGAAGGAGGCCTTCTTAGCTCCCTCAAAGGAATCAAGCCATTCCCTCCATGTCAAGATTCTTCCATGATTGCACTCTTTGGAGGACAAAAGTTTGACTTTATTTTGGAAACATGTGGCAGCATTTTTGTTCTCCTTCTGTGTTTGCACACGGAGTAATTATACGTGGTCCCTTCAGGCAGGGAACCTGCACGTCCGCTAAAGATTCGCCCAACATACAGCACCAATAGAAAAGGGTTCCGAGGTATGTTAACGTGTCATCAACAGACATTTGACAGCCAAGTGATGTCTCGTTTGGAAGTTGTCCTAAATAGCATTGACAATAATTGGGTTAGGGATGATAGTTATTACAATCTGTGACCTGGATCCTGCTGCTGCTGTTGCCGCTGCTGCTCGGCTGTTTCTCCTCCAATAGCTGCGTGACTCTCAGCCTGGTTGGTGTGTATCAACTGCTGCTGTTCCTGGGCTAGACGGAAGCAGAAAAGGAGAGGAGAGAGAGTTAAACATTGGGGCCGCCTCATTTCCTTTTTCCAGTCCCGAGCAATAATGTGGCTGACATTCATTTTCCTGTCTACTGAAGCATGCCCGGACGATTGCAGAGTAAGCTGCTCCGCCCCCATCCACAGGGCAGGGTGCGACCTCGCTGATCTTGGAAGTGCAGGGCCCTAATTGTGCTCTGAAAAAGCATTCCAGTCTCCTTTCAGACGAACGTGGTTGGTAGTCTGGAGAAGCTGTAAGCTGGCAGGCATAAACTGCCTACATAATTGAGGAGACTTTAAAATCAGCTGTGCTAAAAGCCACAGCAGTTTTATAATTTTCTGCCACAGGCTGCATGTTCAACAATGCGATTTCCAACTGGTGTCTACTTGGAAATAAGGGAGAGCTACGATTCCTTACTGAAAGAATATCTGCTTCAAGTAGCAGGCCACTTAACTGCGTTTCCCCAGATTTTTAAGAAATACATAGGCTCAGAACATAAGAACTGCAAGTAAAAGTAAACTATTACAGAACACGTCTCAAGGGTGTCAACCTGCAAAATCAGTACAATTTCAGAAAATTGAAAGTCTTATAACATAAATCTCTCTGTTAAAAAATCACTTATATTTCCCATAAAGCAAATAATATTTTGAATGACAATATAAATTTTTTCATTGGGGAAAACAATTTAAAGGAAGACATTAAAATATTGACCATGTTAAGTAATGCCTGTCTGTAATTTTGAGACTTCTAATGAACTGATTTATTCATTGAAGTCTGCATATCAGACACGAGAAAACAAGTGTTTGGTGTCTGTACTTCTTCCCATGTGGAATTATGTACTAATGAAACCACCTCTGACACATGGTAATTATGCTCTCTAGGCCTACAACAATAATACTAAAGCATCTTCACTCCATAGAAAGTATAATATATTTGGTGTTAATTTTAACTAGTCTCTTATGTTAGATGGAATTTTGCATTGTTTTTTTCTCTTCAGAGCATTGAGCATTTCTCTTCTTGCACTGTAAATCAATGAATTTCCATTCATGTCCAAGGTTTATGTTTTTATTCTGTCCACCCCCTCACCCTGCTGTGTTATAGAAAGTCCTATATAATCGTTGATATATTTGGTTGAAGAAGGCAATCTACAGCTTGGGGAAAAGTGGACTTACTTGAGGGCTGTGGTATGTGGTGGAAAGTATTAATTTTCACCCAGCTGGAGTGGCTCAGTTGGTTGAGTGTTGTCCTGTGCATGGAAAGGTTGCTGGTTCAATTCCTGGTCAGGCAGGGCACCTACCTGGGTTGTGGGTTCTATCCCCTGTCGGGGCATGTACAGAAGGCAACCGATTGATGCTTCTCTCTCACACAGAAGTTTCTCTCTCTCTCTCTCTCTCTCTCTCTCTCTCTCTCTCTCAGCATGTCTTGTAGAACACATGATGAATGGAATTCCTATTGTAACAACATCTGAGAAATATTCCCAGAGCTAACAGCTTGCTGGTCCATGTTGTGCACCTTCAGTGTTTTAGCAGAATCAGCAAGCTGTTTGATTCTTACCTTAGTTTACTTATTAGTACATAATATTTTCCATAAATATTATTCAAGAATTTATAATAAATTATTAATATTTGTTAGTCTGGAACATCTTTTAATATACAAAATAACAACTGGATTGGTTATTAAGTGTTTGAATATGGCCCCTGACCCCTCCCACCCTATCCTCATAATCAAGAGGCAGATTGGTTTAGGTGTTAGTGACCCTTACTGAAGTGGAGTGACCTCAACAAAATCACAAGAATTTTACATAGGGTTTATTTCTACAGCCTCAAAATACTTTGCTAAAGCTTTATTACAAATAGTCAGGTATTGTTTTATATTGCATTGCTTTCTAATGAAATCAGGTCTCTTTATCTCACTCTTTACAAAGTATTGCATGTTGTCCTCTGATTGTGGAGATTACAACACTGCATATCATGTAGTTTCCTTCTGCATTAGAGGACTGGCAAAGCAGGGAATCACACACACACACACACACACACACACACACACACAAGACCATGTGAGCATTTTAAGTCTTCTAGAGTCATAGTTGAGTGGGGACAGTTTGTCCTCATAATTCTCTCTATGCCATGCAGTCCAGACAAGATCCTGAATATGCAAGACGTGGAAACAAACCTGGGTATAAGGTCAAGTGTCAAGAATAGAAAGGAGGTAAAAAAAGAGTTAAAGTCTAATTTTCTATTGACCTTAGGGTCAAAAGAATTTCAAATAATTTTACTTCATGTGATCTGGAAAAATGCTATTGCATTGCAAACAAGACAATAGAATGTGACAAACTGGAGTGAATCAGCAGATTAGAAATAACAGCTAAAAAGATTAGAAAAAATAAATCAATGACAAGTAACTTTCTTTAGAAAGAAATTGAAAGGGATAAAGAATAATATATAGAAGTATCAAGTGGAAGTCTTTAGTTTTTCTTGAACACTGATCTTTGGTGATTTACTCCATAATGTGGAAACATAATATACATGAAATAAGAAAAATTTTCTCCATAATTTTGTGAAATTTTAAAAAGATGAATTTAAAAGAAAATGTAATTGGAAAAATACTTTAAATATTGCATGACTAAAAAAACTAGTGTGATTGTGTGTGTGCACTAAATTTTCCATTTACTCTTAGCTATAGTGATTTTTAAATTTATTGTGATAGGAGGAAATAGCTGAGAAAATTGTACCGTATTTTCCGGCGTATAAGATGACTTTTTAACCCAGGAAAATCTTCTATACTCCCAGTTGTCTTATATGCCGGAAAATACGATACTCCTCAGGTAAAAAACAACAACAAACAATTAGTAAGCACCACACAAAGATCTTTGGATACAATTGTCATATGAACCTCTTTTCTCTGGAATTCATCGGATGGGGTCCCTGCCAACGCTGTTAAAAACTTTAAATGCCTGTTTAACAAATTCAATCCTTTACGTTATCTTTTTCTAGCTCTGTTTGTTGACTGGAGTTCAATACTTGCATTCATCCCAACTTATTGCATGGGATTTAGCTGGTGGAGATGTGCTGATAGAATCTCTGGCAGTGGAGTCAGTTACTGTCCTGTGATAAAGTTCCCATTTGATCGATGCACTTTATTTTTTTCATTTAGCAATCTTTCTGTCTTCCCATATGTATTCTCGACCACAAGAACTGCCACAGATTCTAGGTTTTCCAGGCAATCTATCTTATCTTGCACTTAAGCACAGACCTTTGTTTTGTCCCATAGGGCATCGATTTTTGTCTTTTTTTCTTGATCTTTTCTAAGAGATAGAAACTGAGACAAAAAAAGCATTTATTTATGCACTTTAGATTTTTTAAAAATTCAATATATTTTTTAAAAGGTTTCCTTTTTTTTTCCCTCTTCTCCCAATACAATTACTCTTTTTTTCCTTGCACTGTAAACTCTGACCTTGGTGGATTAATGACTTAGAGAAGCGAGCAAGGTCAGCAAGTGTCAAGAACAACAGCTTCCTTATTAGATCAATTTTATTTTCTTTCTTTTTAAAATTACACAAGTGTTATTTGTGGATGTTTTTCCCCAGGCCTTTGAGACATATGGAGGAAATTATGCCAACTTAGTAATGAGAAAGCTTGTTCTCTCTTCCTTAGGAACCTTCCTGTGTGGCTTGACAAGACCAGTGTCCAGCTGATCCTGCAATATGAAGTGAATGCTTGCATGGTAGAGTTCAGTGCATATATAAAGATTTACTGAGATTTAGTAGTTAAATTGATTAAGGCAGTTTGGAGGAACAAAGACTTTTTTGACAAAGTGCATCATAATTTTATTGAGCAATATGTTTGTAGGAGGCAATCTTCTTCCTCAAAGAGGAAAGTATTAGTCACTACTTGCAAGAATTAGATATGCAAAAATATAAGCATATGAGGTTTTTTCTGTTTTAAATATTATAACTCATTTCATATTAATTGAAGTGATATCCTACCTAATAATAGATAAGTATGCAAATTCACCGTACCTTCGCTATGCCCATGATTGGCCAGGAGGCACGGGGGGGCGGGACTCGGGGTGGCCGGGGTAGCTGATTGGGCCGGCAGGACGCTGAGCTGCGTTGCCAGCAGTGGCACGAGCTCAGCATCTGCGCCATGGCTGTGCTGCAGCACAGAAGGGGCCTCTGGGGCAGCGAGCTGACGTCCCACCACGCGGACCATCAAAAGTGGGGGAGCTGAGTACCTGTCTGCTCAGGCAGCAGGAGGCTTCTGAAAGGCCTGGTGCACCAGCAATTGAAAGGAAAGTGTGGGAGCTGGGTGCCTGTCCACTCAGGCACCAGCGAACAGGGACCCATCTCCCCGCGATCAAAAGCAAAAGCGTGGGAGCTGCGTGCCTGTCCACTCAGGCACCAGGCCTTTCAGAAGCCTCCGGCACCTGGTGCACCAGCGGACAGTCACCCAGCTCCCCGTGATCGAAAGGGAAAGTGTGTAGGGGACCCTACACGTGCATGATTCCATCATGCACTGGGCCTCTAATTTTAAAATAATCTTGTTGGAGAAGCCCCATTTAAAAAATGTTAATTACAATAGCTCTTACATAATTTATTGAATTATTTCACAGCATTTGTGAAATAAAACATTTTCATATATTCATAACATGTGGTAGGGATCAGTTTATTCCAATAACTGCATGACATATTTTAGAATATCTGTGATAGATTTTACCTATCCTATATAATAATAGATAAATATGCAAATTGACCATACCTCCGACACACCCACAAGCCACGCCCACAAGCCACGCCCACCATCCAATCAGAGCGAGCATGCAAATTAACCCAAACCAAGATGGCTACAGCCATAGAGAGCAAGGTTTCCTAGGTAATAGAGGAAGCCAAGCTTTCTGCCAGCCGTTGCAGGCCTAAGCCTCCACTCAAGCTACAAAGTTTCAATTATAGAAGGTAAACAAATTCAAACAAATGGCGACAGAATGGAGCTTGAGAGAGCAGGCCAGGGTTGCCGCCGGCAACAGGGGAAGCAAAGCTTTCCACACACCCTGGCTGGGCTCACCCACTTAAGGCAACAAAGTTTCAATTATAACCCCAACACAAATGGCTTCGGGCCTTGGAGGGAGCCCCAGGCTTAGCTCTGCTCCAGGCTACAAAGTTTCAATTGTAGAAGGAAAATAAATTCCAGATACCAGGGCCTCTGCTTGCATTGCCAGGGGGCGTGGCCGGCCTGCAAACCACCACAGGCCCCTCGCTCAGGCCGCCCCATGCCCCAAGGGAACCCCACCCTGATCAGGGACACCCTTCAGGGCAAACCAGCTGGCCCCCACCCCTGTACCAGGCCACTATCCTATCTAATGAAAGAGTACTATGCAGATTGATCATCACTGCAACACACAATATAGCTGCCCCCATGTGGTCAAAGATCCTGCCCCCATGTGGACACAGAATTGCCACCACAGCAGCAGGAGAGGGCAGTTAGGAGGCACCTGGCCTGCAAGGGAGGGCAGTTGAGAGGGACCAAGCCTGCAAGGGAGGGCAGTTGGAGGTGATCAACCCTGCAGGAGAGGGCAGTTAGGGGTGACCAGGCCGGCAGAGGAGGGAAGTTGGGGGCAAACAGGCTGGCAGCAGAGTGGTTATGGGGTGATCAGGCTGGCAGGCAGAAGCGGTTAGGGGCAATCAGGAAGGCAGGCAGGCAAGCAGTTGGGAGCCAGCAGTCCTGGATTGTGAGAGGGATGTCCGACTGCCTGTTTAGGCCCGATCCCACTGGGCAGTCGGACATCCCTTGAGGGGTCCCAGATTGGAGAGGGTACAGGCTGGGCTGAAGGACAATCCCCCTCCGTGCACGAATTTCGTGCACCGGGCCTCTAGTATATATATAAAAGCCTAAGCAACTGTTACGACCAGACAGGACGACTGGCCAGTAGCTATGATGCACACTGACCACCAGGGGGAAGATGCTCAGTGCAGAGCTGCCCCCTGGTGGTCAGTGTGCTCCCACAGCCAACCTCCCACAGCCAATCTCCCATGGCTGACGAACCTCTCACACTCCCTCTCCCCAGCCAGCTGGCCCTGATCAGCCCTGATCAGCCTCATCAGGACTGGATGAGATGGCCACAATCAGCCCCGATAGCCGGCCAGGCCGAAGGACCCCACCCATGCACGAATTTGTGCACAGGGCCTCTAGTATAAGCATAATTTTATCAAAAAGCTAATATGCAAAGTGTCTCCTCAGGAGTTCAACTGGGAGACCCAGAGTTCAATCGCTTGCTATGACATTGCGCTGACCACCGGAGGAAGCACAGAACATGGCAGGCGACCAGTGGTAGTGGCGGCGGAGCACTGAGGGAGTGAGGGAAGGAGGAGGCGGGGATGCGGGAGGTGGGGAACATGATCAGCCCCGATCCCGGCCAGGCCTAGGGACCTTACCCATACACTAATTTCGTGCACCAGGCTGCTAGTAATTTTATAAAAGACCTTTTTCCCCTTTTTACCTTTTTCCTGTGTAGAGGATCTGACTAAAGCTGACTGGATTATTTTTAACAGATTTGCAATGAAGTTTTTCTTTTCTCCTCTCTAATCTAACATTATTTGAACTTAAGTTTCTGTTCTTTGTGTCATTAGAGAAAGCCACAATGTCCTTATTCCACTTCAGAACATTTTAGAGACATCTACTGGAAAAGTACATTATTGCAAATTTTATAAAACTGGTTTAAAAAGTATGTTGTTAATGACATCTCAAAAACACATCTCAGGTATCATATTATAAAATTAGGTCCCTTTCTGACAAACTATTTGACCCTCAAAAAGGTATAACAAATGTAAAATATATTAAAACTATTTCATTGCCATTGGATTTGTTGCTCCTTTTTAAAACAAAGTTCTATTCACTTAGACTTTTAAAAAAAATTGGTTTTCTCTTGAAAGTATGATTAATATTTTTAATAAGCTAATCTAGAATTTGTTACCAGAATTTTGACATCTGAGTTACTTCAAAAAGAGCATGTGTGGAGTTCAGTAATATTATAAACAGCATGTTGCAGGGTAAGACACAGTAAGAGTTGCTCCCTTATTTTGAATCCTGACATTCCTTCCTAACAGATGGATCTATAGGGATAGAGGGGAAAAGAAAAAGAGGGGAGGAGGAGAAGTAAAAGAGTATAGTTGCTAGCAGCTCTAATTTATTCCTGACCAATTAATCTCTTTTATATCATTTAAGAGATCTTCCTCCTAGGATATAAACTTAAAGTTTTTATTTTTGTTTTATAAAATTTATTTTGCTTGTGAGGAGGAAACTTGTTGGGGAAGCAGGGATTTGTATAATGTATGCAGTATTTCACACATTTTCTCTGAATATTGTTTCTAAAATAATCTCCTGATGTGAAGGACTAGCACTGAAGTAATTATCATGGTAGTTACACAACCAAGTTATTCCAAACACTTCAGGGCTCTGAAGAGGTTTAAAGAATGAATCAGTCACACTGGTTATTCTTGCCATATTGGGGCAGCTTGTCATATAGACAGCATGGAGAGTGTTGTCAAAGGAAACGTGACAATTGTTTCTCCCATATAAGAATACAAGACTGTTGGCACATATATAAAGTGTGATAAAAAGGGAAGGGGGGACTTGACATGTAATTGGGTAGGAATCAGAAGGGAGGCAAAAACACACCCCAGGATAGATGAGATAATAAAGAATGGTTGAAGGGACAAGGGGACACAGTAGTTCTTGATACTACCAGTGCATCAATTGCACTAATAAAAAATTCAATAGCTTGTACTGCAATAAAACTGAAGAGTAGGATGGTCAGAATATTGTAGGGAGCAACCGTAGGTTCTTTTAGAATTGCAGTGATATTAGAATTAATTGTATGACAATCTCACATAAGGGGCCTATCAGCCATCAGAAAATTATTCCTATTCTAGATTTCAATAGAAAGAAGACCTCTCCACAGCAGCTTATCAGCAGCAGATACCTGAATTGTAAGTAATTCTAATTATAGTATTGTGACAGAAGGTCACAGTCAAAATGGTTCTGGGATATTTTGGTTAATGGGGATTCAAGGCAACAATTTATAAATCTAGTATTAAAGAAATCTATAAGCTGCTTCCATTTAGAACACAAGGTGTCATTAAACATTTAAAACTAAACTATTTGAATTTAATTTAAATATTTTATATAATACTTTGAGAAAAGGGGAATAACAGTGCATAGTAGATATTCAAAATTGTCTAGTCTTATTTCTTGTGTGTACATTTATAATGACAAAATTCTATGTGTTTTTTTTCCTCTTGGGTGTATTATTAATCTATATAAGTTAACCCTTGCAAAAACATGGACTTGAACTGTGTAGGCCCACTCATAAGTGGATTTTTTTCAATAAATATACAGCCGGCCCTCCATATCTCAGGGTTTTGCATCAGCAGATTCAACCAACCCAGCTGGAAAACAGTTTTTTTATGGGGGATTTTTCAGTGTTGTTACGGAGGGCTGAGCCATGTCCCGAAGAGTGGAGCCCAGTCATCAGTGGTTTGGAATTCACAGATGCTGAGGGCCCACAGTATACATTGCAATACTTCATTTTATAAAAGGGAGTTGAGCATCTGTGGATTTGGGTATCTCTGTGTGAGTCCTGTGACCAATCCTCCATGGAACTCAAAAGTTACATGTGGATTTTTTACTGTACAAGGTGCTAGCACCCCTAACTCCTGCATTGTTCAAAGGTCAGCTATAGTAGGCATAGAAAAACAAAGCCTAAAGCAACAGCAGTCCTTATCAGCTTAGGGGAACAGACTTTGCTTCCTGCCATATATCTACATCCAGCCCCTCTGTACAATGGGATGTGTAATGACATTCTAAATTTCCAGGAATGTATACTGTGAACAAACACTTGAATCTTTAAGAAATAATAATGGAATTAATATTCCTAACAAATCCTTCTTTATATAAGAGAAATACAAAAATAATCTTAGACTTCAGAAATATAATTCTAAATACTGCCCAGAACTTTCAGCCATCTGCCAAATCTACCTAATAAAAGAGTAACATGCTAACTGGCAGTACCTTCACGACGCCCACCAGCCAATTAGGAGTAAGTATGCAAATTAACCCAACAAAGATGGTGGGTTAATTTGCATAAGTAGGCGCTGAGTGGCCAGGGTGGGGCGGGATGCTTGAGTCATTGCCATGGTGATGACGCAGGTGTTCTGAACAACCCTAGCAACTCTTGGCCTCTGGGCAGCGTGGGAAGGCAGAAAGGTGGCTCCAGGTGGGAGCGAAGGCAGTGCCCACAGCCAGGGGAAGGAAGGCCTATTCTTGCATGAATCTTCGTGCATCGGGCCTCTAGTATAGACTATAAACAAATACGTTTTACCACTGTGAGCACATCTATGCACTCATGAAGTCCAAAGTCCTTTGAAAGCAGTATCATGCTTCATGCTTGGATTTTTTAAAGAATATCCTAAATTATCTTGTTTCCAACTATTTTGGTGCAGATACTTTGTTTAAAAGTTTATTTTACCTGATTATAAATGAAATACATATACATGTTATACTCTGAAAATGTATTAAATTTTTTTAACATCTCTGAAAGTCAGTCTAGACCCAGAACAAATAGCATTACAATGAAATTTCTCTTTAGATTCTCATTGAATTGGGCTAGAAAAACCATATGTAAGTAATATCTCTAACTAAACTGCAGGCGTCCTATAGCTTCTGTATAACAATTTTCTTTTTTTTTTAATATGAATCATAATGGTTTTTCCACACTTACATTAATTTTTAATCACAGTCTCCTACATGGCTGATTGAATTCCCCACCACTGCTAATGGGTTTTCTTGTAATATTCATTCATTTAAAATATGTATGCTGATACCATATCTTCTTTTTCAAAGGAAACCTGTTTAAAGCCATAAGCAAAATAATAGTCGCATGGATGTTAGGCCACAGCAGGCTACCATGTGTTTGATCAGCCTTGCTACCAGAAAACCCTTATAATCTCAGTTGAAAAAAATGGCTCCATTAAGATTTTTAAAAAGCAGAATAATTCATGCCGTATTTGTATATATTCTTTAAAACTGATTTTCATTTATAAAGACAATATTATTTAAAATAAATAAACTGGAAAAATAGAGGGTAGTGTTTTTCTTTTATTTTACATAGGGTCATGTCTAATGATAATTTTTTTAAGAATTGGGATTTCTGGTATTTTAATAAGGCATGTTTTTACAGCATATAGCTAAGAAAAAAAGCAAGATATTTAATGAGATCTCCATTCACCCATTATGTAAACCCAACATAAAAGTGAGGGGAGAATTTAAAAGACAGATTATGAGATTTTAGGGTACTATAATAGCTACAAGTTAGGGGGCACTGAAAAGGTAAGTTCTTATCGTTTGGTGAGATGTTAATCCACTGATTCAAAAGGGAAAATGCAACTCTTTTCTTCACTAGAATCAGTTGCTTATTCTTCAGAAGTTTATGCTTCTAATTGTTACTACAAAACTAACATTAGATGATACCTTTTAGCTGACATTTTGCTCCACTGAATCCAGGACAGCACTTCCATTCCAATGAGGTAACAATTTTATGTTGCATCCTGTAGACAGGATTTGATATCCTCTGAGATCTAGAGAGGAGAGCAATTGCAGGAAATGGGTTATTTGCCTCACGTTAAATTATCAGTTGGAATAATTAATGTAAAGCATTTGGGATGATTTCTGAAATATAATAAGCATTCAGTAAGCATTATCTGTTGTTATTATTATCATTACTATTATTAGTATATTTATCATTAATGTCAAACTTAGATTTCTTTAAACACATTAAAAATGTATTAAAGGTCATACTATTTGATATTTTAAATTTATGCCTATCATTACATTTCTAAAGATACTATAGCTTTTCCTTTTATAATGTGTTTCACTAAACCAATGTTAAAAGTTATTTTAATTCCAAATTTTAAATAGTTTATAAGGGCAATTTAGTTTTATTTCAATTCTCATTATTCCTTATATTGTTATAGTTAAAAGGATCCTTTTTACTCCTGATCAATAGCAAACAACTTACAACAAATTGGATATTAGTAATCTAATTGAAATTATGATAACCACTATGATTTTCAGCCTGAAATTTATCATTTCTCACATTTTTAAATCACACTATATATTATTTTGTTCATATAGTATTTCTCTCTGCGAGGGGGTGGGGAGAGAGGAAAAGATCTAACATGATAAAATATTTCTGAGAAGGAAACATGAAAGGGAATTCTCGAAACTATAACATTTCTAGAATCAATATAAATAGTGAATAATACACAATTGTAGGCTCAATGTATGTAAATGCAAGTCATAAAAAAAATTTGGCCATATTATTTTTATCCCCATGACTTCAATATTTAGTTAATATTTATCAAATGGGTCTATGAAATGGACCTTATTATTTTATTTAATTCTCATATAAGTT
This sequence comes from Eptesicus fuscus, assembly GCF_027574615.1. Taxonomy (NCBI): domain Eukaryota; kingdom Metazoa; phylum Chordata; class Mammalia; order Chiroptera; family Vespertilionidae; genus Eptesicus; species Eptesicus fuscus. Next base: position 58,022,934 of record NC_072474.1, read on the forward strand.
CTATAAGGAAAGTATTATTTTCCCAATTTGCTAATGAAGAAGCTGAGGAACAGAGAGATGAAATAATTTGCTCAAATTCCCATATCTAAAAGTAATCAAACTAGGGTTTTCACCCATGCTGTGTGGGTTAGCCTCCCTGGTATGATCTAGTGTTTGTCATATACAACTCGTTGGAAAGACTGTAGTCACTTTCATAAATAAACCCTTTATTATGTGGAGGAAATAACAGACTGGGCTTTGCTTTGGGAGACATAGATTTTAGTTTCTGCTGCAACAATGGTAATTCAAAATGTGTAAGGTTATTCCTCAATTTTTAGATGACTTCTAAGACTCCTTTTATCTCCAAAAGCAGGCTAATCATTTATTTCTGCTTATTTCAGTAAATTATATTCAGTAAATAACTTTGTCCAGTGAAATATCATCTCCAGTCCAGAAGCTAAAGCTAAATAGGAAGTAAGGCAGGTGGGAAAAGGACTCCTTTGAGTTTATAAGGATGAACTCAAGCAGTTAGCTGCATTACTGTCAGAGTCAATGTTCCCTGCTTTGGCAAACTGGATTTCTGCTGAATGCTGCTCAGATGGAATGAACAAGAAAGTGACAGACATTGCATTGGTACAGAAATAGTGAATAAATGGAGAGATCCATTCAAAGGTAGAGAAAGGTAAGAGATGAAAATAAAGATACATATTTCTGGTTCATTTAAAGAGATTTAAAAAGCTCACCTTGAACTCAGAAGGGCAGTATGATACATGTTTCTGTGGTAATATTTTCATTACTAAAGAATTAACCAGGCATTCTTTGTATCTCATGTCGACAAGGAAAGTGTCACAAAGGGAGTAGATGCTGAAAGCAGAACTGCAGCTCAGCTCTCCCAAATCCCTAAGATGTGCTTAGCTCTCTGGACCATGAACTGTAGCTATTCCTCAGGGACTGAGAAACACCTTGATTTTATGTATTCTTATTGCACACTGTTCCAGATTGCCGATGTGTCAGATTCATTGCCTGAGTTATTCGTATAACAATTTGCATAACATTAGCCATCATGACCTGAATAACAATGTTAGTTTTTATTGCACATTCTTCTGAAATATCCCCAGCTAAGCTACTTGTGACTGTATGAATTCAGGAAATTTATCAGTTACTCAGCCCCAGATATTAGAACAATTACATGTGTTTTTTAAAAAAATGAAAACTAAATAACATGTGTCATTAAAATAGACACAAAAAGAAAAGCCCCACAGAGCTGCTTTACTATGCGTAATTGCAATTGGTGGCCTGCCACATTGTGGGCTTCTCTCTAACCTATAATGAAAGGGAAATCCTACATTATAATAGAGAAACATGCAAATTGACCGCACCTCCGCTATGCCCATGATTGGGCCTGCGAGAGGCTGGGGGCGGGACTCCGGGTGGCCTATCTGGCCCTTGAGAAAACCAAGATGGCGGCGCCAAATCCTCTTAGTTCCGGGGCCCTGGGGAGCGATCGCGACGGGGGGCGTGGCCGGCACGGCCAGCAGCCTCCGGGGGGCCCTGGGGAGCGATCGCGACGGGGGGGGCGTGGCCGGCACGGCCAGCAGCCTCCCGGGGGCCCTGGGGAGCGATCGCGACGGGGGGGGCGTGGCCGGCACGGCCAGCAGCCTCCCGGGGGTCCTGGGGAGCGATCGCGACCCCGGGGGGCATGCCTGAGCACGGCCAGCAGCCTCCCAGGGGTCCTGGGGAGCGATCGTGACCTGGGGGGGCGTGGCCGGGCACGGCCAGCAGCCTCCCGGGGGCCCTGGGGAGCGATCGCGACGGGGGGGCGTGGCCGGCACGGCCAGCAGCCTCCGGGGGTCCTGGGGAGCGATCGCGACGGGGGGCGTGGCCGGCACGGCCAGCAGCCTCCGGGGGTCCTGGGGAGCGATCGCGACGGGGGGCGTGGCCGGCACGGCCAGCAGCCTCCCGGGGGGTCCCCGGCGGATCGCGACCCGGGGGGGCGTGGCCGGGCCCGGCCCGCAGCCTCCCGGGGGGCCTGGGGAGCGATCGCGCCCCGGGGGGGCGTGGCCGGGCACGGCCAGCAGCCTCCCCGGGGTCCTGGGGAGCGATCGCGCCCCGGGGGGGGCGTGGCTTGGCACGGCCAGCAGCCTCCCAGGGGTCCTGGGGAGCGATCGTGCCCCGGGGGGGCGTGGCCGGGCACGGCCAGCAGCCTCCCGGGGGCCCTGGGGAGCGATCGCAACCGGGGGTGGCGTGGCCGGCAGGGCTAGCAGCCTCTCGGAGGTCCTGGGGAGTGATCGTGACCCGGGGGGGCGTGGCCGAGCACGGCCAGCAGCCTCCCGGGGGTCCTGGGGAGCGATCGCGACGGGGGGGGGGGGGGGGGGGGCGTGGCCGGCACGGCCAGCAGCCTCCGGGGGTCCTGGGGAGCGATCGCGACGGGGGCGTGGCCGGGCACGGCCAGCAGCCTCCCGGAGGTCCTGGGGAGCGATCGCGCCCCGGGGGGGCGTGGCTTGGCACGGCCAGCAGCCTCCCAGGGGTCCTGGGGAGCGATCGTGCCCCGGGGGGGCGTGGCCGGGCACGGCCAGCAGCCTCCCGGGGGCCCTGGGGAGCGATCGCAACCGGGGGTGGCGTGGCCGGCAGGGCTAGCAGCCTCTCGGAGGTCCTGGGGAGTGATCGTGACCCGGGGGGGCGTGGCCGAGCACGGCCAGCAGCCTCCCGGGGGCCCTGGGGAGCGATCGCGACGGGGGGGGGGGGGGCGTGGCCGGCACGGCCAGCAGCCTCCGGGGGTCCTGGGGAGCGATCGCGACGGGGGCGTGGCCGGGCACGGCCAGCAGCCTCCCGGAGGTCCTGGGGAGCGATCGCGCCCCGGGGGGGCGTGGCTTGGCACGGCCAGCAGCCTCCCGGGGGCCCTGGGGAGCGATCGCAACCGGGGGTGGCGTGGCCGGCAGGGCTAGCAGCCTCTCGGAGGTCCTGGGGAGTGATCGTGACCCGGGGGGGCGTGGCCGAGCACGGCCAGCAGCCTCCCGGGGGCCCTGGGGAGCGATCGCGACGGGGGGGGGGGGTGGGGGGGGGGGGGTGGGGGGGGGCGTGGCCGGCACGGCCAGCAGCCTCCGGGGGTCCTGGGGAGCGATCGCGACGGGGGCGTGGCCGGGCACGGCCAGCAGCCTCCCGGAGGTCCTGGGGAGTGATCGCGACGGGGGGCGTGGCCGGGCACGGCCAGCAGCCTCCCGGGGGTCCTGGGGAGCGATCGCGATGGGGGGGGGCGTGGCCGGCACGGCCAGCAGCCTCCCGGGGGTCCTGGGGAGCGATCGCGACGGGGGGCGTGGCCGGGCACAGCCAGAAGCCTCCTGGGGGTCCGGGGCCTGATCAGGGACCCGGGGGCGTGCCCGGGCCCAGCCAGCTGCTCCAGGGCCCGGGTTCCTGGGCGATTGCCACCCTGGCCTAAATGGCTGGTGCTGAGAGGGATCAATGGGGCCAGTGGAAGGAGCAGGTGGTAGTTGACCACCGAGGCCATCTGCAGCAGCCGGATGCAGAGCTGGGGTCCACGTTCTCCAGGTTGGCCTCCGTGGGGCCCGTGTCGCACCCATAGTAGCCGAGTGGGCATGCTGGCATAGTAGCCCCAGCATGAGGCCAGCTTCCCAAGCCAGGCTGCGGAGGGAGGGAGGGCCGCTGGGCTGGGAGCACTCCCCCACCCCAGTGGACAGGGCACAGAGAGCGAGCAGCAGAGAGCTACTAGCGGTGGTGGGTGTGGTGGCCTGGCTTCCAAGGGGCTGGCTTTAGCTGCTGTGGCCTGCGCTGAGGTGGCTGGTGGTGGGGGCAACTGCGTGGGCGCATCCGAGGCTGGGGCACTGGGAGACGTGGGACTGCAGCCCAGAAAGCGAGGCTCTGGAGGACCTGGTCACCGACCCCCGGCATTGAAGCCGCCTCCTACAAGATGTATCCTAGCCTAGGTGTGTGGGAAGCAGGTTCAGGAACCTCTCCCTTTGCGGCGCCAGAGCCCAGGCCTGCCAGCACCCCAGAGGAGACCCCTGCCAGGATCGGGGGCTTGACCAGTCTCTAAACCAGGACGGCCATTAGCCCAGGCCTGCCAGCACCCCAGAGGAGACCCCCACCAGGATCAGGGGCGTGACCAGCCTCTAAACCGCCCGCAGCCCTAGCCCAGGCCTGCCAGCACCCCAGAGGAGACCCCTACCAGGATTGGGGTCATGGCCAGCCTTCAAACTGTGGCGGCCCCTAGCCCAAGGAGGCCTCCTGGCCGAGGACGCCTGAGTCTGTTCTTGACCTAGGGCCGGGCTCTCCCCACAAGGGACTCAGAAGCCACCAGAGTCTAACTGCCAGTCTCTGGGAGTGCATCCACTGTCCACCAAAAAGTAGGGCCATCAAACCATTCAGTCTCAGTGCAGGCACAGGTCCGTGGCTGACGGGGTGGAGGCCAGACCAAAACAAAACAGCAGAAACACCCTGCCCACCTGGGCGGGTACTGCTGTAGTCCACGTGGCCTGGGCAGTGTAGAAAGCGCTACCTTCTCCCAGGTCCTGTGCTGGCACCGCCGCCTCGCTCACCCTCAAGCCCCCCTGAGTCCTGACAGCAAAGTGTGGGGGGCATTCTGCAGGAGTTGTGCCGTTCTGGGTGCTTTTGCCCAAAGACACACTTTGGGATGAATTCAGAGCCACATCTCATTTCCCATGAGACTGGAAGAACCATGTAAAAGGATTTTGACAAAAGCTTTCCACATCTCTGTTTATTCTTTTGAATCCATAAAACGACCTTAAAAAAAGCATCCGGGCCACCTAAGAAAGAATGCACTTTCTGGCCAGAACACGCAGGATTCTTTTGCCCAACAGGTTAAAGGGAGCAGAGCTGGCACAGTGGGAATGGCCCTGGTGCCCTATGAGGAGACCGGGGGAATGGGGTTGTCGAAATTCCATAAGCCTCTTGCCACCTTCTCTTTTGCAAACCACACCATCCAGATCCACCAGGACTGGAGGCAACTGGGAATCACAGCCGTGATTTGGGACATGGTGAGCAAATCTTGAGGGGCCTCTGAAAACATCTGCAACTGATTATAAGACTGGTCTTTATTTAAAAAGAAATAAAAGAACAGCTTTGTTGAGATATAACCCATATACTGTACATGTCACCTAAAGTGTACAATGAACTGGTTTTTTAAAGTAAATTCAGAGTGGTACAACCATCACCATGCTCAATTTTTAAATATCTTCATGACCCATCCCCTCCAAAAAAAACTTCTACCCATTGGAATCACTTTCCTGATCATCTTCCCCAAAATAGATTGCACTTTAAAGGTGGGTAAAGGAAAGTTGAGGGAAGTTAAAACACTGCACAAAGGATATTGTAAGATGACAAAGCCCAAAGTGAAGATCATGTGTTTTCTTTAAAAAATATATATTTTTAAAATTTCAGAAAGGGAGAGGGAGAGAGAGAGATAGAAACATCAATGATAAGAATCACTGATCAACCGAAACCGGTTTGGCTCAGTGGATAGAGCGTCGGTCTGCGGACTGGAAGGTCCCAGGTTCGATTCCGGTTAAGGGCATGTACATTGGTTGCTGGCACATATCCCGGTGGGGGGTGTGCAGGAAGCAGCTGGTCGATGTTTCTCTCTCATCGATGTTTCTAGCTCTCTATCCCTCTCCCTTCCTCTCTGTGAAAAATCAATAAAATATATTAAAAAAAAAAAAAAAGAATCACTGATCAGCTGCCGCTCACAGGCCCCCTACTGGGGATTGAGCCCGAAACCCAGTGCCCCTGATCAGAATCAAACCTGGACTCTTCAGTCCACAGGCCGATGCTCTCTCCATTAAGCCAAACTGACCAGGGCCATGTGTTTTCTTCAAGTTCTGCGTGGTTGTAATGGTCCCCAAATCTATACTAATAAAAGGGTAATATGCTAATTAGAGTGGTTGTCTTCCGGACATCTTTCCAGACAAAGCTGCAGTGGCTACAAAGGCCAAGGCTCAGGCAGCCATAACCAGCTGCAGTGGCAGCAGCATTGGGGTTATGGGGGTGGTGCCTCCAGAGGGAGGCCAGACGGGGGGCCAAGGCACAGGCAGTTTGGGGTGATCAGGCTGATAGGGGAGGGCAAGGTAGGGGCAATCAGGCTGGCAGGAGATCAAGGTAGGGGCAAGCAGGCAGGCAGACAGTGGGGTTAGGGACAATCAGGCAGGCAGGCAGATGAGTGGTTAGGAGCCAGCGGTTCCGGATTGTGAGAGGGATGTCCTACTGCTGGAAGTTGGACATCCCCTGAGGGGTCCCAGATTGAAGAGGGTGCAGATTGGGCTGAGGGGCACCCCCCCACCCCCCCAGTGCACGAATTTCGTGCACCGGGCCTCTAGTTATCAATAAACCTTTAAAGCTGTGTGTGAATTTCATAAGGAAATAAAGGCTAGGATTGTTGATAAGGTTACAGAATGAAGGTAATAGTAGTAAAAGTAGAAACAAGCATGAGAGTTAACATTTATTGAAGACTAGAGGCCCAGTGCACAAAATTCATGCACGGAGGGGGGGGTCCTCAGCCTGCCTGCACCCTCTCCAATCTGGGACCCCTTGGAGGATGTCTGACTGGCAGTCAGACATCCCGCTCGCAATCCAGGATGACTGGATCCTAAACCCTCACTTGCCTGCCTGCCTGATCACCCCTAACCCCTCTGCCTTCCTGCCTGATCACCCCTAACCCCTCTAACTGCCAGCCTGATCACCCCTACCTTGCCCCCCCTGCTGGCCTGATCGCCCCTACCTTGGCCCCTGCCTGCCAGATCTCCCCTAACCTCTCTGTCTGCCTGCCTGATAGCCCCTAACTGCCTCTGCCTGCCTGCCTGATCGCCCCCAACTGCCCTCCTCTGCCAGCCTGATCTTGCCCCCAACTGCCCTCCCCTGCAGGCCTGATATCACCCCCAACTGCCCTCCCCTGCCAGACTGATTGCCCCTAACTGCCTCTGCCTCGGCCCCCACCACCATGGCTTTGTCCGGAAGGAAGACGGACATCTGGAAGATGGCTGGTTGACCCAGTCTAATTAGCATATTATCCTTTTATTAGTATAGATAGATTATACAGGAAAGGATGCTTAAATGGTGGGGGCGGGGGGAACCTTTTTCAGCAGGAGGAGATGCTCTTTGCAGACAAAAATACATAATCCCTGTATCTGGAATGATAGCCAGCCATATGCACTATACTGCCAAACCAGTCATTAAAAAATTGAATCACTTTCTTACACCTTACACCAAACCGCTGTTGCCCTTAAAACCCCTCCTCAGCCCCCACCTTAGGTTTTGCCTTTGCACTTCACCCACATTTGGCTCTGATTGGTCGGTTTCTATGCCAGTCAGCATCAAAAGCCCTGCCTCCTAGGCAGCCATTGGCTCCTCGCAATTCACCCAGATTTGGTTCTGATTGGTCAGTTTCTATGCCAGTCAGCATCTCCGGGCCTATCTCTGGGCCTGATCATAGAGGCGGGGCTGATCAGCAGCCACCCCAGGCTGCTGGCAAGTGGGCTGAACTGCTGACCTCTGGGAGAGATAGATAGGCTTGGCTGCTGGAGAGGACTGGAGAGAGAAGCAGGGTCTAATCGCCCTGCTTCTCTCTCTGGGCCTCGCCAACAGCCATTGCCACTGCTGATCAGCCCTGCCTCTCTCTCTCTCCCAGAGGTCAGCAGTTCAGTCTGCTTGCCTGCTACGTGCAAAGCCTGGTGTTCGGTCCAGGCTGCTGGCGAGTGGGCTGAACTGCTGACCTCTTGGAGAGAGAGAGAGGTGGGGCTGATCAGCAGTGGCAATGGCTGTTGGCGAGGCCCGGAGAGAGAAGCAGGGTGATTAGACCCTGCTTCTCTCTCCAGGCCTTGCCAGCAACGAAGCCTATCTATCTCTCCCAGAGGTCAACAGTTCAGCCCGCTTGCCAGCAGCCGCTGCCGCTGCTGATCAGCCCTGCCTCTCTCTCTCCCCGAGAGGTCAGCAGTTCAGCCTGCTCACCTGCTGTGTGCGCAGCCTGGCGTTTGGTCGAGCCTCCGGTCATTGTGGATGTTACAACCCTGGTTCTTTATATACTATATAGATACTAGTATAAGTATATCCCTGCATTATCTCACATACTATACTAGTAAAAACACACCCATATAGGCAAGTATTAGCAGTATCTGCATTTCACTTATCCATGATCATACATATACTAGTAATTTAATGTGATTATACATATGATGATTAACTTTCTCCATATATTCCAGGCCATACACAATTTTGATGCAAGCAATTACTATTTTCAAGAACCATTACATACCTCTGGGGACAGAACCCACTGCTCCAGCCACAAGGCCCTTTCCCACTTGGAATGTGAGTGACTTGGTTGTCCAGTATCACTGTGGGAGATAATCTGGTGTGTACATAAGCACACCAATTCCTAAGGAAGAGATCATTTTTGTTAGGAAAAAATCATTGTCAAAGAATTCCTTTTATCAAAATTATTTTCATAGAACTATATCTATTTCTGTGCTAGTACAGAAGATCAGATAACTTAAAATATTGATGTCTAGCTTTAAAATATCTGGAGAGGATAGAAAACGCATTTGTTACTGCATTGCTGTACTCATGGAAAGTAAAGGAACACTGTAAGATCAAAGTAAATTAAGAGTAAATCAGAAGTAAATCCAAAACCTGTGTTGTTTGGCTGTAAGCTAAGTCAAAATCCAAGATTGCTCTTATGGCAAGTACCAATATTAAGACCAAGATTGGAGATTCAGACCTAAATTCATTACCTCTATATCGTAATGTGTAGTAAGACAGAAGTAAAGAAATAAATGGTGTAAGGATCAAAAAGAGGAAAAAAAATAACTCTTTTTGCAGATGATATGACTATGAATAAAGAAAAAATGAAATAGTCTAGATGCAAATGATTACAATTAATAAAAGAGTTCAGCAATGTGGGTAAGATCAACATAAACATTGTTATAATTAATGAAAAGTTTAGCCACATCTTTAAGATCAGTTACAGGTCAATGTACCAATAACAAAATTTTAAAAAATACTGTTTATAGTAGCAAAAATAATAACATTACCGTGTTACATCCAACAAAAATTGTGAGATTTAATATACAAATATTGTAAGCTTTATTGAAAAGCCTGAAAAAAATCCAGTACCTTATGTTCACTGACTGGAAGAGCCAATGTAAAGATATCAATTCTCATCAATTTACTCTATAGAATCAATTCATTTTTAAGCAAACCTTAGTTCGATACAAGTAAATAAGCTTATTATATAATTTCTTATGAAATAAACTAAAACATAAATTCCAGAAATTTCTGACTGTGGCCACAACAAAAGCACCAGATTTACCTTCCCTTGGTAAAAACTATAATGCTGGACAAGGTATATCTATATATATAAAAGCCTAAGCGACCGGCCAACCAGCCAACCATACAACTGGTAACTATGACACACACTGAAACCAGAGGGCAGATGCTCAATGCACAGGCATGGAAACATGGAACAGACTGATGAATCTCAGAGGGAAGGGGTAGGAGGGAGGGCGGGAAGAGATTAACCAAAGATCTTATATGCATACTAGAGGCCCGTGGTGGGGTCCCTCAGCCTGGCCTGTGGAGATCAGGCCGAAACCGGCAGTCCGACATCCCCGGAGGGGTCCCATATTGCGAGAGGGCACAGGCAGGGCCTCTAGTATAACAATATTTTTCAGGTGTTGGACAAAGACAACACAGTGATAGGATTCTTGAGAGAAAGGGACACACATGCATGATTTGAACTCCATATTCAATCTAATTTCCTGCCTGGGAACAGTTTTCAAATTGCAACTTTGGGTAAACACTAAAAGAAAGATAATACAGGGTGAAGAAAGCAGAGCTCTGAGTGTGGGGCTGCTGAGGTGGTTAGAATATGTGGGAAAAGTTGAATGAAACAAGGGGACAGGTCATTTTAAAGGTCAACCTTGGGGTCCTCTTGCATCTTGGGCTGAATACCAAGCTGTGCTTGAAAAGAGTAGGAAAAGAGGGAGCAGCCTCATTCCTGGTTGCAATACCAGTTATTTTATCATAAAAATATCCTATAGCAAACTAGAGAAAGTCCTCAATAATTACAGGTTGAATGAATCATTGGATATATCTGTTTTTTCTTCTCCTTTTCCATTTCGAGTATTTTTCCATTGTAAATATGTGTCTTGTTACATTTAATTTATATTTTTCCCTCTCATCTAAGACTTTGGTTTGTTCCCCCCCCCCCCGCCCTCCTGGAGAGCAGAGCTGATTTACAAAACGTAGTACTGAAGGAAATGTTATATGACTGTGAAATCAAACCACTACAAGTGCAAATCAGTATGAGATGAGATGTATGTCTCTAAATCAGTATTAAAAAATCTATTCCGCTTAAAAATAAAAATAATGAAAAGAATGCAGAAATCAACCTGAATGTTAAAGAGGGAACCCAATTTTCCAGGGTAAAGCAACTAAAGTTAGTAATCATCTGCTTTGGAATATTTAGGCTTCTTAGGACCAAATGGGCTTCTACAAATAAAGCTGACTCAGTCATTCACCTTTCTAAGACAGATACATTAAGCACCATCTATCTTATTGTGCAAGGTTGCTTTGAATGAAAAGTTTAAAAATTCAGTTCTATGAAGACATAAAAAGACACTGGCACATTTTGTTAAAGTATGGCAGTACTTTCAAAAATAATGTGAAACAAAGAACTGGCAAAAGCAAGATATAAAAAGGAGAAAGATTTAAAATTAAGAGAAACACATAAAGGCATATTTTAAAAACTTAGATTCCTCATGCAAATCCACTGTTTATCTTAATTACAGCAAACGATGAACTTCAACAGATGCACAGTTGTATGTCATAAGAACATTAGCTGAATGACTACTGAGACTGGAATATGAGGCAGGAAAAATACAAGTACCACTAATTGTACATATTCTGGGTTTTGAAAATGATAGATAGATGATAGATGATAGATGATAGATAGATAGATAGATAGATAGATAGATAGATAGATAGATCATTTATGAGAATAAATAACAGGGTCACCAGCTATTAAAATTCAAAGTAATAAAACAATCTCAAGACTACTAGTAAAATAGCTGAGTAGGCAAAAAGCATAGCAGCAGATTGCTCATGGCCCGGCAATCTCTGGTCTGGTGTAAAATGGAAGAATTATCCATAGAACCCCTGGTGTGACTTGTAATTAGGTTTATGCTATGATGTTAAAAATGGAAATACAATTTTAAAATCAAATTATCAAAAAATATGTTTAAAAATAGAAAATTAAGCATGGTAAAGTAGTGACAGACAGAATAAGATAAATGTAATGATCCTAGACAAGCATTTTGCTTAAATCTAGAAATCCTTTGTCCTTTTCCAATCGGATTATGTGCATGGAGAGCAGGTACTTTGAAGTGGTTAGCTTCCCATGGGGTCGTAACCCTCCAAGCAGCAGACTGTATCTGGGATTCTCTTTATGGGTAATAACACCATTGCTTTTGTGCAGCAACATGTACTGAAAAAAAGCTTGTATTGATTCTTTGATTTTTCCAAGTTAATAGGTAAAAGGTCTTTTTTTTTCCCCCTAGGGAAAAGCAGACATCTTTGGTTATTTACGAACATGAGCCTACTTTGCAGAAATACAAAATAGGGGGCAGAAAAAGGAGTCAAATCTGACTTATCCAATGTGAAGTCCTGTGGATAATGAACTAAGAGAAGCATTATAAATACACAATCTACTATATTTTTGATTGACACATTTTAGAAACCCCAAAATATCTTACATGTATAAGTAACCACTTTAAAATTATTCAGTACAATCTTTTTCACAAATTCGTTTTATTTTTACCTAATTTTCTTTTTCTGTTTCTTTCCCCCAAACTGTGAATTCAACATATTCAGGGACACTGCAAGCTGCTTCTATTCCAGGAGGTGGCAGGCTTTCCCAGTATCAGACCACGAAGCCTGGGGAAAGGCTGGCTAAGAGGCTGTGATGCTTAATCCTATACATAATCCTGTTGTTTCTAAAAATTGACTCTTTTACCAGTTTCCCTTAAATAACACATTTTAAAATAGTATTTTCATATTAAAAAACAGGTGTGGAAATACAAAAAAAAAAAATCTCATTTAATTACCTGCACTAAATACTTGTTAAATTCTAGCACGTTTACTTATATATTCAGTAGCAATTTACTGAGTAGAAATGTCAAGGGAATAAAATAAAAGGAAACAATGAGAAAAATTAAGATACAGCTTATACTCTGTTAGTATTAGTTTTCACTGTTGATAATACAGTGTAGCATTTATTATTCAAGGAAATAAAAAATAATATTTAATATAATGGTATGGTGTATGGTTCTCTTTTTACAGCATGTGAGAATAATTCCCTTTGGATGCTAATAGGCTTGACAATAATTTCACAAACTACACATGCTATAAATTGAATATTGTGTCCCTCCTCATATGTTGAAATTCATAAGTGCCCAATATGATAGACTTAGAAGTGGGAGTTTGGGAGATGATTAGGTCATGAGGCCACTCCTTCATGACGGGATCGATCCCCTTATAAAAGAGGCCCTAGAGATACCCCTCACTCTTCCACCATAGAGGTTACAATGAAAAGTTTGGAACCTGGAAAAGGCTCTCACCCAACAATGCTGGCAACCTGACCTCAGACTTGCAGCTTCCGGAACCGTGAGAAATAAATGTCTGTTGTTTGTAAGCCACTCAGTGTGTTATTTTGTTACAGCAGCCTGAATGGACTAAGACAACAGATAAATTTTATTGATCAGACTAGAGGCCCAGTGCACAAAATTCATGCATGGGTGGGTGGGGGGGGGGGAGGTGTATCCCTCAGCCCAGCCTGCACCTTCTCCAAACTGGGACCCCTCAAGGGATGTCCGACTACCTGTTTAGGCCCGATTCCACCGGGATTGGGCCTAAACAGGCAGTCGAACATCCCTCTCACAATCCAGGACTCCCGACTCCCAACCCCTCTCCTGCCTGCCAGCCTGATCACCCCCTAACCACTCCCCTGCCAGCCTGATTGACACCTAACTGCTCCCCTGCTGGCCCGATGGCCCCTAACTGCCCTCCCTTGCTGGCCTGATTGCCCCCAACTACCCTCCCCTGCTGGCCTGGTCCCCCCCAACTGACCTCCCCTGCAGGCCTGGTCTTCCCCAACTGACCTCCCCTGCAGGCCTTGTCCCTCCCAACTGCCCTCCCCTGCAGGCCTGGTCCCTCCCAACTGCCTTCCCCTGCAGGCCTGGTCCCTCCCAACTGCCCTCCCCTGCAGGCCTGGTTCCTCCCAACTGTCTTCTCCTGCTGGCCATCTTGTGGAGGCCATCTTGTGTCCACATGGGGGTGGCCATCTTGTGTGTTGGAGTTATGATCAATTTGCATATTACCTCTTTATTATATAGGCTTTTTCATATCTACATGTAGTCTAATAAAAGACTTGTAGAACTTATAATTTTACATATTATACTAGAAGTCATAATTCATTTAACTTAAGCCACTTGTACATACAGCAAAATATGTAGCTTGTATTAAAAAGAATAAATAAATGAAATTCTAAAAGAACCCAAGTTATTAAACTCAGCAAATAAAATATTTATGTTGTTTCATATTCAACTTTTATTTTCCTTCTGGCCCTTTCATTAACTTTTTACCATATTTACAACCATTCTGTATATAAAATAAAACAACCAATAAAAAAGTGGAAAACTCTCTGGGCTAGCCCTGGTTTTTGCCCCCTCTCTCTTGTCCTATTTATTAAAAAAAAAAAAGAAAGAAAGAAAGAAGAAAAAAAAATATACACAATAAAACCTTCACAATTGAGTGTGCATATTTCTATATTTCCCAAATTCATATCTCTAGTGGACATCTCTTCTAAACTCCAAGTACATTCACAATCCATAGAATTCTGTTGAGTTCTTTCTAAGTGCCTGGCACTGAAGTAAGCAGTGAATAGATAGTAAATAAGAAAGGCAAGGTTCCTATTTTTATGGGATGTATGTTCTACTGTTAAAAGACATAAAATATACAACTGTTTACATACATAGACCCAATAATTTTAAATAGCGCTATGAAAAAAATAAGGGTGATAAAATAAGGATGGCAACTTTACACTGAGTAGTCAGCAAGGTCTCTGATGTGGGACATTAAAGTTGCAGTTTCGTGAGGAAAAGAAGTCCTTCATTCTAAATACTGAAAGAAGAGCATTCTAGCAAGAGTGAACAGAAAGTTTCCTCGAGATGCATGTTAATTTGACATGCTCAGCAACCAGAAAGAAGGCCAGCGTGGCTGGAGGAAGTGGAGTGGAGTGACCATGGATCCTAATGGAAGATCTATATATGTTAAAGCCTAAGTGACTGTTACGACCGAACAACTGCAACGACCGGTTGACCAGTCGCTATGATGTGCACTGACCACCAGGAGGCAGACGCTCAATACAGAAGCTGCCCCCTGGTGGTCAATGGACTCCTACAGCCAACCTCCCACAACCAGCCCCATTGGCCCTTGGTGCTAAACCTGCTTCTGGGTGGGGGTTTTGTACATAGCAGAGCAGCTCCCTCACTGAGATCTATTGAAAGTCAGCCCTCGACACAAGGGTTTGTCTCACTCCAATCCTCTCCCTTCCCCGGGGGCTGCCGGCCGTGGTGTCGGTGCAGTGGCGAGGAAAGGAGGAGAGGGGGAGGCAGGGAACTGCGTCGTGGTAGAGCGCCAACAGTGGCATCGGTGTCTGGCATCCATTCTTCTGCGCCCAGCCTGGCGACCATTGCCTCCTCTCCTGTCCCTGCCTGGGCCTTCATGCCTGGGCTGGGACGGGGAACTGGGGGTGGGTGGTGGTGGACGCAGCCCTTTCCCAGGGGGGCTAAGGGCTGGCTCCCTCCTTGGGGCCGGTGGCCAACCTCCTGTGGTCCCTCCCCAACCATGTATGAATTCTTGCTCCAGGCCTCTAGTGAGATCATAAAGATAGGCAGGCTCATGTCAAGTAAGACACAATAGATGAAGTCATATGTCCAATGAAATCTAATCTAATAATAGACAAATATGCAAATTGACCATACCTCCGACGCACCCACAAGCCACGCCCACAAGCCACGCCCACCATCCAATCAGAGTGAGTATGCAAATTAACCCAAACCAAGATGGCTACAGCACAGAGAGCAAGGTTTCCTAGGTAACAGAGGAGGCCAAGCTTTCCGCCTGCCATTTTCAGGCCTAAGCCTCCATTCAAGCTACAAAGTTTCAATTATAGAAGGTAAACAAATTCAAACAAATGGCGGCAGAATGGAGCTTGAGAGAGCAGGCCAGGGTTGCCGCCGGCAACAGGGGAAGCAAAGCTTTCCACACACCCTGGCCGGGCTCAACCGCTTAAGGCAACAAAGTTTCAATTATAATCCCAACACAATGGCTGCGGCCTCGGAGGGAGCCCCAGGCTTGGCTTGGCTCCGCTCCAGGCTACAAAGTTTCAATTGTAGAAGGAAAATAAATTCCAGATACCAGGGCCTCCGCTTGGGTTACCAGGGGGCGTGGCCGGCCTGCAAACCACCACAGGCCCCTCGCTCAGGACGCCCCACACCCCAAGGGAAACCCCACCTGATCTGGGACGCCCTTCAGGGCAAACCAGCTGGCCCCCACCCCTGTACCAGGCCTCTATCCTATCTAATAAAAGAGTAATATACAGATTGATCATCACTGCAACACACAATATAGCTGCCCCCATGTGGTCAAAGATCCTGCCCCCATGTGGACACAAGATGGCCACTACAAGATGGCCAGCAGGAGAGGGCAGTTGGGAGGAACCCAGCCTGCAAGGGAGGGCAGTTGTGAGGGATCAGCCCTGCAAGGGAGGGCAGTTGAGAGGGACCAGGCCTGCAAGAAAGGGCAGTTGGAGGTGATCAACCCTCCAGGAGAGGGCAGTTAGGAGTGACCAGGCCGGCAGAGGAGGGAAGTTGGGGGCAAACAGGCTGGCAGGGGAGCTGTTAGGCATCAATCAGGCTGGCAGCGGAGTGGTTAGGGGGTGATCAGGCTGGCAGGCAGAAGCAGTTAGGGCCAATCAGGAAGGCAGGCAGGCAAGCGGTTGGGAGCCAGCAGTCCTGGATTGTGAGAGGGATGTCCGACTGCCCGTTTAGGGCAGTCGGACATACCTCAAGGGGTCTCATATTGGAGAGGGTACAGGCTGGGCTGAGGGAGAACCCCCCTTCGTGCACGAATTTCGTGCACCGGGCCTCTAGTACATTAATAAAATGATTTAAAAGTTTAAACACCTTAAATTTAAACAATGTCATATGTCAAATCTATTCAATAAAAAGTGTTTTAAAATCTCTTACTTGTGTGGAACATGGATTACAGAACACAAGAGTGGAAATATGGACAAGTTAAATAATAGAGACTAGGAATAGGATGGTGTAGTGAAGGTGGAGAAAAGCTGAGGAATCGGGAATATATTGGAGGAGGTACTAAGAAGATTATCCTTTTCCTTGTTAAAGGCTAGAGGGAAAGAAAAGGTCAAGAATATATCCAAGGGTCCAGCTGGCATGGCTCAGTGGTGAAGCATTGGCCTATGAATCAGGAAGTCATGGTTCAATTCCCAGTTAGGGTACATGCCTGGGTTGTGGACTTAATCCCCAGTGTGAGTGGGGTGTTCAGGAAGCAGCCGATCAATGATTCTCATCATTGATGATTCTATCTCTCTCTCCTTCTCTCTTCCTCTCTGAAGTCAATAAAAATATATTAAAAACATATATCCAAGGTTTCTAATTATGACACTAGCCATCACTGAGAGATCGTGAAGATTTAAATTCAAGTATGTGCGTGCAGGGGCTGTAGCTGTGGGAGATGTTAAGTAAGCAGGTGATGTGTCCCAGTGCCTCATTTCACCTATTATCCTCTCAGGGAAGGCTTGCTTACCTCCCTTGTAGGCCATGCACCCTCCTATATATTCTCATAAGCTTCATTCAGAATGCTTTTCACCGTTTCAATGCAACATCAGCATTTGTGATACAGTTTTTCCTCCTCATACCCTTCCCACTGGTCTGTAGAATCCATGAGAGCAGGACAACGGGAGTTTTTGTTCATTCTTTTACACTCAGCACAAGCACCATGCTGTGGACAGATCATGTCCCCAGCAAATACTTACTCAGCGCATAAACGCATTAATCCTAATTTCTCCTTTTTATCCTGCCTATTTCAAAGTGCTTGGTCACTGACAAACATCCACTCTACTAGACAGGAAACCACACACAGCTCTGATGTAGCCAGGAGTGACTAACTGCAGTGCTAAGATGAGAGAGCGTGAACAATGAGACAAAATATGCCAGGGAAAAAAAATCCTATAGACATACATATTCCTTTTGTTTAGAATCACTATAACATTCCAAAAGCAGGAGGAAAAAATATGTTATTTTTTTAAATCCCAAATTATCTGAAATTGGTTAGCCCAAATCAACCAGGTTTTATTTGTACTTCTTCCACAACATCTGTATCTCACATATGAAGAAACTGAGGTTCAGGGAGATCAACTGACTCGCTCAAAGTTTTGAATCTAGATAGTATGGGAGCCAGGATTCCAACCTAGGACTACTTGGTTTGATCTTGATAACTGTATGCGTTCCACAGCACCAGGCTGTTTCAATCTTTAAATCCGTTCACATCCCAACTACATTGCCTTTTTTTTCACCCCCTTTCATGTTGTGGGTGTAATTCTGAGCACAACCAACATACCCTTGAGTTGAATGAACTGAAGGAACCGTCACTGTGGTGTTACATTCTTTGTTAGTAACTATCCCAAGTAAAAATACCTCTGTAAGTGACTTTGACAACTTCAATTAAAAGAGAATTGTAGCATTTTGTTCGCTCATCTTTCCTCCATTAGATAAGGCAACACTTAATTGCATGGCCCTCACTGAAATATGGTTCACTTTCACCTCAAATATAAAATTATTGTCTGGGAGTGAGAGAGTTGAACGGTTAGCTTGCAATCTTACAGACCTTACAGTTAGGGGGCGAAAGAAGAAAAGAATGTTCCTTACTTCCCTCTCGTTGTCTCAAAGCTCGACTTTTGGTGGTTGGTGCTCTGGCTTTCCCTGGCGTCGCCTCTGCCGAGATGCGTTTGCCGTGGGGACCGATGGCCCACGCCGCCCGCCGAGTTCAGAGAAGTCACTGGACTCGACCTGCTGGCAAAGCTCTGAAGAAATTTCAGCGTGGAGCTGGAGAGGGCCACGGACTCGGCTCCGGGACCGAACCCGACGCCCGATCTGGCCAGAGGGGCAAGAGTCTGCAACTTCAGCTCCCGCTCCTCCGTCTCCGCTGTGGACGTGAGGGCTGGGCGGCCCGCGCCCGCAGGAGCAGCGCCGGTCTCCCAGGGAAGCGAGGCTGGTGGCAGGAGCCCTTCTGCTGAGGTTCTGGTCCCGGTGACCGTCTCCGCTGGCGGGATCTGAGTGGTGGGCAGCGGTCGGTGACCTGGTAGTTCATGGAGAGGAAGCGAAGCAGAGGCCCTCTCCTGGGAGTGTGCATCCCCAGACGTAGTCCAAGTCTGCGTGGTGTCCTTCAGCCCCAAGCCCCCGCTCCACACACTGGAAAGCAGGACAAGCAGCCTCGCTCCCTGCATCTCCGTGGTTGGAAGCCAGAAAGCTCATGTGAAACTGGGGAGTGAGTCCTTCTAGCCTCTTCGACGGCTGCTTCCACGCTGGCTCCGCTAGGACCGAGCTTTGCCAGCGGGAGATGTGCAGAAGGAAACAGGTTTCTGTGTGTTGAAGCGGGCTCAGGAAGCCTGATTTCCTGTTTCTGGAGGTTCGGGGTGATCTGTGACCTCTGGTCGGACGGGTCTATGGGAGCGAGAAGGGTTTCTGACGAGGCTGAGGGCAAATGGGAAAACACAGGCAATGGTTACCAGGAAAACCCGGGAGAAAAAAAATATGAAGTCACTTTGCTTCCCTTAGGCACACCTCTGCTTCACATGTTGCTCATTTTGAAGAGGAACTTCATGCTGACACTGGGGAGCATGGAGCTTGTTTGGAGGGACTGAACGAAAGAGGTTGCCGTTTTGTTCTCCTACACAAGGACATGGGGAAAAAAATGTGTCACCCTTCTTTTCCACTGTGCCCCATCCGAAGAGCCACCTTTTATTCAAGTGCTTATACACATGCACGCATAGAAACAAAAACTCCTTTGTGGTGTCTGCCCTTTCACACATCACAGGCTGAATAAATGAAAAAAAAAATTAAACCCATTTTTATAAATACACTTCAGCTGTAGCATTATGTGAAGTTAATCTGAATTATAAGTAATAAAAAAGCATAAACAATTGAATTATACAGGTATGTAAGGAGTTCACTTTAAATTTTGCTCTCAGAACATTTACCAGAACTAATTAATGAAATGAATAATCAGAATTTTACTTACTCTATTTTCTAATTCTGATCTTCTAGTGGTTGGGGGTAATTAGTATTTTACCGCTAAGGAATATATGAAGAAAAAGTGAAGTCACATGAGAATACAATAAAATGGGATCATATATAATGCTTTTGTACTTTTTCTGTGGTACAAAAGTATACTAACTGTAAGAAATAGAGAACTAAATTGATCAAATGCTTTTCTATGATTATTTTTCTAGTAGATATGCTTTATGGGATTTGTGATCTCACCACTCTATCAAATCTCTGCTTCTCAGACTTCAATTAAGCTCTCTCATCCATAAAAAGTTCCACAGGAGACTGATTATATAAATAACAAATTCATTCATTCATTCATTCATTCATTCAATAATTACTCAAACCTTAAGTTGGCTTCATCAAGGCACTTTCTTAGGTACTGAGATTATAAAGAAAATAGCAATATTCTTGGCTTTTATTTGTTTATGTTCTATTATGTGTTATCTGAAAACTAGATCCATATGTAATTAATATTCCTGTCAACCTCTGTGCCAAGCATTAGGCCCTTGCTAAATATTTAGTCATGTAATGTTTTCTTTCAGAATTGGAAAATGTGAAACCTAGTAACCTGTTTGGTTATGTATTATTATAGACATACTTTTGTTCCTAATCCTGGATACAGGTCACCAGGATTAGCAACAAGGCCTTATTTTTTCAAAGAATTACTAACTACTTGGTCTTAGTACTTTTTCTCCTCCTTAGTCTTCACCATTCATTTCTATGAGTACATTTTTAACATATTAGAGAGTATGTAATATAAGGTTATTTAAAGTAAAACACATTAATCAGCAGCACCTCCAATTGAATTTGATAGGGAATACAAAATATCTAATTCTCAGACATACCACGGAAAAATCCCACAAACCAAAAATGTCCAGCACAGACAATCCAGGCAGTAATTAGTTACTAAAAAACAGCAAAGAAACTCCACAATTTTCAAAGCACAAACACGGTTTTCAGTCCTAAGAAAAGACATTATAGCTTCTTTATCTAAAAATGTTATGGGCAACTAACTGCCTTTAGCTTTGAGCAGAATAGTAATTGGGAAAAACCCAAGTAAATTATTCCTACTTAATAGCATACAATTTTAAATCCATTTCCATAGTTAAATAGACTATTCTGAAAGTGTAAGAAGCAACTGGAATAATGGTGCACATATGTTTTGTAGAAAAAAAAAATCTTGATCCTGCTCAGGACAAATGAACTTTGGTGGTAAAGGGTCACTCATTGGATTTACAATTGATAACAAATAAATAGCTCTCAATGGTAATAAAAACTGAACTGATATATGCATAAACCATGGACACAGACAACGGGGTGGTGAAGACCTGGGGAGGGGGGCAGGGCAGGCTAGAAGGGGTCAATGGGGGAGAAGGGGGACATTATGTATTACTTTCAACAATAAAGATTAAAAAAAAAAACAACGGAACTGAGCTAAGTAATTATTTTGCCTCTTGTAAGGTATTGACCAATAATGACTTTTAGTTACCCTTAATCCAGCTTACAAGGACCTTGTGATCAAAAGGTCCCAGATCTCACTCAGCTTTCTTAGCTGTAACTCCCCAGAGAATCCCCAGCTCATTTGATGGTTTTAGATGTATTGGTTATCCCTTAATTGAAGACACAAACTATTAGTACTTCAGATACTGTCAGAGGCCTAATCTTAAATTCTGTTTTCTGAAACTCATTAATGCTCATCAAATAACAATTAATAAAAACCATATTCCTGGGATTACAGCCTGAAGAATGAATACTCAATCCATTCTTCTAGCTACTTTAAATACCACCCTTGAATTGAGTTTTGTATACTTCCACCCTATCATTCTGCTGTACACCCATTGCCCACTAGATAGTTTATATCCAATTATGTTTAACCTATTGCCGTTTATTCATCTCTAGTAATTTTATAAAAAAGAAATGATGAAACATTATATTATATGCTATCAGAAGGTTTTTGTCATTTTTCATTGTATCATAAACATAGGATGGAATATATATTGCAAAATGAGTTATAAGTGATGAGATAAAAGTTTTCTTTTCTTCCCTTATAATACATATGAATTAATTTTCTAATCACAAGAAAAAACAAAAATGTTTATTAAGCATAAACTGAGCCTGGTCCCTTTGATAAGGAAGATTCTTTGGCTAGGAGACCTTATCCACCGGAGCAGAGTGGGGAGGGGAACTTGTGGTTAAGGCCATCTGAGGCTCTCTTATTTCACATGTCAAGGCAGTACATAATATTGCATCTTAATTTTAGTCCTTATACCACACAAAGGTTAGAAAGCTCTATTGTAGAGGATAAAGAACTCTCTGGAGCATTGCATTGCTCAGATCTCAAATTTAATTAAAAGGTAAATCCTGATCATATTCTCAAAGTATTTAAAGACTGTGGTGAGTTAAAACTAATTAAGGCTGCAATAACTTGAGTTTCAATTAGACCTAGCTCAACTACAAATTGGGGCGGTTCTGCTCCTGCAGTGGAGGCCTGACAGGAAAAGGGGTATTCCCCTCTCTGAGGTAAATATTATTTACTAAAGTTCTTTTACTCATAATGCCTCTCATATAATAAAAAAATTATGAGGTAAATGAATAATTTTTTTCTTTGTTAATCCTCACCCAACGATATTTTTCCACTGACTTTTAGGGAGAGTGGAAGGGACTGGGAGAGAAACAGAGAGAGAAACATTGATGTGAGAGAGACACGTCCATTGATTGCCTCCTTCACTTGCCCCACTGGGACCGGGGATAGAGCCTGCAACTGAAGTATGTGCCCTTGACCAGGAATCAAACCCCTGACCCTTCAGTCCAAGGGCCAACGCTCTATCCAGCCAAAACAAATAAAATTTTTAAAATTTTAACCCATAGTCAAGAAGACATCAATTGAAAATATCCAGAAAAGGCCCCAATATTAGAAGTATCAGAAAGGCAATTTAAAATAAGTATAATAGAATGGGGTGGAGAATGTGAGCTACATGTCTTGAATGCAAAGGGAATTTCAGTAGAGATGAAAACTATAATAAAATATCAAATAGAACTACTAGAAATAAAACAATATCAGAAATAAAAATATATTTGTTAAGCTTAATAGCACATAAGTAATTATTTAAGAAAACACTATCAGTTAATACTAATTCAGGTCAAAAAGCGATTATCCAAATTGAAACAGAGAAGATAAATATATAAACAAAAAGAAAAGTGTCTGAGATTTGTCGGACACTTTCATATGGTTTAATATACATATAATTGGAGTAAACTAAGGAAAAAAAATAAAGGAGAAAAGAAAGAGATTAGGACAAATAATAAAATTTAAAGATAATAGGTAAAATTTCCCCCAAATTGATGGAACAATAAATTCTGAAAACTCCAAGAATAAAATTATACTTGGGTATATTGTAAGTTAAATCTTAAAACACAAAGAATAAAAAGAAATATTGAAACCACCCAAAAAAAGAATCCATATAACATAAAGGGTACAACAATTTTGACTGACTCTCCATTAAATACAATAAATAAAATAAAATAGTACAATGATATGTTTGAAATATTCAAAAAATAACCTATTAATTTATAATGCTATATATAGTAAAAATATCCTTCAAAATAAAGGGAAAATAAAGACATCTTAAGGGGAAAAACCTGAATTTGTTTCCAGAAAACTCACATGCTCCATATATTTGACAATTTAAATAAACTTGATATATTCTTTTTTTAAAAACCAACTAAAACTGACAGAAAAAGAACATAAAACCCCATTCATAATAAAACTTTCTAACAAAGAAAGCTCCTGACCCAAGTGACTTTACTAGTAAATTTTATAAGGCATTTAAGGAAGAAATATCACAAGTCTTCATGAACTCTTTTCAAAAATAGAAGATATAATATATCCTGACTAAATTTTTGAGGCCAGAAAAATACTAATAAAAAATATTACAAAACCAAATACTTTCACAAAAACAAAACTGCAGACTAATATCCATCATTGACATGACAACTAAATAACAGCCCTATGTAAAAGGCTACTATATCATGATCACATGGGATTATTTCAAAAATTCAAGGTTGGTATCCATTCAGAAATCAAGCTATGTAATCCTAATATATAAAAACCCTGGGTCATAATGACCAGTAATGACCGAGGCTCCACCAACCAGAAGTCAACTAGATTGCCATGGCAACCCAACACCTTCCGCTGCAGGCGGGTGCCCCAGCACTGACTGCTCAGCAGGTTGCAAATCAGGGCCAGGGAGAGGCCTGAAGAGAGAAGCAGGGACTGATCTGTTGCCTCTGAGGCAGCTTTTGATCAGCACTTGCCTCTCTCTTTCTCTCCCAGTCTGGCCAGCAGCTGCGCCTCCATTTCTCTCTAGGCCTCCACAGAGGCTGCTGATCAGCTCTGCCTTTCTTATCAGGCCCCATTGATAGGCCCAGAGATGCTGACTGGCATAGGAACCAACCAATCAGAACCAAATGTGGGTGCTGTGGGGAGCCAATGGCTGCCTAGGAGGCAGAGCTTCTGACTCTGACTGGCATAGAAACCAACCAATCAGAACCAAATTGGCCAGCAGAGGAGGGCAGTTGGGGGCGAGATCAGGCCAGAAGGGGAGGGCAGTTGGGGGCAACCAGGTTGGCAGGGGAGGGCATTTGGGGGGGACCAGGCCTGCAGGGGAGGGCAGTTGGAGGGGACCAGGCCTGCAGGGGAGAGCAGTTGGGGGTGACCAGGCCTGCAGGGGAGGGCAGTTAGGGGTGACCAGGCTGGCAGGGGAGGGCAGTTAGGGGTGATCAGGCTGGCAGGGGAGGGCAGTTAGGAGCAATCGGGCTGGCAGGGGAGCAGTTAGGGGCAATTGGGTTGGCAGGGGAGTGGTTAAGCATCGATCAGGCTGGCACGGCAGTGGTTAGGGGGTGATCAGGCTGGCAGGCAGAAGTGGTTAGAGGCAATCAGGCCGGCAGGCAGGTGAGCGGTTGGGAGCCAGCAGTCCTGGATTGTGAGAGGGATGTCTGACTGCCCATTTCCTGGTGGGATCGGGCCTAAACAGGCAGTCAGACATTCCTCAAGGGGTCCCAGATTGGAAAGGATGCAGGCTGGACTCATCCCCGCCCCGTGTATGAATTTTGTGCACTGGGCCTCTAGTTAAGTAAATGAACAGCAAGTCCCCTTTTGAAGGACTATAAATTTGCAAAAAGATAGAAATGACAAAAACCTAATAATAAATCATTGAACAGCAATTCGAAATTTGTTGGTTTGTTTGTTTGTTTGTTTTACCATAGCAAAGCCACTTAAGGTAGAAAAACAAAGAGCCAATAATATCCCCCATCTTCTAGAAACTAAATTAAAAAAGTGTGGTCATTCACCAAAATACAAAGTAATCTTTCTGAGAAGGTTACTTTTCTTAAGCAGCAGGAAATTGGTTAATATAATACCCTAATTTAAATAAATAGATTAAATTTAGAGATATCCTGGATATTAACAAATCATCATTAGTAATAAATTTAGGAAATGACCAGATGTTGTAAGCAAGTGTTATAATCAAAACAAAAAATAGCTCACAAAGCACATTATATCCATCTGGAGTGTTCTCAGTAATTGTGATGTATAACTTATACTCAACGCCTTCATTAGTTTTATTATTACTCTTCAGTTCTCAAAAGCTAAATTATACGTTGAAAGGTAGCCCTATAGAAATGGAGTCAGTATACAATTTGCAACAATATAAACTGAGTAAAAATATGAGTTGTAACAACAGTGCTGATTAGAATAAGACATCTTACATTCATCATGGGCAACTTTGACAAACACAAAACATCTGTAATTGAGATTCCTGTCTTGGCACTTCATTAAACAAAGGCATGGAATTCATTCATACACATGTTAACATTCACAAAAATGAGAATACTTGCTTTTCAGTTAGAAGAAACAATTTTAGCAACATAGTACAGTCAACATTCTCAAATTGTGAAGATTTCATGTCATGTCTAGAAAACAGGCACATTCCCGGTGAAGTCCTATAATACCTTAGAATAAGCAGTTCCTAAATTTAAAAATGTGTTTGCTTCTAATTTAAAAAATGAAATTTTAGTTTTGAAGTATGTATTTGGCAGATTGGAGTTTTAACTTAACTAGATACTAGCATCCATTCAGATAAAGTTAAGAAATTGCCTCCATTGGCAGTTACAGTTTGTTGCTTATTTTACTGTATGCAAATCTATGTATCACTGGTTAAATTAAAGAAACAGTAAAGGAAATTATCCACTCAAAGCATTGCTATGACGATAGGCAGAGGAATTCTCGGGTTTGCATTTCTTCAGAGCAGCCACACATGCCTTTCCTTCAGTTTACCAGTGCTTCTGCTCCCAAATCCCAATAGATAATGCTCTCTCTCCTTAGTACATCTACCCTTCTCCAATAAATAGCAGTTTTTCACATATTCTTATGGGCCCCCTTCCCTCCTAACCCTTTATTTCTTTGGAAACTAGTCAGCACAGTGTAGAAATAAGGCAGCATAGCAAATAGTACAGGTTGGAACCTTGAACCTGAGATCTTTGTTCTCATTCCTCTTCTGTCATGTACTACTGGTCTGACCTTGGACATATCCCT
This sequence comes from Eptesicus fuscus, assembly GCF_027574615.1. Lineage (NCBI taxonomy): Eukaryota > Metazoa > Chordata > Mammalia > Chiroptera > Vespertilionidae > Eptesicus > Eptesicus fuscus. The sequence continues at coordinate 58,048,935 of NC_072474.1, forward strand.
TGATCTCACCAAGCTTTAGTTATCTCTTCTGTATTCTTCTTCTGATGATGATTATATGAGTTGGTGCATATGAGACTGTCATATTGTAAAACAGTATATTGGTAAAAGCTGAGATATTATTATGTCAAGAAGCCAGAGCTATAATTTATCTGTCTTATGTTTATCGTTGGCTTTATATTTTCTCTCCTCTTGGCAAAAGCCTGGACCCACCTATCTTTGAATTTCTTTTTAGTATAAAACAGAATTATTTTTATGCTAAGCATTAGAAAGCCTTTTTGTGTGTTTCTCACCTATTATTAAAAAATTTTGTTGACAGATTATCAATTTAATGAGTTCTCCTTTCTTATACCAATAGAAGGATAGAATAAAACAGATTTGCCTTGTCTTAATAATTATAATTGATAGCTCATTGTGCATTAATTTTGTGCTAAGCATGTGTTAACTGGCATATAAAACTGTATTATTTTATGTAATTTCTCTAACAACTCATAATATTGTGACTCATAATCCCCATTTTACCAAGAAATCTAGGGACTACCCAAAGTATGGCAACGGAAAAGTGATCAAACTGCCTGCCATTTGAACCCAGATCTGCTACCTCTGGGACGTAAAATAAACCCTGGTCAACCTGATCTCATGTTTTAATTTATATGTTTAGTTTTTGTTGACACATGAAGATAATTTCTGTTATATTATAAAACTGACAAACACATACATAGCAAATGCATTGACTAGTTTCAAATGAAAAGAAGTCCTATTTGCAAATGCATCAATTATCCCCCCTTCCCCCCACCATGGTTTCTATACCCAGAGCAATCAGAATTTCTGTAAAATTGAAGCAGCAACATACTACATCCAAAAGGTTAACAGTTTCACAGTATGATACAGTAGTGACTTAGCCTATCAAGTAAAGGAAAAGCTGAATAATTGACTGTTCCATAAGCAGTAATAACATTATAACAGTTTTCAACATAAATGCTTTTCTTCAGGCTATTTTCATATATACTGTTAAATTCTTCCAAATTTTCTGTACACATTTTTCTAATGGATTATGCCAAGTGCCATGCATTTTAAAGGAAAATTAATGCTTTAAAAAATGCATTGTATGTTCCACCAAGTACTAACACTGCTAGTACTCAAAATAGAGCTGTAGTCTCATTAGAAGCAACAATAACAAACTTCTATTAAAGAAGTACTTCAAGCAGAATGTTAATTTAAAAATATTCATAACTCTTACCTTAATATTCTTTGTCCATAGATATAAACTAGATGATAACATGTGGAAACCTCTGTGGGCCTCTCTTTAAACTGTCTCCAAACATCCACTTATTTTCAGAACTGGAGAAACAGGAGCTTAAGAGGGGCATGGGGGGAGGACCTTTTATTCTCTGCCATTATTCTCTCTGTGAATGCCTAGCAACAAAATCCCAGACCAAGAAACTAAGATGCCCGAGGGCGCTGACCCTCAGTGCCTTGTGTCCTTTTAGTGTTGCACGTGATCCTAGAGCTCTTACTAAAAAGTGTTATCCAATCTGAAGGTTTCGTTGCCTCTGTGATTAGTGTTCTGAATAATGTGAGGCTAAGAGTTTTCTCAAAAACCTTATGGCATTACATTTTGTTCATTAATAATATTTAAGCTAGTATTGAAAAAAGACATAGTACACATCTTATATATAAGATTTTGCCTTAATCCTACCCTATTTAAGAACAAGGGAGAAAAAAGGAGCAAGCTAGGATAATCTGCTCTAGCTTTTAGATTAACACCATTCTTCAGCATTGGGTTGCTTTCCTGAGAGCATTTCATAGTCAGCCACACCTCACTGATAAAATCTACTCTAAATCTTGGCTGAGGCATTCTACAGTTTCTTATACAGCTCCTACAAGTGGATGCAAAATGAATTCTGGGGATTCTGCAGAACTTTTCTGGAGCATGGAGACATGTTAGTCAGCTCACTGCCTTTACACAGAGCTTCTGCCTCTGGTTCAGCATGTGCCACATTTCTCCTGTTGAGTAAGTAGATCTTCCTCGGCAGCCCTTTGCTCTGTTGACTTTTTAATACCCAGGCCAACTCTTGCGCTTGATCGGTGGTCAATAAATAATATGTGGTATTGCTTCTGTAGTGGAAGCTTGGACATAAATTTGAGTTCTTCCCCACAAATATTTTGTTCCCTGAGAACTTCTTCTCTCTCTGGACAGCTGAGACTGCCCAAGGAAGTACACTGCTCATTTTTAAAAAGCCGTCTCCAGATGTTATCACATTCAGATCTCTGTCTGAAACCCTTTTGAAAGTTTAGAGGCATATGGGTGGAAGAGTTCTTGTATCTAAATTTCAGTGAGTTTTCAATGTTCTGTTTTTGAGAGACAATAAAAAAATTATTTAAGAAAAAAAACCCCTCAAACACAGGAAAGAAATGTACTTGCATCTTTCATTGCTCTTCCTCCTTCCTCCTGAACGGAATATCTGGAGCTCTGACAATCACCTTGAATCATGACAATAACTTAGAATCGAAATCTGTGCAGAACAAAGCACTAGTATGGATTAGCATGGGTCCTGGACATTATGATATATTGCACCAATGCTGGCTGCCCTGACCATGTCCAGGCTTCTTGAATAAGAGAAAGAACTAAACTTCTATCCATCACAAACCACAGTTAGTGGGAATTTCCAGTGATTGTCATTCAACTCAAATGCTGACTAACATAGTAACTGACACAGAATGTCAAACATTGTACACTATCTTTGAAAATAATTTTGAAAGTTGAATCAATCAATAAACAATTATAGAAAAGTTAACAATTTTTAGGCAAGTTTTTACTATGAGTATGACTTAAGAGATAATGGAAGAACAGAGAAAGGCAAAGATATTTCAACAATAGGACTACTTCTTGAATGGCATCTTAACAATTTATATTTGAAGGCAGGAAAAAAGTAATTGCAAATGTTATGCTTTGGTTTAAATGACCTTGAACAGGACTAAAAAATATGTATCCTCCTTCTAATGTTTCGATTTTCCTCATTGTTTTTTATCTTTATCATAAATATAATTTTATGCCTTCTTAGATATATTTTATATGGTCTAAAAAATAGTATGTTAAAGTGATTCAAATTCAAAAAGAATAAATCATGCTAAAAAGTTGACATTCCTCTCTGCATTTGGTGAGAATCAATTGGTTCTTGTGTGCTAATGAAATATAACTCAAATTTAACTTTTCATCTGACAATGTAAGAAAAGTAAAATTTGGTACTTTAAAAGTGGTTTTATTTATATTAGAAATTTCATCATGATAAAATACATCATTATTCAAGGGAAGAAAGAACAGTCCAGGTTGTTAACTCTGGAGTCAGTAAAATCTGGATTCAAATCCTGATTCTATAGTTTATTTTCTGTATTATTTTAGGAAAATTCTTTAGGCAGCTAGATCTCAGTTTCTTTTTATCTTAAATAGAAATGCACATAGTAGTGCTTTTTTTACATATCACAGCCTAAAATAAATTAACTAGGACCTTTCAGTTTTTCCTAATTCTTGACATCATGCTATTTATCCTATATAATAAAAGGCTAATATGCAAATCAACCAAAAGGCAGAATGACCGGCCGCTATGAGGCTCACTGACCACCAGCGGGCAGATGCTCAATGCAGAAAATGCCCCCTGATGGTCAGTGCGCTCCCACAGGGGAGTGCTGCTCAGCCAGAAGCTGGGCTCACGGCTGGCGAGCACAGCGGCATGGCGGGAGCCTCTCCGGCCTCCGCGGCAGCACATGTCCGACTGTCAGCTTAAGCCATCAGTTGGATATCCCCCGAGGGCTCCTGGACTGTGATAGGGCACAGGCCAGGCTGAGGGACCCCCCTGAGTGCCCGAATTTTGTGCACCAGGCCTCTAGTTTTTAAAATAATACAGTTGGCATAACCCATCTTTATAACTTCATTTATGTCCTGAGGAGCTCAAACTCTCCTCTCCAGTAAGCCTACTCTACCCAGTATCATCCCATCTTTCACAGATACTTCTGCTCCTACATGACTCCAAAGCACACAAAGACATGAAAGATATATTTTTTATTGTTGTTGTTTATTAATTTGAAATATCTCTCACTCTTAAAAAATTGAGATAGAATTTATGTGTTAGAAAATTTATCCCTTTAAAGTCTACAATTCAGTGATTTTTAGTATATTCACAAGATTATATAACTATCACCACTATCCAATTCCAGAATATTTTCATCATTCCAAAAAGAAACCCCATATCTATTATCAGTAAGTTACTATTCTCCCCTCCCTTGAACCTGTAGCAACCACTAGTCTACCTTCTGTCACTATGTATTGGTGATTTCTGAAAATTTCCCTAAATGGAATCACACAATATGTGGTCTTTTGTAACAGGCTTCTTTCACTTAGCATAATGATTTCCAGGTTCATTTTCATTGTAGCATTCACTAGCACTTCATTCTTTTTTATGGCTGAATAATATTTGATTGGATGTGTATATCACGTTTTGTTTATTCATTCATCAGTTGATAGACAATTGGTTGTTTCATCATTTTGCTATAATTCATAATGCTACTAAGAGCACTTGTGTGTAAGTTTTTGTGTAGACATATGTCGCAATTTACTTGGGAGTTGAATTGCTAGGTCATAAAGTAACTCTACATTTACCTTTTTGAGGAATTCTCACACTTTTTCAAAATGGTTACACTATTTTACATTCCTGCCAGCAAAGCACAATGGTTCCGTTTTCTTCACATCCTCGCCAATACCTTTTATTGTATGCCTTTATGACTTTAGTCATTCTAGTGGGTGAGGAGCTTCATTGTTGTTGTTTTTTTTACCTGCTCTTAAATTTAGAACAGAACAGGAGTCAAGGAAAATATTTTTAATTGAATTGTTACTACATTACTCCAAAATTTTCTCTCTTCTGGGAATTTTCTTTCCCATCTTACTTGCCTTTCCAGATTCTAGGAATTCTCCTCATTTCCTGTTTTTATAAAAGATAACTAATGATTATAGTTCACCATTATATTTTCTGCCCTAATCTTTATGGCACATATTGTCTACACTGCATATTTATTTACTATTTTGCTTTATTATCTCCTAATATATACTTCTTGTCTTTCCAACTCTACCTGTATGTTGTTTGATCTATAGAACCATGTCTTACACTCATAAGCAACCCCCATAGAATTTAGCATGTTCCTGAATATGTATACTAGGGCCTAAGTAAAAGCCTTTGGACATTGCTTTATATTACTTTACATTGCATTATTAATTTGGGAATATCACATTTCCTTGATCTTCTCTTGGCTTTTTTCTTTCTTTCTACCTTATTTTCTAAACATTGTAAGCATTACTTTTAGTATTTAAAATTATTCACGTTTTTTATTCTATAGCCTCTTAGTATGTGAAAACAAAAGGTTTTTAATAAGATAAAGTGAAATATTTCAGGTAAATTGTTGAGCACTTTAAAATTGTCTATTCTAAACCCAATCTTACCTAATAATAGAGAAACATGTAAATTGACTGTACCTCCGCTACGCCCACAGCTAATCAGAGTGAGTATGCAAATTAACCCAACAAAGATGGCAGTTAATTTGCATACATACCTGGGTCCTGGGAACCTCCTTGGCACCCAGGTCACTCCCAGCCGGCCATTGGGCGGAGGCTTTAGGCTTGGGAAGGGGCTGAGCCTGTGATCAGAGGGGTAAGTGGGGAACCCCTTCCCAAGCCTAAAGCCTGGGGCAGAGGCTTTAGGCTTGGGAAGGGGCTGAGCCTGGAACCAGAGGAAAAGGGAAAAAATCAATGGAAATATATCCTCAGTGAGGATAAAAAGAAAAATAAAGAAAGAAATGTCATATCCTATTAAAGGCACATCTTGAAAATGCCTAAAGAAAGTTGTCATTTTTTTCATGGTGAAGGGACTGGAGTCCGTGTTGATGAAAATACTTTGGCGGCTGGGGTGACTGGCAGTGGCTGCAGCAGCAGGGTGATGGGGCTGGCGCTTTCCCCTGATCAGCCCAGTCACCTCCCACAAAGGGAGGCCAGACTGTGGCTTAGGGCATCCCCTGAGGGCTCCCAATAGGTGAGAGGGGGCAGGCTGGGCTGAGGGACCCCTTCCCAGTGCACGAATTTCATGCACCGGGCCCCTAGTCTATAATAATAAAAGGGTAATATGCTAATTAGACCAGATGTCCTTCTGGACGACCTTCCAGATGAAGCCAGGGCTGCGAGGAAAACCCTGGTCCTGGGTGCGAGAGAGAAGCCGGTGCTGGCAGCCGGGTAAAGAAAGGCCTACTCTCGAATCTCTAGTTTTTAATAACCTTGGTAGTTTACTACTAAACATCTGCCATTTGCTTTGTGTTCCAGTGAGCCACTGGGTAATTATAGCTAAAACAAATAACATAAAATTTTTAAAGTTGGCAAAGTCACATTTTTAATTGATTTGTGTGTCAATGTGAATATGGTAGAAAAATAAAAAATTTTCCCTAAACTCCATGTTTTCAAGTATAACCCCATTTCTAAGCTCTTCTTTACAGAAAACCAGTGGACTATATACTTCCCTTGACCACTTCCTCAACCCCTAGGATCTCCATACCCCATACCTTTAAGTAAGATTTTCATTGCTTCTTATTCCACTTGAATCAATTATTCTCAAGATCTCCTGGCCTAGATCCATAGTTACTGGTACCTCTTTCTTGCCAAATACTAATGATCAAATTCTCAGGCCTCATCTTATTCCAGTTATCAGTAGCATTTGACATATCGATGACCCTGCCTTTGTAGAAATACTTTCTTTACTCAGAACGTGGATAGCAGGGTTTCCCTGCATTTTTACCTCATCTCATTGGCCATTCCTTCTATTCACCTGAACCTATAAAGTTAGAATGTCCCATAACTTAGCATGTGGCGCTCTTGCATTCCCTATCTCCTTTTAGTACCCAGAGGGTCATCTCGTATTTGAAGATTTTTAAATGCCATTATGTATATATGACTCCAGAATTTATATTGCTAACTCAATATTCTATCTTGTTCTTCTAGAGCCATAGGTGTCTAATGTGTAAGTTCAAAACTGAGTTTATTATTTCCTATCACCATATTAAAACAAACAAGCCACAAACAAAAACCACCTCTCCTCTAGCTGTCTCACCCATGTAAACTACCACAATTCAACCAATTGCTTTCTCTCACAATGCACATCCACTGCACAAACAAATGGGACACCTCTGTTTATAAGATATATCTGGAGTCTAACCTATTTCTATGACCTCCATTTTTTCCAAATTAGTTTAATCCACTATCTTCTGTCTCCAGACTCTTGTGATTTTCACCTATGCGTTGGTTGCTCTACAATCAGCAGTGCACAGCAGTCAGAGTAAATTTTTGAAATGTAAGTCATATTGTAAAGCTGCTTCTTAAAACTACCCAATGACTTCTCATTACACTCACTATAAAATCCAATTCTTTTTAATAATCTTTAAGGTTCCCCAATGACTCTCTGCCTGATCTCATTGTCTATTTTTGTCTACCTGGCTTAATCCTCTCAGCCATACAGATGTTCTTCCCACTCCAAAAATACATCAAGCTAATTCCCACTTCAGGACTTTCTATTTACTATTTTCATTGCTGTTATTTTAGTCTCTTACATTTATGTCTTTTCTGAAATATCACCTTTACCAAGTGTCCTTTTATGACAAACTTATTACATCTATTCCTGTGTATCAGTCATAGTTCTTAGTTGCAAACAATAGAACTCACAATGGGTAGTTTAAGAAAAAAGAAATTACAAAAAATTTTAAGTAACACATCATACCAACACCACCACTCATACCAATGAATCTGGGGCCCCCTTTATATCAATATTTCTGGGGACAGAATACCAGAATTGGCCAGTACTATTCCTGAAAACCTAGACTGCTCTACCAACACATTGGTCAAGACACTCAATGTCCTGAATGAAACAAATGTCATGATGTTCAATTCTATATTGAGATCTTATGCTAGTGTATGTGTTTTGTAGAAACCAAGATATTGTCTGCCTCCCAGATGAAAGGTGGCTGGGAAAGTAAGCTTTCTATTTCCCACTTTTGGAAAGATGAAAAATCATAATCTAGAAAATTATCAAAACATAATGTGAGTGGCCAAAAAATTAGTCAGCCTTAAATGACATGTTCATTAGACACTATTTTTATTTTTTCTTGCACTATCATTCTCTATTGTTGTAGGATAATCTTATTTATTAACAGGTTATCTCCCCATTAAATATACTAGTAAGCTCCCTGAGAGCAAAACTTTTCTGTACTTGTAGCACTGTGCATTCAAGCCTTAATATGACATTCTATGCTTCTGTTGGCACATAGACAGACATACTAATACCTTTCAACTTGGAGTTGACCATCATAAAGACTATCTTTCATTTAAGACACTGAGTTTCTTGGAAAATAGAGGTGTCTGTGTCTTCAGGAGCAATAAGAGCCAAGTATCTGACATCCAAGTTAATCTAATTTTTTAATCTTCCATTGCCTCATCTGTAAAATGCAGATTGCAATAGTACCTGCTACACAGGATCATTGTAAAGTGTAAATGAAATAACCTAGGATTAGCAAAAGGCTTTCCATTTAGAAAATGTTAGATAAAAATAAAAGTTATTTATCAACAATATCTGGTTTATCTCTTGTATATAACTACACAAAGTATCCATTTGGGGGAGGGGCACAAGATTTAACTGTCTTTTGAAATATAAATCCTTGAGAGAATACAATAAATTATTTTTATATTTAACACATAAGTTAGTTGAAAGCAAATTTTTTTCTATGAAATAATCCATAGAACATTTTTACCAGAAATAATTCACAGACTACACTCTGCTGCTGAAAGAAAAATATTATGAAACTACCAAAAATAATTAAGATACAAAACATACATATAATTAAAGTTTATCCACAAAAGTGGAAAATCATACATTATTTCACATGTAAAGCATAAGTGTGAAGGTGGAAAAACAATTCTAGCTGTGGGAAGTTATTGTTATAATATCCAATGTCTGTAAGAGATCAATCAACCTACAGGATGGAAATTTTACATGTGACTTGAAAATCTTAGAATTTTTAAATCCTTTCTCCCTCAAACTTGAAGGACATAGATAAATTTACCATCATTCAGCATACAATTGTTGGAAAAGGAAACGAGGATGATTAATTAAGGTTGAGTCTCTGTTCAGTTCAGGTTCAGTAACATGCACTGGAAAATGACACAAAATTATATTTTTCTGATATTTGATAAATGGGGTCATCAGCATCAAATAATTTTCTTCACTTTCTGCACCTTGTGGTTTGCTATTGAAGAGAATTTAATAAAGGAAGGCCAATCTCAGCACATACATGAGGATAAAAACATATGCTATCATTGATTTTGAGGTAAAATAAAAGGAGAGAAAATTTAATTTTTATAAAAACTTATGTATAACCTTTAGGAAAATATATGAGGGGAAAATTGAAGGCTATGTACAAATCCCAACAGATTTTATCGCTAAGTCTTCATATGTCCTAAATCAAATAGCTGCTTTGTAAATGTGTGACAATAATGTCTGAACTAAAATCTAATGATTTTAATATGTGAACTAAATGGGTATTTTAAAGAAAGCTGGGCCTCCGCTTATCCTTGCTGGGACCATTTTCTTTGTTATCACCCGGGCTGATGTTCCTCTTTTCTTTTCTCTAGTTATTTTATGTAAAATATAAAGGTATATAATCTTTATGTATGAAAGTTAAACCCTCTCTGATTAAAAAAAAATAATAATAAAACAACAGACCTATGATTTAGGTGACAGTATAACAAGTAGTTGTATTAGTAATAACAATAATAAAAATAGTACCAATGTATTATTTTTTAGCCTCTTCACTTGAAATCACATACAGTGTGGAATTTAGAATGCTTAGAATTATAATTAACTGTTTGATTCCCTCTAATTCAGGTCTCAAGAATATTAAAATATTTTAAATTAAGATAGATTCAAGGCAAGACTATATGAACAGTAAAATTGTCATTACTCTTTAAGAAGGCGGTTGGTTTTGGATATTGATTCAAACAAACCAATTGCAAAACATTTTTAAAAATCAGGAAATTTTGGTTATGGATTGGGTGTCAGATAAACAGGAATAATCTGATATGGGTTTCATGTGATAATGGTTTGTAGCTACATAAAAATATGGCTTTATTTGTAGAGATACAGACTAAAGCATAGGGGTGCATGAGTAGGTCTGGAATTTTGCTTGAAAATGTTTCAGCAAAGGAAAACAATATATATAAACAATTTTGTCAAAATTTAATACTTGAGTGTAGGTTATATGGAAGTTAATTTTATTATTTTCCTTTTCCTAATGCAGTTTTTAAAGGAGGACTGAGTTCAAAAACAGTGAAAAACTCATTGCTTATGAATGCCTTACAATATACAGATCATGTATCATAGAAATGTACATTTGAAACCTATATGACACTGGTAACCATGTCATCCTAATGAATTTAATAAAAATAAATAAATGCATCAAAAAGAAATAAGCCCCAACCACATCTGATCACATCTCTCTCCCTTGCTCACTGTGGGTGCTACACACGCCTTGGATGCTATGCTCTCAAGGCCTCTGCACAGACTGTTTCTTCTGCCTGGACCACTATTCCCCAGGTACCCACACAGCTTGCTCCTTCAGGTCTTTCCTTAATTGTCACATCACTGAGGCATCCCCTGACTATTTTATTTTAATTAGTTAGTTTTGTTATTATTTTTCAAATTGAAGTATCATTGCAACTAACATTGTAAGGTATTTAAAATGTACAATATGATATATATATCCTATCTAATAATAGAGTAATATGCAAATTAGCCATCACTCCACGACAAAAATGGCGGCCCCCATACCCACAAGATGGCGGCGCCCAGTCCCCTCAGCCCCACTGCTGGAGTGTCTGGCCTGTCCCACCAGCAAACAGAGCACTGAGAGCAGGGCATGGTTGCTTCCTTAGTGCTGCTGCAGCAGGAAGCCACCAGGCCCTGCACACACGGAGCCGGCGGAGGGCAGGTCCTGGAGTCTTCCCGTTGGTCGCCGCGGTGATCGGGAAGACGCCAGGCCCTGTGCACACGGAGCCGGAGGAGGAGCTGGTCATGGCGTCTTCCGGATGGTCGCTGAGGCAGGAAGACTCCAGTGCCAGCAGAGCAGGGCATGGCAGCTTCCTGATCTTGGCAGCCAGGAAGCCACCACGCCCTGCAAAGCCAGGCATGGCGGCTTCCTTAGTGGGGCAGTGGCAGGGAAGTCCCCAGACATGGCAGACAGAGCCCAGACAGCAGGGCTTGGGGGCTTCCTTAGTGGGCAGTGGCGGTGGGAACACCCCCAGGCCCCGCAGACAGAGCCTGGACAACAGGGCATTTGGGCTTTCTTAGTGTGTTCGTGTCTGGGAAGCCCTCAGGCTGGGCAGACAGAGCACACTGCAGGGCATTGGGGCTTCCTTCACATGGCACATGGCGGCAGCAGGCAGAGAGCCACAGCAGGGCATGGGGGCTTCATCTCCATGGCTGCAGGGAAACCTCCAGGCCCTGCAGAAAGCAGAGAACCATGGGGAGTGGGCCTAAGCCATCAGTAGGATATCCTCTGAGAGCTCCTGGATTGTAGAGGGTGCAGGTTGGGCTGAGGGACCCCCATGCACGAATTTTGTGCACCGGGCCTCTAGTATATATATATATATATATATCTATATATATATATATATATATATATATACACATCTATATATATATCTATATATATCTATACAGCTTACAATAGATATATATAGATATATATAGATGTATATAGATATATATAGATATATATATAGATATATATAGATATATACACACACACACATTGTGAAAGGATTAACTCCACTGAGTTAATTAACACATCCATCACCTCACATATTTACCTTTTGTGTTGTGTTGAATTATATAATACAGTGTTATCAACTATAGTCAGCATGTTATACATTAAATATGATTATTTTGTTTAAAATAGCAGCATCCACCACCCCTACCCCAATATTCTATATCTGTTTTCCTGCTTTATTTTTCCTGTAAAACTTATTATCTCATAAACTATACAACATACTTATATTTTATATGTTATCTGCCCCTCCTGACAAGGATGTAAACTCTATGAAAGCAAAATTTTGTTACTGTTCTATTCACTACAATATTTCCAGTATTGCTGAATAAATTAACAGGGCAGAGAAGTAGAAATACAGGAATTGTTATATTTTCACCTGTGGTTATTAGGCACGAATTTAGAGAGTGGGAGAAGTTATTAAAGGAAGAAGGGCAATGGTGGCAAAGTGGATCATCCCAGATAGGGCAGAAAGCACAGAAACATTTTCCTTGTTCAAAAATATCTCACAGCTTTTCATACCGTAAGATTCCATTTGAATATTTTGGCTGGGTGAAGAATTCTAAGGTAATAGATTTTATTTCAGTACTAAAAAAAATTACTCCAATGTCTCCTAGCTTACACTGTTTCTGACCAAAAACAAAACAAAATATGCAAACAAAAAACACTGATATCCTTGTCTTTGCTCCCTTCAGAGAATGTATCTTTTTTCAAGCAAGCAATTTGATTATGGATATGCCCTGGTATGTTTTTAATGTTTCCTGTGCTTATTGTTCTTGGAAGGTTGGTTTCAAGTTTTCATTAAATTTAGGGGAGCGGGGAGGGGGGATCACCATTATTTTTTCAAATACATATATATTTATCTTCTTCCATTTTGAGGATTCTAATTATGCATATATTTGGCCACTGAAAATTATCCCACAGTTTGTTGATGCTTTGTCGAATTTCTTAAATTGTTTTTCATCCTGCCTTTTATGGTGGATAATTTCTATTGCTATGTCTTCAAGTAGAATAATTTTTTGCACTGTTTTATCTGTTATTAATCTCATCTAATGTAGTCACCATCTTAAATACTGTTCACTTTGGTTTTTTTTTATATTGTCTATGTTTATGCCTATCTCATTTAATCTTACCTCTATTTTATTGAATACATGGAATACAGTTAAAAGTGTGCAATATCTTTGTCTACTAAACCTAACTTCGGTGTCATTTCAGGATCACTTTTAGCTGATTAATTTTTCCCCTCATTATGGGTTGAATTTTTCTTCTATGTTTTCATGCTTAGTAAATTTCAATAGAATGCCATACGTTGTGAATCTTTCTTTGTTGAGTGCTGGGTATTTTTGTATTCCTTTAAACATTCTTAAGTGTTGTTCTGGGATACATTTAAGTTCCTGGGAAACAGTGTGGTCATTTCAGTTCTTGCCTCTGATCTTTGTTAGGCAGAACCAGCGAAGCATTTAGTTCAGGACTAATTTGTGTTGCCTGCTGAGGCAAGACAATTCCTAGTGCTCTTATGTGACGTGAAATGTGTGGTTTTCCATTCCGGGTCTGAAGAGTAAGCACTAACCCTGGCCCGATGTGATCTTAGGAGTTTGCTCCCTCTAAGCCTTCTGCATGGTTCTTTCCCACTCCTCAGATTGTTTCCTCATCTGCATACGCTCAGCAGTACTCAACTGCAGACTGAGGATGGCCCTCTGCAGAACTGGGAGTTTTCTCTCCGAGCAGCTCTCTCCTGTCTAGTCTCTGCCCTGCAAGTTCTAGCCACCTTTGGTTCCCCAGTTCTCCAATTCCGTTTATTAATTCAAAGAGAACTCTCTGCTCCCTATGCTATGGCCTGGACACTTTCTCTAGGTAGTAACCTGGAGCAGCCATAGAGCCCACCTCATTTATTTCTCGTGTATATAATCACTGTTGCCTGGTATCCAACACCCAGAAAGTCACTTTTTCATATATTTTTCTGTGTGTGTGTGTGTGTGTGTGTGTGTGTGTGTGTGTGTTATATCAAGCAAAAGGATAAAGCTAGTCATCTTGGATGGAAGCAGAAGTCTGCTAATTCAGTTTCCTTTCGGGTTTATATCTGCTTGAGAGATGTAAGATGAAGACTTGTTTAAACATTTGGATTCCTATAGACTGAGTTTTCAGGTTGCGCTTACAATACTATGGAATCAATTCATTCTTGTATGTTATTACTAATGAGTCTCATATAGAGTTGAACATAAGACAAGATAATCATCATGAAATTTTTCCTTGTGTAAACGATCAGTAGTGTCAAGGAGATGAATGTATTTCTTCATTATGGAAAAATAGGGGAATCTTTTAATTTTTATCACTTAAGAGTACCCTTAGAATAACTATAGAGAAGACTCTAGTTCTAAAAAGTAGTTTTAGAATTCCACTTGCAATTTTAACAACATTAGAAAAGACTGACTCATGCTATGTTGAAATGACCTACTGTGGAGTGTTAAACTACTTCTATGAATAGCAGCATAAAGTGATTTGAAATGTAGCCCAGACTAATTATGTTTTTGTAACATCACAAACCTAAATTATTCAGAACTTTCCTGGATTTCCTTTTATCTGTCAGTATATTAACAAATTTATTATACCAACAAATCTTTTGACAAACTGGGGAGAAGAAGGTGACAGAGATGAAGCAATAAATAATTTATATACAAGTATGAAGTGGAGGGTTTAATATATTACTTTGGAATTTTGCTTTTCTTTAACCAGAAAATAAAGCCTATTCTAGAATTGTTTTATTTTTTAACATACTGAAATTAACTCAGGATTTTTAGTAATAAATAATTGCAGGCAACACTCGTTTATTATGTGATTATTTTTCCTCTTAAATAGCAACATTTTATTAAATGAAAGTTATTTTTGCTATTATCAATACTTAAGATCTTTTGGCAAATTAAAAAAACTATAGCAAATAAACAGATAATCTAATAAAGATATCCAAATAACTAAGAATATATATATATATTTATAAAAATTATTTTACATAAAAAGCTCCAAAAATATTTTTAGTGAATCAATAAAGGTATACATTTATACCTTTTGACTGCATTTATAAAATTAATTACATAGACTGTTTCTGGAAAGGGGACCTGGCCTTGGGGGATCTGCCTAGGGTCAGCTGGTAGTGTGTGGGTTCTTGATTTGGTGCAGGAAAAATTTCAGAGTCTAGATGACTATGAGGGAACATTTATTAAAACTGGGCACATAAAACAAGAAAGGGCTTAGCACAGGGGAAGTAACAGGAACTTGCTAACTTAAGTAGCTGGGCTGGCCTAGCTCTCTGGGAAGCCAGAGAAAAGGGGCCTTGGGGTCAGGTTCAGGGGGTTAACCTGGGACGAGCTGCTGCTGCCCATTACTCTCCTGGTTGCAAGTCTCGTGAAGTCCTTGAGGGTTTAGCAGATCCATGCCTGTGGGGAAGAAAAGGGAAAAGGGAATGGTGGAGGCTGACCCCTGGGTCCTTTGTCTTGAAGCTTTATCTCTTTCTCTCTGGCAGGAATCTTAGGGGAGGTCTCTGAGGACAGTTTTAGCAGAATATTCATCAGTTTTCTAGGTGTGCACCTCCAGGGCCATGGTCTCCACCACTTGATCAGTGTCAGGGCAATGTGGTTATTAATCATTGTAGCTGGTCCTGGTGTCACCCAACTGGTTTTGCTGCTTTTCTGGGCCTGGAGCTGAAATTCAACTGAGGCCTCGATATTATTTCTAGGGAGGTGACCTTCTGTATCTGCTGTAAATTTATCTGCCAGTTTGTTCGGCTCTCTGACTCAGTTTCCCTATTCCACTTGTCCTGGCTTACTGGCCTGTTTCAAGAGTATTTTAAAAGTTCTAAGTTGTTTATTTAAACAAAGAGGAAATGACATAATTCTCATTGTTAAATAATTTGAGTATTTTATTAAAATGTTAATTTTATTCTTCCAAGTCTAAGGTATGTATTTATTGTGTTGCCAGAGTTGCATGTTGGTTCATAGATGATAATCTTCATTGTTCAGAAGAAAAAGCCATTCTCATCTTTAACATTTCTTATACAAAGTAAGGTCTATTATCTTTGGAAACTGAAAGTATCCATATTGTCTCCTATAGCTGCTATTTTACTGTTCATTTTTAAACATTATCTGAACTAATCTCTTTTTTTTAGTAGTTGCTAACTTAAGTAGGTACATAATATTTAAATTTATAACAACTTCAAAGCTATACACATTATGCAATATAAAAGAAATGACACATGTGCTGATCCAAACTCAGAAATATAGAATGAATAAAGTACCATATCTTTCTCTCTTTTTAATGTATTGATAATATGGGCTGACATGATCCTATGTTATTTTTTATTGAAAATTAGAGAAAATGTAGCTTTAAAGCTCATGCAATTTTATTTCTGAACAACAGATGGCAGTATCAAATTCTAGATTTACTACAGTTTTTTTCTATTTGTATTCTTTTCTTTCTTGTTTTTTTTTTTTTTTCTTTCTTTAAAAAAAATCATGACTGTCTTACCCTCAGAAACACAATTAGTGTTAATTCAGGAAATACAGTTTTATTGGCATTCGGTCTTGAAGAAAAATGTTTGCAGTGTCCTGTTCAAAATACTGTTTTTTCCAGAATATCTGACCGTATTTGAAAAGCTGATAGATCACATTTAGAGGCATTAACATCAAAACAAATAATATCAAGCTCCCAATCTAATTGGTTACACTAATAGGACTGAAACTTCCTCTTTTAAAGTAGGATATTCTCCTCTGAGCATCAGTAGAGATTAGGATGGCCTGTGAGAGAAGAGGAAAACTAGAACTAAGTAGCCACGGGGAAGCCCAATGCCTGACAGGCACATGGATCACAAAATCCTATCTTCCCTGTAATCAAGGACACTTAAGAGTAAGTGGTTTTCACTTCTCCCCAAACAGAGGGTAAATAACTTAAATGGCCCTACTCAGGAAGATAGATGGTAGAAATCCAATTAGTGCCCTTTATGCCAACTACACCCAAGAACAGATGAAGTTAAGGGAATAAATCTCATTTTGGCTCATCAGCATAAAGTTGATGAATATTCTATTGAGATCCTCCCCTATGACTCCGTTAAAACCTTAGCTTCTAAAACCTTTAAGCCAAAGGACCCAGGGTGTGCTCTCCCTCTCCAGAATATGCCCACACTTCTTTTTACCTCTCAGGTGTGCATCTCCTAACTCTAAAGGTCCCCATGAGACTTGCAAGCAGGAGAGCAATGGGCAGTGGCAGCTCCTTCCAGGCTAAACCCCTGAACCTTCCCCAAGGCCCCTTTTCTCTGATTTTCCAGTGAGCTGACAGTGACCCCAATGAGGCTCCCTCTCTCTCTGTTGCTTCTTCTATCCTAAGCCCTTCCTTATTTTATGTCTGCAGCTTTAACAAATGGACTCTTAAAATAAGAAATAATGAAAATTAAAATATATAAAATAAAAGGTAAAATAAAATAAATAAAAATTTTCAGTCTAGGTTAGAATATACTAGAGAAGCTGAGAAGGAAGAAAAATGAAAGAAAAAATAGCATAGTTCTCACAGAAGAGAGATACTCCAGTCTGGTATAAAAAGAATAGATTTATTTATTACAGGATTTTGCCATAGACGTGAGTTCTTTGGCAGACACATTTAGATTCACAACTTTATCCTGATGACTCTCCTATTCTGGTTCGTCCTGGAGCTGCCAGGTGAGGCCAGAGGTAGAGTTGTCAACCTCAGGTGCTTTTCTGTTTATGCGTTCTACTAGGGGCCCAGTGCACAAATTCGTGCATCTTGAAATGAACTGTGGGCCACGAGGCTATGGTGGGCACAGGGGCAGGTCTCAGCCCATCTTCCATGCCCCCGCCTGGCCCCTCCTGCTGCCATCCCCTGTACCCTCTCTGCTGGCAGCCCCGCTCCCACTGCCATCGCTCCCACATGCGGCAGGCGCTGGCCCTGTTCTCCCTTCAGGAGCAGGGGGAGGTGGAAAAGCCCTCAGGGGCGATCGGGGCTGGCAGCTGCCACTCACACCCGCTGACAGTGCCGAGTGATTGGGCCAGCACCGGGTACCGCCAGCAGTTGCAAGTGGCGGCTCCAGTGCCGGCAGTGGGCGCAAGCAGAGTCGACACCAACAGCGGGTGTGAGCACCAGGTGGGACCGTGGTACGCGGATGCAAGGAATTTTCAGTAACCACCAGAGGCTCACCCTGATGATAGCGACCAGTGCCCTGTCTGGCACCCCTGCTCACCTGCTCCACCATCCCACCACAGCCAACACCGCCCATATTCTGCACGCGCCCCCTGGTGGTCAGTGCATGTCATAGAGACCAGTTATTCGGTTGTCCGGTTGGTCCACTGTTCGGTCTATTTGCATATTAGGGTTTTTTATATATGGATTATATCCCACTTTGAGCAATCCCAGAATGGTTTCTGTTGACCAAGTGTTTCTTGTAGAATTTAGCCTAAAATATTTCCTTGATCTAGCATTATCCCATTTCTCTCTGTATCCTTTTTCTTTAAAAACCTACTTTCCCTTTTTGTTTTCTTTATTATTCAAAAGTTAATTATCACATCTCTTTGTTCTTCTCATTTAGCAAGGTATTAATAATTTATCTCTTTCCGTGTTTGATACCTCATCCTTTTCAAATTTTTCTTATGCTTGACAAAATAGGGTTTTAATGTAACTAAGCAGTTTTAATCCCATTGAAATTTTTTTTTTCTATTTCAGAATATCTCTGCATGTTCTCCACTGAATTTATATAAATAGCTTGTTCAATGATTTTGACTAAACCATAAACAGCTCTGCTGATTTAATAGCATCAAGAGTAACATTTAACTGTTATCAATTTTCCCAGAATTGAAAAACAAAGAGCCTTAAGTAAATTGCTGATTACTGCCAGTGTGCAGAACTCCATGGTGTTACTATTTTGGGGTTTCATGGTGTTTTCAAAAACAAACACACCAAGAAACAAAAATGAAAGTCAGTGGTGGACTGAGAGCTGTGAGGGGCTCAGGTAAGCTGTGTCAGCAGGGTAGGTAGGAAACTCAAGTGTTCATAGGTGACAGGTAAGTATGTACATGAATGAAGATCACTTTTCTTGAAACATATTGATACCAGGACCATCTTTCCTATTTTCACTTTTTCATAGAGAAGTGGCACATTAGGATTAGTTTCAACTGCAAACAACAGAAAAAATGAAAAATGCCAATAGCATAGAAATAATTTCTCTCTTGTGGAGAAATTCAGAGGCAGTCAAGTGCTGGGATGGCTACTCTGTTCCAGAAAGTTCTTAGAGGCCAAAGTTATATCTAGTCCACTGCTCTGCCATCTCTAGTATACATCGCATGTCCTCAGAGTCCAAAATGGTAGTAGGAGCTCCCCCCCCCATCATAGCTGTGTTTTACAAAGTAGAATAAAGAAATATATGAAGAAGGAAAGGAAGCAAAAAAGGTGTGCACCAGCTATCTTTGAGGAAAGGTTCCAGAAACTGTCATATGACCCTTATGCTAGTATTGAGTTGGCCAAACCTTAATCTCATATTACACGAAACTGTAAGAGATTATAGAGGATACTAGAGGCCCGGTGCATGAAATTCATGCAAAGGGGGCCCCCTCAGCCCAGCCTGCACCCTCTCCAATTCGGGACTCCTCAGGGGATGTCCGACTGCCAGTTTAGGACTGATCCTAGGGATCAGGCCTAAACCGACATTTGGACATCACTCTTACAATCCTGGAACGCTGGCTCCTAATCACTCACCTACCTGCCTGCCTGGTCTCCCCTCACTGCCTCTGCGTGCTGGCCTGATCGTCCGCAACTGCCCCCTCTCTGCCAGCCTGGTCACTCCTAACTGCCCCCCCCTTGCCAGTCTGGTAGCCCCCAACTTCCCCTGCTGGCACAATTGCCACCAACTGCCCCCCCTGCCGGCATGGTCGCCCCATGCAGCCTGCTTGTTCAGTCGTTTGGAAGTCCCTCACTAACCTCCCTGCCAGCCTGGTCATAGGCAGTCATCTTGTGAGGGTGTGATGGTCAATTTGCATATTACCTCTTCATTATATAGGATACCTTTCTCTACTCTACCTGGACATTATCCTGGAATATTTATGGAGACCTAATGGAACTAATATCAAAAAGTCAAAGTAGTTACAAATCTAGTTCTTTACCCTTAAGTGGAAGTACAAATTTTGCATTAAATATCTCTCTCTCTCTCTTGTTTTTGGCCTTGGCAATCAAAATGAATGTGATTGAAGCTAAAATAAATGAAACAGCATTTACTCTGTTGTTATGGTAACTGGAATGGTTGAAATGTATTTATCATTTTCACAGCATAAATGATACATTTGTAACCATCTATTTTTTTAATTGCTGTAGGGCTTGCTTAATAGTCTGAGTATGAAGAAATATTTGTCTCTCTTGGCAAAAACATAGTTTTGACTAATTTGACACAATTTTAGCAGCTCTGTCATTTATTTCACTTAATTAAATTTTCATCTTGTTTTCATAGCGGGTAATTGGAAATAATATTTAAAGGTCTAAACATAAGAAATTTAAATTAATTACTTATAATTTTATTTGTAATTTACTAATAGATAAACAAGTTATTTCACTGGATATGAGACATCAGAAGAGAATATGGCCGATTACAGTGTCACTAAGGGCTTAAAGTAACGTAATCTACCAAGTAAGGTTATGTTCATATAGTTCACAGAATGTTGCAGTCCATATATTTGGTAAAACAACATTTTGATTATGACATGTACATATGGCTAAATGAAAATGAAGTGTTGAAAGATAAACCAAGTTATAAACTTTTGACCACTGTTGAAACTTTTTCCTATCTCAAAAGCAAAATTTTAAATATTTAGTTTTGTGATAAATGTACCATCCTATCTAATAAATTGGTAATATGCAAATTGACCATCACTCCAACACACAAGATGGCCACCCCCATGTGGTCACAAGATGTCCACCACATGATGGCCGGCAGGGGAGGGCAGTTGTGGGCGATCAGGCCAGCAGGGGAGGGCAGTTGGGATGGACCAGGCCTGCAAGGGAGGGCAGTTTGGGGTGACCAGGCTGGCAGGGGAGGGCAGTTAGGGACGACCAGGCATGCAGGGGAGGGCAGTTAGGGGTGACTGGGCCAGCAGGGGAGGGCAGTTAGGGGCAATCAGGCCTGCAGGGGAGCAGTTAGGCGTCAATCAGGCTGGCAGGGGAGCAGTTAGGGGCTGATCAGGCTGGCAGGCAGAAGCAGTTAGGGGCAATCAGGCAGGCAGGCAGGTGAGCAGTTGGGAGCCAGCAGTCCTGGATTGTGAGAGGGATGTCTGACTGCCCATTTAGGCCCAATCCCAGTGGGCTGAAGGACACCTCCCCCCATGCACGAATTTTGTGCATCGGGCCTCTAGTGGTTATATAAGATGTTAACATTAGGGAAAACTGAATGAAAGACATATAGGCACTCTCTGTACTTTACAACTCTTGTAAAATCTCATACTACTTAATAAATAATTTTTTTAATGTCCAGAACTTAAATAAATTATAAATTTTTATTCAAAGTTTTATAGGTGTTATGGCTAATGTAGTCATAATATTACATATAGACAAGCAGTAAAAATAGTTTGACTATGACTGTAGTTTTTAGTCATTCACATTCAGCCTTATCAACTTCACCTCAAGTTAGTTCGTACCACCTCCCCACTTAGACATGTGGTTACACTCAGCTTTGACATAAATGGCAGGAGCCTTAGATATCAAGGATTCACCACGTGTCAGGAAATTATCTAGTTCCACGACCTCCTAGCTCCTGTCTCAGGCTGTCTTAGAGAAAGCACATCCTATAGTCATGAACAGCGGTTTCTGGCTTTGATAGGCAACTGTGGAAGGAAGTATTTACCTCAGCAATTCATTAAAATGTTTAAAAATAAAAAAGAAACAAATTCAGCTTTCTTCATAACTCAAGTTTTTTCCTACCTTCTTTTTCACATTTAAAGCTGCCACCATTTTCCCAGATGTCCAAGAGAAAAAATTAACTTAGAAATGTATTTTTGTTGCTGCGATACAGGTCTGTTGTTATATTCAGCCCCTCCTTTTCATCGTATCTTTCAGTTCAGCTTGCTCTCAATCTGGGACTGTTTGGCATCTGTTCCTATATAGTCTCTATCTTTCATTGTTATTTGCACAATTCATTCCATGAAGTAACATTAACTCTTCCTAGTGCATATCAATATCTCTGGTTTTCTCTGATGCATCCCCCCCAAACACACACACAAGCATATTCAGAGATTTTAAGACTTAATACTAAAAGCCAGTATTCAGTTGTACTCAGTTCAAGAAATCAAAAGCATATTTTACTCCAAGCTATGAACTAAACACATTTATTCACACAAAAAAGTAAGATTAAAATTCTGCACTTGTGAAAACAGTAGGAGAATTGACCATCTAACATTATATTCTTTCTTATTGTCCAAATTTTATCTATTTTAACAAAAATGGACTGTGAGCTCTCTAGAACTGCTCTACACGCCTCTTTTTCTTTCACTTAAAATGCCTGCTCTTTCCCCATTATTTTGTTTTTAATTATCCATAAATATCTATTAGAAGGGTCTCTATCGTGAATTTTCCCCTAATCCATACAAATGATCTCCCCATTTCCTTTAACAAAAACTTATTTACACAATTAATGTGGGCCTGTGAAGTGCCAGGACACAAGAGACATTAAAAAAATAGAAAGAGGAGAGAGAGAGAGAGAGAGAGAGAGAGAGAGAGAGACCTGCTTATATAACAACTTAAACTTCTAAAAATCAAAGACTGCATATAAATGTTAATAACTGTAAGTCTTAAAATTGCTTAGATATGGAGAAAGCCATCCTCATACATGCTCACCACATCCTGTTTGGTATTAACGTCATCCTTGTATGTGCTCTTTATCTTCTGCCAGTTTGTGAACTTCTGGAGGAAGCGTAAACACCCTTCAGTTTTTATATGCTTCCTTTGTATACCTCATACGGCCATGTGGTGGTTCTCGTTTACTGACTGTATCATAGCCTACTAACCTTAAGGATAGATTATAAGCAGGCAATGTGTTGAGAGACCTTTGTACAGAAATTTCCATTCCCACCTCTAGACCAGTTTAAGAGCAATTTGTGAGAATGTGACTTTGAGAGAAGTCACACATTGGAGAGAAGCAAGAGAAGACATGGGTCAGAAAGACCCACAGGTGATGTAGAGCAACTCTCCTGAAAGCCCTGAGAGGAGAGCTGCAGACCCCCTGGAGCTTCTTCTGGTTGGTGGCATGGGGCCTGCAGAGTGAGTGGCACCATGGCGGCGGGGCACACAGGGTAAAGGATGCCTTCCAGCACTTCTGCCTCTTGCAGTGCTGTTGACCAGAGGTGACACCCTGAAGGAACATGGACAGGCAAGAGGCATGCAAAAGTCCAGATGCACAGCTCAAGCCCCGAGGGCCTGCCATAGTGGATGGCTAGCCCAGAGCCTTGAACTGGTCCTGTGTCCAACAGGACCACCTAATAGATGTGTCAGCAGGATTCTGATTGCCCAGTTGTGTGCAGCATCATTAAAGAAATATTCACTGGCCAGCAGGGAGTGATCCACTGGCCAGGCTGCCCTCCTGGACCTGTCCTGACCACAGGGTCCCAGAACAAATTTATAGGCTTGATCACCCAGGTTCATAGAAGCATCTGGTGGACTCCACCTGGAAGAGCTTCACAAGGAAGGGAGTAGAGGTTGGAGAGTAGGGATTAGGGACTGGATTATGGGAATCCTTTTCTGGAAAGCTCTGCTAACTTGGCAGCTATCAGGCCTAGACAGAGGAGGATTTAGAGAATTTTGAGGAAGGCAATTCAAAGAATGGCAGGGTCAGAGATATACACTCTTTCATGAATAAATAGAATAACACCACCCCCCCCCAATCAGGGGTAACAGGAAAAAGCTGAGCCTGTCATAATGTATTCTTCCCAGTTTTGCCCATTGTTTAAATTGCCACATCTACTCTGAAACTGAGTGAGGGTTAGGAAAAGAATTCAAGACAATTTAGTGAAAATCCATCCTTATGAAATCTCAAGAAATGTGGGGAAACTGTTTGTCCCTAACAGTAGAGATAGCAACCTTTTTCTTCACCACCAAAATGAAGTTGAGAAAATTTATACACTTCTACTGTTACCTGCTAACACCTTGGTCCCTGTTATCCAAAGTGAATCTCAAAGCAATATGTTTATGATACTTGCTCTCTTTTGCTCACCTTATAAATAATACTGAAAAATCTGGTTTACATAAATTATAATTTTTAGCTCCCTCACTACCCATCTGAAGGCACAAATACCTCAGTTGTACATATTCACCTCCTATATCAACAGAGAGTGTGATGCATATGAAAAGGAGCCTAATTAATAACCACCTGGAAAAGGCTAAATCCTCCTTTTTCCCTGCTTTGAGGTCTCTGCTTTATGACTGATTCCAGTCACAAAACACCCCTGACTTGTGCGAGGAGGGTAGCCTTCAAACTGAAATTTTGAATGTTGTCATACATCCCTGGGATATAACTCCCCTCGCCCCATTTGCAGCTGTGCCACAGAACCCATAAACAAGGGGTCACACAGGCTCTCTTACTGTCTAGGGAACAAATTGTAGAATGTAAAATACCCAATGCCCTTTAAGTGCATAAAGATGCATAGCAGCTCAATGTGCTTTTCATTGGATTAACAACCTGCTATTACAACTGTGATATTGGCAAAAGGACCTGATATTTCAAAGCAGGGAACATTAGTGCTGGAGAAAGAGGACAGTAGCTCTAGGTTAGATCCACGGTCCTTTTGTGAATATGTTTTCTGCTTCTTTGCCTAAAGCAGAACAAAAGAGCATGTGGAAAACAGCAGGACCCTGGATCAGCCCAGCCCAGGTCTTTCCCCTCAAACTATACCCTTTGCGATTATGTTTGCTTATCTGCAAAGCAGATGTCATTATTAACACCTGGCACAATTCAGAGGATTGAATAAAGTAAATTAATCTGAAGCACTTAGGTCACAGCCTATATATATATAAAAGGCCAATATGCTAAGTGTCCAACTGTCCGACCCGTCCTATGATGTGCACTGACCACCAGGGGCAGATGCTTAATGCAGGAGCTGCCGTGACACGCACTGGCACTGCAGACCCGGTGCCCACAAAGCAACACTCTGCTTCCCCCAAGTGGGACAGGCCCTGCCACCACCCCGGAGTGACAGTCCACCAAATCACAGCTGATGCTGCCGAGATCCCATAGTGCAAAATGCGGCCCACAGACCAGCCCAGCCTGGAAACGGTGGCTGTGGGTACCGGGTAATGACTTCACATAGCAACGCCCGGCTTCCTCTCCCTAGCGATGACTAGCCTTTTGCAGTTTCTGCAGCCCAGGAACACGACTTGCTTCATAGCCAGGTGCAAACATTTCACACTGTAACCAAATGCTTGTGAAGTGTTTTCCCATGCCTCATCTCATTTGATCCTCACAGAAGTCCTGGAGTAAGTAGATAGGAGACTCAGTGAAATCCTTTTTTTTTTTCTTTTTCATTAGCTGGAAAATGGAGATTTAGAAAGCTTAGAAACTTGACCCGACTGAAAAGAAGTAAGAAATGGTGGACCTTGAAAATGACTTCAGGTTTTCTCACTGCGCAGAATATAGTCAAACACTGCTGCAGTAAAATATTTTACCCTTTGTTCTCCCTGCGTGATCTACAATAATAATCTGCTTCACGTTGATATTTACTGCTGTGTTGCTGACAATTACCTGAAAGAGAAGTTGGGGTGCTTCACTGGGCTGGAAAAAGTTTAGCTACATCAGAAAGCAGGTCTAATTAAGCAAGTTTATTCTATATATATAAAAGGCTAAGTTGACTTGGGCATGCATGATATATACAAAGCTCTCACAGGCGCCAATCACATGCATGTGTTTTGATCTATCATTGTCAATCATGAATTTGGTTGACACTTCTATTATAGAGAAAGGGCGAATAGCAATATTAAAATATTTCTTCTAAGTAATTTCCTTTCAATGTGCACGAATCCATGCACCAAGCCACTAATAATAAGATACCAATGAACACTTATTACTGGTGTTAGCAATTGTTACTTTCATTTTGGTAATGTAATGTTAGTATTTATAGCTTACATATTCACAGGATTAATATATGAAAAAACGAATTTTCATAAAATAGTCTAAGGTGCTAAAAGATACTGACATTAAAGTAGTAAAATTGTCATTTACCTTGTGTTTATTTGACGCCAGCCACCTGGACATTTCAGTCAGTTTAGTGCAGTGATTCTCCAGGGTGATTCTCAGTCCAGCAGCAGCAGCAGCAGCATTGCCTGGGGAATGACTTAGAATGGCACATTCTTGGGCCCCAGCCCTGGCCCACTAAGAACCACTGATTTGCCCTAGCCCAGTGGTCGGCAAACCACTCTGTAAGCACAAAGAATCAGGTCACATTTTTATCTTGTTTAAACCCTTTATCATTCTCCCTGTCACTAGAATAACCATCCATCCTAGTTTGTCCAAATGTAGACAGCTCCGTTTTACATCTGCTTTCCTAGAGTGATTATTTGTGGTGTTCCCTTTTGTCTTACAAGTGTCTGGATCGAATAATAAATCATATAATTACCCTTTTCATTGCCTTCATCATTTACTTTGAATTCTATCATTTTACATACAAAGCCTTTATATATAATCTGAGTCCTTCTATTAAGAGAAGCAAGATTGATTTCACACACTGATTTCTCTGCTATAAAATCAGAGTGCATCAAAATCATGGATTGTGCCCGAGCTGGTTTGGCTCAGTGGATAGAGCATTGGCCTGCGGACTGAAGGGTCCCTGGTCCGATTCCGGTCAAGGGCACATGCCTGGGTTGTGGGCTTGAACCCAGTTGGGGGCATGCAGGAGGCAGCCAACCAATTTTTCCATCTTTCTCTTCCTCTCCCTTCCTCTCTGAAATCAATAAAAATATATTTAAAAATTTAAAAATCCTTTAAAAAATCATGGATTATGTCTTACACATATTTGTACTTCTAATATTCAACACCACATCTGGCATTGTAATAGACACTTGAAGATTATTGAATTCAGAATAGTTGTATTTAAAATTAAAGTTTTTGTTATTGATGATATTCTATGTGTATCATCTTTATATTACTTGGTATAACTATATTTTTTACATTCTTTTTAACATGTCAATTTACTCCTTCCACAAACTTCTATTGGCCACCTAATATGTATAAATTGAGCAATGCTCAGGCAATGCTTGAAGCCAGATAAACTTTAAAAAAAGAAACATTTAACCTAATAAGGACATATGTGTTATAAGAAGATGCTGAAATTAGATTTAAGGTACTGTGAGGGCACAAAGGAGGAAGTACTTGAGTGTGAGGGAATGGAGAGAAAACAATGGCTTTATGGAAGCAATCACTTGCTCTGTTGGAATATGAGCAGTTGTTCCTCTGACAGACAAGCTGGAAGAGGCTATGCCAAGCCTGGGCATGAAGATATGAAATTACTATGTACATTCAGGAAGATGTACCTGTTCAGTAGGACTGGAGTAGGACAAAAGAGAAGTCGTGGATGAAGCTAGACAAGGACATAGAGCTCAAAACCCAGAGAGAATTATTGGTCCATTCCTATAAATGATTCTCTGATGAGTGTTAGATGAGGAAAGGGCGAAATTCAGAAGGACCATCCTGGTCTCAGTGTGGTGGACATATTGGAGGAGGGAGGTATTATCCTTGCACCAGAAATATTATTTCAGAGATCCAGAAAAGTGAAAAAAGAGTGTGAATTTTGACTCTGCTATGGACAATGGGAGGTGATCGATGATGGGCAAATATTAAGAAGGTAGATTTGAAGTACTTACTGACTAACTGATGAATGGTGAAGAAAAAGATAGCCATAGGATATATTCCAGGTGTTCATTTTTGGGCGTTTGGTGTTGATGCTGCCATTCACCACAATAAGGACATCAAGATGAGAATAGAGTTTTGAAGGAGTAAAGACTAGAGAAATATAAGCCTATAAAGAAGAGTATCAAGAAATAGTTGTAAAAATTTAGTATTGGAAAATTTCAAACTATAGAGGATTATCAATCATTTCAGGGGCTACAGACCAGTCTAGTATTGTAAGGGCCGAAAAGAATAAGAAATATATTCATTTACAGGCCTCTGAGTTCCATAATGCCTTTGACAAAACCATGGAAAACTGTGTAAAAGTTTATTTGGTTACACCCTGCATTTATTGGGGTTCTTCTATGTTTCCGGTTCTGGACTAAGGACTGTGACTGTTGATATGAATAGGACCTAGTCTGCCCCAAGGACTCATGGCTCCAGAAGGGCCAGGCAAACACGTAAGCCAAGGTAGCCAACTTACTGAGCAGTCTCACCTTGAATGAACATAAATGGGAAGCTTTTAAAATTTTTTCTTTATTGCCTTTGGACATACTGCATGCACTTTCTCTTTCCCATCTCTTAACAGAATCTGGGTAAAAATTATAAATTTCTGAAAAACTTCAGTTATTAAATTTAGTCCAGGAGACTAGCCAGATGTTGTTCTGTCTTTACAATTCTCTGAAGAGAGATGCTGAGTAGCTGAACATATGTTCTGAATCCACTGCTGATCTAATTACATAAGGCTAGAGTGTAACTGGAAAGGGCACAGAGCCATTCATGGGGGGAGGCTGTGGGCAGAGAAAAGTCTCTTCCGTGGGGAGTAAATGGAAAGGAAATGGCAAGGCCACTTTCAGACATAGAGAAAAGAAACTTCAGAAAAATGAAGGATTTGGGCTTAAGTTCAGGTTTAAGGAAATTCATTCCATGTTGTTCTGGGAACTCCAAATTATTGTTGTTTGTTTGTTTGTTTCAGTTGTTGGAACATAAATTGCAAGGATGATGGAATGGCAGTAGATGTGGGAAAAGGCACAAAGTTATGCTCTAAAATTCTGTTTCTCATTTTGAAATTATGTTTGATTTTATTTATGGAGACTTATTTACTTATAGTGAGGACTGGCTCTATTAATAGGCAGAATAAGTAACTATCTACAGAGAATAATGTGAGAGTATGCTCTAATGGTGGCAGGTAACAGGGTTTAATTGCCAAAGATGGGACCCAAAATAATCATACTTACAAATGTAGGTTTTATGGCCATAAAATGCTGCAACATGGCAACAACATTAAAGTAAGGAAAGCACCCGAGCCAAAGATCATTTCCCCAAAATGGGTCCACAGAGGTCAGTTGTGAACTAGCTTCAAATCTTTTGTTTGTTTATTTGTTTGTTAACATTCATTCGAGGATATCTTTCCATTGATTTTTAGAGAGAGTAGAGGGGGACAGAGAGAGAAAAACATTGATGTAAGAGAGACACATCAATTGGTTGCCTCTCGCACAAGCCCCAACCAGGGCCAGGGATCGAGCCTGCAACCCAGGTAATGTGCCCTTTACTGGAATCAAACCTGGGACCCTTCAGTCTGAAGGCCGATGCTCTATCCACTGAGCTGAACGGGGGGGGGGGAGCCTAGGCTGATTCGAATCTTAAAAGTATAACATACTGGAGGGTCAGTGTCAGTTAGATATAGGGCTGGGGAAGAAGGTGGCAGGAGATGGAGAAAAGATACTTCCTGATGATCCTGGGTGATGACACCATCATGAGGGTGTTGAGTCAAGAGTCTTACAAGAAGCTATTACTTTGTGGGCAAACAAAATCCTACCTTAAGCACTTGAAATGTTATTTTTCTTTCTTGTGAACATTTCATGTTTACTGAGAAACTTCCTGGAACTGGCCATTTATCATTTTAGGCACTTAAATCTAGCTTTAAATCTAGCATTATGAATTCAAAACTTTTACTGCTGGTTCCTCTGAACTCAGCATTCTCCCCAAATAGAAGCCACCTGGCACTTTGTTCTGTGGAAATTCCCCGTATTTTACGTAAACATTGAGTATTAATGCATGTCAAATCTTTTGCTTTGTTGAGGTTTAAAACACCTGCTGGCTCTAAAAGTTAAATGTTAAATCAGGTGAAAACACTGCAAGTTTTTAAAAATTTCAGTATCAAAGGATTGAAGACATAGTTTAAGAATTTTAAAAGTTCAAGTGTTTTGTCAATAAATAAGAAACAGTAATGTGTTATTTTAAAAAACAACAACAAAGAATGTGTGAGACATCTAAAGCATTTAAGTGATGGCTCTATTAAATTATTAAAGTGAGTTCAAAGAAACATAAGGATTACATGTTGTTTATGAAAAGGGTATGAATTAAAACTTTTCTCAGCAATTTATACTAAAATTTTTAGTTCGGACACAAATAAGAATTTAATTTGGTATTGTTAATTAAAATCATGTAGTTTAATTCAGACTGTATGCCAATTAATAAGTGAAATGGATTTACTGTGAGACTGGCCATTTTAAAAACTAATATAAATGAAGAAAATGGCTATTGTTATAAGTTCCTACTGGTCACTGAGTTGACCATAAATATATGTACGCATGTATCTATACATATCTCTCTATATATGTGTGTGCATACGCACACACATATGCATATCCTACATAATAAAGAGGTAATATGCAAATTGATCATCATGTCCTCTCACAAGATGGCCACCCCATGTGGTCACAAGATGGCCTCCCCCATGTGGTCACAAGATGGCCACCACAAGATGGCCGGCAGGGGAGGGCAATTGGGGGCAACCAGGCCTGCAGGGGAGGGCATTTGGGGGCGATTGGGCTGGCAGGGAAGCAGTTAGGCATCGATCAGGCTGGCAGGGGAGTGGTTAGGGGGTGATCAGGCTGGCAGGCAGGTGAGTGGTTGGGAGCTAGCAGTCCCAGATTGTGAGAGGGATGTCCGACTGCCAGTTTAGGCCCAATCCCACCATCGGACACCTCCCCCTCCCACCCCCCTCGCCGCCCCAGTGCATGAATTTCGCACTGGGCCTCTAGTATATAATAAATGCTATGTACTACATGAATTTAAAAAAACAAATATACAGCCCTGGCCAGGTGGCTCAGTCAGTTGGAGCATCGCCCCATACATGGGTTCAATTCCCAGTCAGGGCACAAACTTAGATTTCAGGTTCAATCCTGTGGGAGGTGGTAGATTCTTAATCTTTGTACATTTTCTTGTTTTACATGCAGGTAGGGCAAGGAAAGACATTATCTTGAGAGTTGTGTTTTTTTTTTAAATTTATCTTTATGGTTGAAAGTATTACAGATGCCCCTTTGTTTGTGTGTGAGTTTTTCCCCCTCCATCCTATACCAGCCACTCCCAGGCCTTCGTCACTCTATTGTCTGTGTCTATGGCTTATGCATATATGCATATAAGTTCCCCATTTAATCATTCTCCACCCAACCCCACTTCTCACCCCTGCCTTCCCTCTGAAATTTGTTAGTCTGTTCCATGCTTCTATGTCTCTGGTTCTATTTTATTCACCAGTTAATTTTGTTTATTAGATTCCACATATGAGTGATATCATGTGATACTTATCTTTCTCTCATTGGTTTAATTGCTTAGTATAACACTCTCCATGTCCATCCATGCTGTTGCAAATGGTAAGAGTTCTTTCTTTCTTATATCTGTGTAGTATTCCATTGTGTAAATGGAACACAGCTTTTTAACCACTCATCTAATGATGAGCATTTGAGCTGTTTCCAAATCTTAGCTCTTGTAAATTGCTCTGCTATGAACATAGGGGTGCATATATTCTTTCTGATTGGTATTTTGTTTTTTTAAATCTCTAATTTGAAGAAACCTTGTTCTCAAGCAAATTATCTTCACCTATTGACTTTGCTATTCTACATTGTTAGTTTGCAGATGTTTTTGCGTCAATAAACTGTAAAATAGAGTTCTATGCATCTATAAGGTTAAGCAGAATTTCCACTTGAAGTTCTGAAATAATTTAACTTTCTTTGTTCATATCCTTCTAGTTCAAATTTTTAAATCGCTTACTGAGGTAGAGACTAATGTTAACTTTTCTTGCCTTATGGAAAGAACTGGAAAAAAAATACTAGTAAGTTATTGTACATTTAATTAAATATGTTTATTATTCATTATTTTAGGTATTAAATAAGACTAATAACCTGAAAGCTTTTTTTCCAATCTGTTTTTTTATGTTCTTAAGATAACCATTTTATAAGCTATAATTTTATTTTTGTTAATTCAGAACAGTTTTAATTACTATCCAAATCACTGAGCATGTCAATAAAGTTTTAGTCAGGAAAACAAGAACAGTAGTAGGTTTTTCAACATAGAGAATTTAATATAAGAATCCATTAAATTATATTGAAGGACTGAAAAGGACATAATGGAAGAAAAAAGAAAGCAAAGATTACTAAGTATGAGAAGGAGGTATTACCCTCTAAAATGGAGCAACAAAGGCCAAAGGTTGGGCTTATCAGAACCTAATGCCTTAAAGCAGGACTCCTTTGGAGTTGGCATTCACACTGCTGAGTGGAGGGTGCTTCCAGGCTCCTGCTAGCATCTCAGGAGCTCAGGGCTGCCATCAGACCCGGGAGGAAGGGGCCCTGCCTGGTTGGCTGGTGCTGATAACTCAGAAGCCCAGGGAAGAGTCCCACGTTGTTGGGCCTCAGGCATCTGAAGATCGGATGCTGGCCTCCTGGTCCTGGAAACCCTGATGGTGGCAACTAGAAAATACAAAAAGCAGCTGGAGACTGGACCCAATTGCTGCTGCTGGCATGGAGGAAGATTGCTTTGTATATTTTTTTCCCTCTACCCCGTACCAGCTGGAGTCAGGTAACCATGACAATAACAACCATCAAATAGGAAGGATCAAATTTCTTCTTTCCTGCCCTCCAACATGCCTGGAAGGTGCTCAACTGCAGAATCTAACAGAAAGTCAGCTGGGAAGGAACATGGTTTGGGATTCAAGCCCCAGTACCAGAGAGAAAAGAAAAAATATGGACTTGGACTTAGGGGCCCTAGCTTTGTAATTGGCACAGTAATGTTGAGTAAGTTTAGAAAAATCTTTCTCATCATCAGTTTTGTTCAGCAAATTCACTTATTCAGATATTGTGTGCTTATTGTATGTTAATCCATTAAAAGAATTGAGTATCTTGTGTTCATGGATAGCAAATTAATATCTTAGTATAATTTTCAATTCAGTTTTAAATATCTTGATTTAAATACCATCAGAGAACTGTTAAATTATCATTGTTGGTTCTATTGATTGCCCAGATATGAGGATCTAGCTGTAAAACTGGCATTAATTCTGGTAAATTATTATCTTACTAGAGGCCCGGTGCATTTGTGCATGGGTAGGGTCCCTAGGCCTGGCCAGTGATCATGGCCAATCTGTGGGGCGACCAGAATGGTGACCAGGGGGCCCCCACTGGCACCTGCCTTGGCTGGCCTGGGGCCTGTGGGCTGGGGGCAGCTCCTGCTTTGAGCGTCTGTCCCTTGGTGGTCAGTGCATGTCATAGTGACCACTCATTCTGCCGGTCTTTTGGTCAATTTGCATATTAGGCTTTATTATATAGGATATCAAAACTTTAAATATTCATTAATAAATTATATCCTTTATTTTAGTACTCTATAAAATAGTTTACTATTATTATTAATAAATTCTTATCTACTGTAGATATACTCTTCTGTGGTGTTTATCCATACAGAAATATCCTGTATTTTGAATCTTCCCAATGTTGCAATCAAGATCCCCTATTTACTATATCCAATGGTGGAAAATGTGACAGTAATTTTATTATAAATATTGTTTTTAGTATATCAGAAGACTAGATCTTCATGTTGCCCAAATTTTTCCTGCTTCTATAATCATCTCTATTTCTGGTGCTCCTTTTTAGCACCTATGAGGCTAAATTTATTTTAAAGTTTCACTTGAATCACCATTTTGTGACTGAGTATACCCAACAGGACACAAAGCACATTCTACTGTAGTTGTAAAGACAAGAAATTTGAGGGATATAGTATCAAACTAACATGGTAACCAGCGAAGTGTAATTTTCCCCAAAGGATTCATGAATCTGTTGGATGGCAGCTCTCAAGTTTTCATTTTCTTTGCAGGGCCCCAGTAGTTCTGTCTTTGAAAAGTGTTTTTGTTATGATTGATAGTTCCAGAACTGAGTCTAGGAAATAAACAATCTAACATCCCGGTAATAGAAATGGAGAAAGATGAGTGAGTTTCTCCAACTTGTTCTTTCTTATTCTAGTAAGTTTCTTCACCTTACAAAAATCAATAATTCTATTGTCTGGATAAATTGGTTTCATTAATAGGAGAGTAAGAATAATAAATTTAGTAAAGGTGGAACTTGTGTGTAAGAAAAGGAAAAGAATTGAGGTGCCTGAACAAACTTATTCTAATGAAAATACCAAATAGTGAAACTAGAATGATACAATAATAGTTAAAATAACATTTTGAGTCAAAATCAAAATAACATTTGAATATTTCCACAGATGCAGCAGTCTGTTTAGGAAGCTTTGGGAGCAATTGCCAGGTTCTAAAAATAAGTACTGTCCAGACCAATGCAGGACCTAATTCTCACAGGAGTCTCTTGGGTAAGCAGACAGTCTCCTTCAATAGGAAACAATGAAACCGAAGGATAAACTGAGACCTATAAACTGGAGAACAGCGGGTGGGAGAAGTGTTTAGGGACCTGCTGGCTACACATTTCAGGCACTGGGGATGCAAATAAATGGTGACCATCAATTGTTTAGTAAATAGCCATTGATTTGAACGGAATATTCAGCAACACATTGGTCCACAATCATAATGTCAAGACACAGAAAAATATATTTAAAAGGTTAATCCCTTAGAACATAGCAATGTTCTCTATTGTCTATACCCTCCTTAGCATTTAACATGCATACTTTCATTTTGTGTGTGTGTGTTTTCTTTTCTTTTTTTTTTTAGATCATTATTGTTTAAAGTATTACATATGTCTCCTTTTTCCCCCATTGACCTCTACCTGGCCACCCCCACCCCCAGCACATCCCCTCACCCCCCGAGTGTCTGTGTCCATTGGTTATGATTCTATGCCTGCATACAAGTCCTTTGGTTGATCTCTTACCCTCCCCTCCCCCCACTCCCCTGCCTTCCCTCTGAGGTTTGATGGTCTGTTCGATGCTTCTCTGTCTCTCGATCTATTTTTGTTCATCAGTTTATGTTGTTCATTATATTCCACAAATGAGTGAGATCATGTGATATTTATCTTCCTCTGACTGACTTATTTTGCTTAGCACAATGCTCTCCATGTCTGTCCATGCTTTTGCAAATGGTAAGAGTTCCTTCTTTTTTACAGCAGCATAGTATTCCATGTGTAGATGTACCACAGTTTTTTAATCCGCTCATCTGCTGATGGGCACTTAGGCTGTTTCCAAATCTTAGCTATTATAAATTGTGCCGCTATGAAAATAGGAGTGCATATGTCTTTTCTGATTAGTGTTTCTGATTTCTTGGGATATATTCCTAGAAGTGGGATCACTGGGTCAAATGGGAGTTCCATTTTTAGTTTTTTGAGGAAACTCCATACTGTTTCCCACAGTGGCTATAACATGCATACTTTCTACTGAATTGCCTGGGCAGCTTAGAATGGAAAGGCCTACAAGGTATGAAGTTCAGGAATATATAATGGATGCTTATGATCTTCCAGCTGGTTATAAAAAGGGTGGTAAAATCAGAAAACACATTCTTCATAAACTTATTATAATTCAGTTCTTTAAATTCTTAAGATATACTAATGATTTTTTAGGTTAACTTATACTAATGATTTTTTAGGTTAACTTCCCCACCATTACTTTTTTCAAAGAATGAGAGCTGAAATGATAACAGTCATGTGGTACTGGTATGTCTGGGTTTGGAGCCTTAAATTTAAGCTTTGCAACTTTATTTCTAGCTGTGCATATTGATCTGAAAGTATTCATAGTGCCAGCCTTTTCTCTGTACTCCCAGGTTTTGTTCTCCAACCCCTGAAGTCTGCAGAGTACAAAACAAGCATTTTTAAAGGAAAGGATGGGATGGTGTTAATTTTATGTATTTTATTTCCTGGAATATTTGATTATGAGAGAGTGGACAAAGGGACTAGTATATATGGTAAAACATATGACTTCCACAAGGGACTGATAGTGGTTGGTTAATCTTGGGCTAGTCACATAGCTTCTACAAACTTCCCTGGACAAAGCTCACCGTGTAGCCACACAGCTTTTATTGGAAAAATTAATTATTACCCTGAAGTATTAGTTTGCTAGGGCTCCCATAACTAAGCACCACAGAGCGGGTGGCTTACACAACAGAAATGTATTTCTCATTATCCTGGGACTAGAATTCCACGATAAGAGTGTCAACAGGGTTGGTTCGTTCTCACGTCTGTTCTCGTTGGCTTGTGGATGGTCGTATTCTTCCAGTGTCTTCACATTGTCTTCCGTGTGTGCCTGTGCCCTGATTTTTTTTTTTTAATATTGACACCAGTTGTATTGGATTAAGCTCACCCTCATGACCTCATTTAAACTCAATTACCCCTTTAAAAAAGATGCTATATTCAAATAGAGTCACATTCTGAGGTTCTGGAGGTTAAGGCTTCAACATATGAATGTGAGAGGGACACAGTTCAGTTCATACCCTTGTGATGTTACATCCACTGGTTATCCATGTCTTGATAAATAAATTTCTACCGCTTAAATCAAGACCAATGTTTTAGAAAGAAAAAAGCCATGAGAAATAAAAGGGAAATACTGAAAGAATAAGATGAAAGAGGGAAGGAAAAATCCTGGCTAAATGAGAGGCTCTTTAGTTATGTGGAGCTTCTAATTTCTATCTTCTGTGTATTCAGAGAGACTTCTGTGTCGCTCTTCACCTTCATTAGGTGTCTCAGTATGTCAATCAGAAAATGCAATTCACATGTGGGAAATTGTCTCCTAATGCCCTCTCTAAATCCATAGAAACAAGTTAATTTGCATATTTGGCAAGTGTGCAACAGCTCAACACCATTTCAACATTGACAGAATAATTTGAAAGGATTTCAGATGAGACTTGTCATATTATTACTGGCTCTAATTAGCACTCTAAAAAGTATAACATTTTTTTCTATGCAATTAAGCTTTATTTGGGAAGTGTTAAATTCATTTTTCCCTCTTGAGGAAAAAGAAAAATGTGGACGAAATCTTGAGAAGTAGGACTATAGTGATCATGAGGGTACTAGTTTACATCATCCAGGCCATAACCAATGCCTTAATAGAGAAAAATATTACGTATAAAGTAATTCCACTGATGTTGCTAGCTAATTATTATCAGCAGGAATCAATAGAATACATGTTCTGCAATGTTGTCTTGTTTGGGTAGGAAGTAAAGAGCATGCTCCTTTTCCTGATAGGGACCAGTGACTCCATATAGATGTCTCTCCTTGGAGATCAGTTTCTGAGATGCTGACCCTTTCCACAATGAGAGAAGTATGTGCCCTGTGTCAGCACTTCTCTCCTTCTCTGCCACTCTGCTAGGTCAGTTTCAGGCCATGATATTCATTCAGTACAAGATGCCCGAGAGCCTCTGCTCTTCAGGTAACTCTCCTTGTACCACTGCAAGATCATTCCTGCGGTTTTACAGTAAAAATAGGGGAACCTCCCCACTTGCAATATTCTCATTCAAGATTCAAAACGTCCTGAAGTAAAACACTGTATTTTAAATGCAACTCTTTTAATTACACATATATGGTTGTTAACAAAATATTGTACACATTAAAACAAAGTTGTAAGGTCATTAATTATTTCAAATGTTGACAGCCAAGATGTACCTGGCAATACTGATGCAATCTGATAGGGATTTTTTGAAGCTATTCTAGCTGCCTTTTCTGAAAGAGAAGGGAAGATAATTATTTTAGACAGAAGAGATGTTAATGCTTTCAAATACTGTCATCTCTGATTTAACTTGGGCTCTTCTAATTTGTTTCAAATATTCACACTTGCTTAGATTTCTAGTTGAACATATGATGGCGTATACTGTATACTATAAATGATTGAATTCTACCTCTTTCAGCCTCACATTTTGATGCCAATCATTTCTTCAGGAGTTGTAATTTTAGAGACAATAAAATTGAATGTTTTTAAACAGATTATTTTGAGAAATAAGTAATAGATACGAGATACACTTGTACCAATTCTTCTTTTAGGTAGAATCTTCCTGATGTATGACTTTTGTTCTTGTGTTTTTCTACCTAAATGAAAGTTTTTATGACTTCACTCTTTTTTTATCCAATAGTAGCTTTTCTGTATCCAGAACTAAATCCATCCTTTACTTACACAAGCATTATTTTGTCATATGAAGCATTTGTTACAGGAAAAGAGCAGTAAAATAATTATTATTCTTGTTTCCCCCCTAAAATATGTTTTATAAGTTAAGTAGAATTAGTTCTTTCACATGTCATCATAATAGTTACTTACCTACATTAGTTCCATCCATTTTCACAAATTTATGAGGTAGATATAGCTAACCTCTGTCTCTTAAAGAGCAGAGAGAAAGTGGAGAAAAGGTCAACTGCAAGTATTTGCAGCTGTATTGTGTGCTGTTTAGAAGAAAGAGTACGGGGAAAGTGTACCTCATAATTTACCAGTTGTGTCACATATCACATAAGGAGTAAGTGGCCATAGGTAAGTACTTAATCAGGAACTTTTGCACTGCATTAATAAAAGCATTTTATAGAAAATGCAGGAGCATTCTTAAAACTGCATTTATAAAATACATAAAATACATCTTTGAGTATATAATGTTTTCTTTGGATATATTTCTAGAAGTGAAATTGCTTAGTCAAAAGGTATGGGCATAGTGAATTATTTTGATACATATTTTTAAATTAATTTTTAGAAAATTAATCTTTAATAAGAGAGTCAACAGGTTATCACATGTTGCTGGACATACTGATATTCTACAGGCATACCTAGTGGCTTTTTGTTGTTGTTTTTAAATATGTTTTTATTGATTTCAGAGAGAGGAAAGAAGAGAAAGAGAGAGATAGAAACATCAATGCTGAGAGAGAATCATTGATTGGCTGCCCCTGACACCCCCCAATTGGGAATCAAGTCCATAACCCAGGCATGTGATCTGACCAGGAATTGAACCTCCATCTCCTGATTCGTGGTTGGATGCTCAACCACTGAGACACACCAGCCAAGCTATACCTCATTTTATTGTGCTCTAATTTATTGCTCTTCACAGGTGTGTTTTTCACAAAATATATTCCAAAAATAATAGATCATAACTCATTTTATTACAATGCTTGCTTTATTGCTGTGGTTTGGAATTAAACCTGCAATATCTCTGAGGTATGCCTGTACTTGCTTATTTCAGTTTCTGGAATTAAACCTGCAATATCTCTGAGGTATGCCTGTATTTGTTTTTTTCCTTTTTCCCATATACGTTTACATACTTTTAAAAAAATGAGCATGTACTACTTGTGTAACAAAAAATAAAGGAAAATAATATTTATTGAATGTTATTTCAGTCAGTCCTGTCATGAAAATCCAATTTAATTTTTAACATGTCTCAAGAGTGTTATTTTTAACAATTTAAAATGTTCCCTACTGGTTAAGACCATAATCCAAGATGATTAAGGAGATTAAATTCTCATTTAATTGATTGCTGATACTCATCCAGAGAAAAACTAAGCCAGTAAACACAGGCTCCTCTTACATTTGAAAAGTCTTGGCAAATCTTTTCACTACTATTCTTCATCTGCATTATATGTTTATGTGTGTATATTATATTCTTTTGTCTGTATCTTAATGATCATGTAGGCATATGCTAGTTCCTTACTTGAAAATCAGCAGTACAATTTGAGTAACATCAGAGAGATTTTTTATATGAATTAATTTTTCTTTCTTTCATTTAACCTGTTGATTAAATGATGTGATATTTAAACACTATGTTTTCTTTGTTATAAATGTATTTAAAGACATATCTGTGAAATATCAAGTTAAATTTTCCTGTAGAAATTGGAGACATATATTTAACCAAATCTATTTCTGAACTTTAAATATTAATAATATAAAATAAAAACTTAAAATTTTACTTTTTGACCATTCTGAATACTTGTAATTTCTCCTTATCCTGACCAAAAGTACCCAAAACAAAACAAATTTTAGTCTAACAGATAATTTAACAGGAATTTAAATAGGAGTAGACTGACAAAAGAATTAGAGACACTTAAAGAAATATCATGGTTTATCATAGAGAACTTGATTTAAGGGGAACTCAATAATATTTAAATATTTTCAAGAATAATTTGACTGAATATATAGGCAAGATTTTGTCCTATTCTTGTGAATATAATTAAAAAGAAATTGAGCCGAAGCCGGTTTGGCTCAGTGGATAGAGCGTCAGCCTGCAGACTGAAGGGTCCCGGGTTCGATTCCGGTCAAGGGCATGTACCTTGGTTGCGGGCACATCCCCAGTATAGGGGGTGTGCAGGAGGCAGCTGATCGATGTTTCTCTCTCATCAATGTTTCTAACTCTCTATCCCTTTCTCTTCTTCTCTGTAAAAAATCAATAAAATATATTTTAAAAAAGAAAAAAAAAAGAAATTGAACTCAAGGAATTTTCATAAAATTTAAAAATAAATTAAAAATAGATAACTGATTAATTGTCTACATCATACAATGTAATGTTTTATTGTAAAACTAGTAGCCCTGCTCATGAATCCGTGTGCCAGTAGCTCTCTGCAGGGCCTGGCCACTCTGCGCCCGCTGCCCAGAGGCTCTCCGCAACCCAGAGGCCCATCCGCGGCTGGGTGTGGAACTCTTGCCTTGTCGCTGGGGCAATGACACAAGGGCTCCCTCCCAACCCCCTCGCCACTCTGTGCCCGCTGTCCAGAGGCCCTCTGCAGCCAGGGTGGAATGCTTGCCTTGTTGCCGCCACAACGAAGCAAGCATTCTGCCAGGCCGCTCACGCTGCCCACTCTAAGCGGCCGCCCCCCAGGACTGGGGGACTCCGGCGGGGCTGAGAGGACTGGGTGCAGCCATCTTGTGGCTATGGGTGCTGCCATCTTTTGTGATGGAATGATGGTTAATTTGCATATTACCCTTTTATTAGATAGGATAACACCACAAATCTGTATTTGTTAATGTGGATATGTTTTAATATTAAAGTATTTATCAAGTAACCATTAAGAAGTAATTTCTTCTCTGAATAATTTCCTTTTCTTAATCTCTTAATAATAAGGTGGCATAACAAGCTTTCAAAACATTAATGATATGCTTTTTAAATAGTGTTGAAGATAATTTCTTAAATGCCACTTCATGCTCTCAAATATAAAGAAGGAAATACATTAGATGCCTGGGTAATTGTGATATTATATAAAACATGCTCATGTTATTAAATTGTCATGATTTCCCTATTTACAAAGGCATTATAATTTTAGTTCAAAATACTACACAAAATATTATAAATTCCTTTGAAATTATTTTTTTATCAATTTATTTTTCTGCCTTTCTGAACACAAATGCAATTAAAAGAAGAATTAGATCTGTCACTCTCTTATCAGTCTTTCCATTCTCCACTCGCCTGGAACATTAGAGGCTGGTTTATCTCTGAATTGGATATTCCTTCTGAAGCTTTTCAGAGTCACTGTCACAACAAGTCTGGCAAACTTGGGATGCCATTTGTTACATCCTTGATTTTTCTACCTTGACAAATAAACAATTCACACGGAGCTCAGCTGCTGCCCCTTTAAAGAAACTAGGTTCCAAGACTGTAAAACAGTTAATAAATATAAAGAATGCTAATTCTATCACTGTCTCTATATTTCTTGAGGCTACTGATGCAAGCTGCTGTGAGTGATGTTACTGAAATCCATACATTAGGGAGAAAAAGGAATAATTGGCAGATTTTACATTAATAACTCCTACCAATGTTCCTTGAATCTCCCCACTCTATCTCCTCACAAATTCCATCCCTGGTTGGAAATATTTTACCTACCATAGGAAGCCAAAGTTATTGAAGGAGAGGCATCAGATCCCTGAGGTATGTTTGGGGTGGGATGGGAGGTTGGGAAGGGCTGGGAATAAGGTTGAAAACTACTTCCATGTGGAAAGCATTTTCTAGGGCACCTTGGAACATGGGGGCTAGGTTATAATGACTACTTGTACTGAGAGATTCCACTGTGCTTGTTCTTTGCTAACATTGTATTTATTCCCTAAACCATATTACATATTCCCTACAACAATCACACATGACAAGTAAAATATTATCCCCATTTTATAAATGAGAAAATTAGAGATTAGAGAGGTTAGATACTCGCTCCGAGTCACTGCTACCTAGTTTCTCCACTCAGAAGTGTCTATGATGCTCCCCAGAGTTTAGTGAATTTCTTGAGCTCATAAATATGTGTTTCCTTCTAATATTAAAGGCATTTGAACTTTTTAGATCCTAAACTATTTAAATATATTTTCTATTTGACTTTAAAGTCTTTAATCTTGGAATCTTATATGTCTTCATATTTTTAGTACCACAAAAGTCACAGGGATATTTAAAATTATATACAGTTTGGCCAAGGGACATATAAAAAGATGCTCAACATGGAACAGACTGTTGAATCTCAGGCGGGGGGAGAGTGGGAGGATGGGAAAAGATCAACCAAAAAACTTCTATGCATATATGCATAACCCATGGACACAGACAATAGGGTGGTGAAGGCATGGGGCAGGGGCGTGAAGAAGTCAGTGGGGGGGAAAGAGGGACATATGTAATACTTTCAACCATAAAGATTTATATTAAAAAAGAAATATATAGAAAAAAAAGATACTCAATGTCATTAATCATCAGAGAAATGCCAATTAAAGGCACAATAAGATATCACCTCACACCAATCAGGATGGCTGTCATCAATAAGTCAACAAACAAGTGTTGGTGAGGGTGTGGAGCAAAGGGAACCCTCCTGCACAGCTGGTGGGATTGCAAGTTGGTGCAGCCACTATGGAAAACAGTACAGAGGTTTCAAAAAAATTAAAAATATAACTACCTTGTGACCCGGCTATTCCACTTCTGTGTATTTATCTAAAGAAATCCAAAACACTAATTTGAAAAGGTATATGCATCTCTGTGTTCATTGTAGCATTATTTACAACAACCAAGAGGTGGAAACCTAAGTGTCTATCAATAGATGACTAGATAAAGAAGAGGTGGTACATATATACAATGAAATATTACTCAAGCATAAAAAGGAATGAAATCTTACCATTTGCAACAATATGGACGGATCTAGAGGGTATTTTGCTAAGTGAACTAAGTCAGACAGAGAAAGACTTATTTGTGGAATCTAAAAATAAATAAATAAAGGAGCAAACAAAACAGAAACAGACTTATAGATACAGAGAATAAACTGATAGCTGCCAGACAGGAGGGGGGTTGGGAGACTGGGTGAAAAGGTAGAGGGAATTAAGTACAATATGGTAGTTATAAAACAGTCACAAGAATGTAAAGTACAGCATAGAGAATATAGTCAATAATATTGTAGTAACCATGCGTGGTGCCGGGTGGGTACTAGATTTACCAGGGGAATCACTTCATTCTATATAATAAAAGTGTAATATGCAAATCGACCAAATGGCAGAACAACCGGTCAGTGGGGGATAGGGCCGGCGAGCAGATGGTTCCAGGCCAGCCAAGGAGCATGCCAGCAGGTAGAGGGAGGGGATGGCGATGGGGGGGGCAATGGTGATCAGGGGTGGCGGAGGGGCAATCAGGGGGTGGCAGGGCCAGCCACTTGCCAGACAGTGCTGTCCCCTGAGGTGGCGGTGGCAAGGCGATGGGGGGTGGGGCTGGCTGCTCACTGGCTAGCACTATCCCCTGATTGGCCCGCAGGTTGCCTCTTGTAGAGGGAGGCCAGACTGTGGCTTAGGCCCACACGGGGAGCAGGCCTAAGCTGTCAGTCAGACATCCCCTGAGGGCTACAGGAATGTGAGAAGGCACAGGCCAGGCTGAGAGACGCCCCCCACCCCAGTGCACGAATTTTCATGCACTGGGCCTCTAGTAAGTTATATAAACGTCTAACCATTATGTTACATACCTGAAACTAATATAATATTTATTTTTTTAAAAAAATATATTTTATTGATTTTTCACAGAGAGGAAGGGAGAGGGATAGAGAGCTAGAAACATCAATGAGAGAGAAACATCGATCAGCTGCCTCCTGCACACCCCCTACCGGGGATGTGCCCGCAACCAATGTATATGCCCTCGACCGGAATCGAACCTGGGACCTTCCAGTCCGCAGACCGACGCTCTATCCACTGAGCCAAACCGGTTTTGGCTAATATAATATTTAATGTTAACTGTAATTGAAAACTAAAAAATATATAAAATGATATGCAACTTAATTTTACATATTTTGCATGGCACATTCTTGTCACAATTTCTACATTGTTGAGCATATACTAAAGTACTATTTGCTAAATTACATTGTACTATAACAAATGTCCATTTACTTTGTGCTGCCAATGAATGATATTGTGGGAACATGAAGTTGTCCATGGGATCAAACCAGAGAATCTTTTTTGAAAACTATACTCCCTTATTATTGCTCTTCATATTTCTTTAGAGTATTTGGAGTAATCCTATTGCCCTGTTTGAAGCTCAGCCTCTTTCCAAGATCGTACAAAATATCATCTCATCTGTATGCATTAGGCTTTCCCTC
This sequence comes from Eptesicus fuscus, assembly GCF_027574615.1. Classification (NCBI taxonomy): domain Eukaryota; kingdom Metazoa; phylum Chordata; class Mammalia; order Chiroptera; family Vespertilionidae; genus Eptesicus; species Eptesicus fuscus. Next base: position 58,093,491 of record NC_072474.1, read on the forward strand.
TGTGCCCACTATGAAATTACAGGAGAAGCCTGCCGAGATCTCACTACCACATGTTTTTCATACATTTGCAGAAGTGAGAGGAAGATGCAAATAGAGGATAAGAAACAGATTAAAGCCTCTTTAATCACTTGGTCATATGCAGTTTCCTTATTTTTTTTTTCTTTTTTTAATTTATCTTTAGTGTTGAAAGTATTACAGATGTCCCCTTTATTTCCCCATTGACACTTTCTAGCTTGGTCTCACTCCCCACCCCAGGCCTTCACCACTCTATTATCTATATCCATGGGTTAGGCATCTATGCATTTAAGTTCTTTGGTTAATTCCTTCCCATCCACCCACCCACCCCAGCTTTCCCTCTGAAATTCATCAGTCTGTTCCAGGTTTCTATACCTCTGGATCTATTTTGTTCATCAGTTTATTTTGTCCATTAGATTCCACATATGAGTGAGATCATATTGTCTTTCTCTGGCTGGCTTATTTCCTTAGCATGATAGTCTCCAGGTCTCTCCATGCTGTCTCAAAGGGTAAGAGATCCTTTTTTTTTTACTGCTGCATAGTATTCCATGGTATAAATGTACCATAGCTTCTTCAGCCACTCATCTATGGATGGGCACTTGGGCTGTTTCCACATCTTAGCTATTGTAAATTGTGCTGTTATGCACCTAGGGGTGCAAACATTCTTTCTGGTTGATGTTTCAGGTTTCTTAGGATATATTACTAGAAGTGGTATCACTTGGTCAAATGGCAGTTTCATATTTAAGTTTTTTTGAGGAAACTCTATACTGTTCTCCATAGTGGCTGCACCAGTCTGCATCCTAAGCAGTATACCAGGATTCCCTTTACTTCACATCCTCGCCAGCACTTTTCATTTGTTGATTTGTTGATGGTAGCCATTCTGACAGGTGTGAAGTGATACTTCATTGTCGTTTTAATTTGTATCGCTGTGGTGATTAGTGACGGCGCATTTTTTCATATGTCTCTTGGCCAACTGTATGTCTGCTTTGGAAAAGAACCTATTTAGGTCCTTTGCCCATTTGTTAATTGGATTGTTTGTCTCCTTTTTGTTAAGTTGTATGAGTTCCTTATATATTTTGGAAATTAACCCCGTATCAGATGTATCATTGGCAAATATGTTCTCCAATACAGGAGACTCCCTTTTTCATGTTGCTGATGTTTTCTTTTGCTGTGCAGAAACTTTTTATTTTGATGTACTTCCATTGCTTTATTTTCTCCTTTGTTTTCTTTACCCTAGGAAAACATATAGCTATGAGAGATGTCTGAGATTTTGCTGCCTTTGTTTTCTTCTAAGATTTTATGGTTTCATGACTTACATTAAAGTTTTTATCCATTTTGAGTTTATTTTTGTGTACGGTGTAAGTTGGTTTAGTTTCTCTCTCTCTCTCTCTCTCTCTCTCTCTCTCTCTCTCTCTCTCTCGCTCTCTCTCTCTCTCTCTCCTTTTGCATGTATCTGTCCAATTTTCCCAACACCGTTTATTGAAGAGACTATCTTTACTCCATTGTATGCCCTTGGCTCCTTTGTCACATATTAATTGAGTGTAATACCTTGGGTCAATTTCTGGGGTCTCTGTTGGGTTCCATTGATGTTCCAATCCCTGTTCTGTGCCAGTACCAGGCTGTTTTGATTACAGTGGCATTGTAGTATAACTTGATATCTGATATTGTGATCCCTCCAACTTTGTTCTTCTTTCTTAAGATTGCTGTGACTATTCAGGATCTTTTTTGATTCCACATAAATTTTTGGAGTATTTGTTCTAGATCTGTGAAATATGCCACTGGTATTTTAATAGGGATTGCATTGTATTTATAAATTCAGTGGGTAGTATGGATATTTTAATGATGTTAATTCTACCAATTCATGAACACAGTATATTCTCCCATTTGTTTATATCTTCCTCTATCTCTTTATTCAATGTCTTGTAGTTTTCCAAGTACAGGTCTTTTACCACCTTGGTTAAGTTTATTCCTAAATATCTAAGTGGTGAAAGCCAACATCCCTGTCTTGTTCCTGTTCTTAAGGGAAATGGTTTTAGTTTTTGCCCATTGAGTATGATGCTGGCTGTAGATTTGTCATATATGGCCTTTATCATGTTGAGGTGTGATCCCTCTATTCCCACTTTGGTGAGAGTTTGTATCAAAAATGGGTGTTGGATTTTATTGAATGCTTTTTCTGTATCTATTGATATGAGCATGTGATTTTTGTCTTTCAGATTGTTTATGTGATGAATCACATTTATTAATTTGTGAATATTGTACCAGCCCTGCATCTCTGGAGTAAATCCCATTTGGTCATGGTGTATGATCATTTATTGATTTGTGAATATTGTACCAGCCCTGCATCTCTGGAATAAATCCCATTTGGTCATGGTGTCTGATCATTTTAACTTATTGCTGGATCCAATTTGCTAATATTTTGTTGACGATTTTAGCATCTATGTTCATCAGGGATATTGGCCTATAATTCTCTTTCTTTTTAGTGTCTTTATCTGGTTTTGGAATTAGGATAATGCTGACCTCATAAAAAGAGTTTAGAATTGTTCCTTCCTCTTGGATTTTCTGAAATAGTTTGAGGAATATAGGTGTTAGTTCTTTGAATATTTGGTAAAACTCCATCTGGATTGGGCTTTGGTTTGCTGGGAGTTTTTTAAAATTATTTCTATTTCATCAGTTGTTATTAGTCTATTCAGATTTTCTGATTCCTCCTGATTCAGTGTTAAGAGATTGTATTTTTCTAGGAATTTGTCCATTTTATCCACATTGTCCAGCTTGTTGGCATATAGCTGTTCACAGTATTTCTTACAATACTTTGTATTTCTGTGGTGTCAGTGGTTACTTCTCCACTTTCATTTCTCATTTTGTTTATTTGGGTCCCCTCTCTTTGTTTCTTGATAAGCCTGGCAAAGGTTTATCAATCTTGTTTATCTTTCCAAAGAATTGAACTTTGGTATTTTTTTTTTTTAGTTTCTATGTCATTTATTTCCACTTTGATATTTATTATTTCCTTCTACTTACTCTTGGTTGTTCTTATTGTTCTCTTTCTAATTCTTTAAGTTGTAGGGTTAAACAGTTTATTAATAATTTTTCTTGTTTTTTGAGGTAGGCCTGTAGTGCTATTAACTTCTCTCTCAGGACTGCTTTTGCTGTGTCCCATAGATTTGGAGTTGTTGTGTGTTCATTTTCATTTGTTTCCAGGAAGTTCTTTATTTCTTTCTTGATCTTATTTGTAACCCATTCACTGTGTAATAGCATGCTATTTAGTCTCCAGGTGTTTGAATGCTTTTGAGTGTCTTTACTATAGTTATTTCTAATTTTATGCCCTTGTGATCTGAGAAGATACTTGATATGATTTCAATCTTATTGAACTTGTGGAGACTTGTTTTTTGTCCTAACATGTGGTCTATCTTTGATAATGACCCATGTACATTTGAGAAGAATGTATATTCTGCAGCTTTGGGTGAAATGTTCTGTAAATATCAATTAAATCCATGTAGTCTAGTGTGTCATTTAGAGTCACTGTTTCCTTGTTGATTGTTTTGTCTGGGATATCTATCCAGTGAAGTGAAGGCATTGCTTCCCCACCTCTTCCCCACCCTCCCCACCCCCGCAACCTCCCAGGCAAAAGCTTCTTGGAATGTAAAGATCTGCCTGAGAAAGATGTCCTCTGCAATATGGGTAAGGTGACCAGACATCCTGCTTTTGGCAGGCCAGTCCCGATTTTTAACAATTTGTCCCGCATCCCGCGGCGTTTTAAAAAAGTCCCGATTTTTGGAAAGAATGCATGACAAGCTAGGGAACGGCAGGAGAACGGGAAGGGAATATACGGTTTTCAGCGGCCATGTGGCTATTTAGCCAGGATATGAGTTTTATATTATTTTTGTTAATTTTATAATGTTAAACTTTAATAATAACAAATAATTGTTGAGAACTGATTATCGAGAACTGCTTATCAAAGTTCGCATTGTTGATTAGTTGTTAGAATTCGACCACCATTGTTTGGACTTAATGAACAATGGCATTTTTTGGGATTGGCAACGACGAAAGTATTTTGTAACTGTCTCTCAGACGATACACATCGTACTGCGTGCTAGTAAGCTAGTTAAACAAGTGATGTCATTACAAATCAGCTATTCAGATAATTTAGGTAAGTAATTTATTTATTTATTTCATAAATACATAAATTTTCTTGAATTTAGCAGACAGTACTCGTATTATTTATATTTTATAGAGGCGGCAAAAAGTCTAGCGCCGGCCTTGAAAGTGACACGACTTACATTATGGCAAATTCAGAGGAAAAATAATACAAGTTAGTATTGTTATTATTTAGAAAGAAATATAGGATTAAAATAATTTTTAAAATATAGTTACTTTATAACAATCAAATTAATTTAATTTGTAAACTAACAATAAAATATGTTCATGTAATTATGTACCTACTTACTGTGTTTTTAAGCAATATGTATATAATAATTTATAATATAATTTTAAATTATTTTTTTTAGATTTTTAACATAATGAGTAAGAAAAGAGGATGTAAATTCAACGATGATCTAAGAAGTGAATTTCCTTTTATTGAAAAAAACAAAAGCGATTACAATATAGACCAAATTTTTAATCAAGAACCCCTCCCCACCCCCCCCACCCCCCGGCCGAAACCGGTTTGGCTCAGTGGATAGAGCGTAGGCCTGCGGCCTCAAGGGTCCCAGGTTCGATTCCGGTCAAGGACATGTACCTTGGTTGCGGGCACATCCCCAGTAGGGGGTGTGCAAGAGGCAGCTGATTGATGTTTCTCTCTCATCGATGTTTCTAACTCTCTATCCCTCTCTCTTCCTCTCTGTAAAAAATCAATAAAATATATTTAAAAAAAGAAAGAAAAAGAAACAGCCCCCCCCCTCCCCGCCCGGTCAATGGTGTCCCGCTTTACCAATGTTAAAATCTGGTCACCTTAAATATGGGGGAATGTTTCAATACAGGAAACTGGGATGGCTGCCTTTGGAGCTCTAACCCCAGAGCCCCCAACCCTGAAATCTCCTCCCACAGCCCTTGTCCACTCTGCCCTCCTTCTGCCAGAGCTCAAGATGAGTGTTTGCACACAAAATTTTATGTATTGGCCCTTTAAGAGGCCCTGCATTTTCAGCTGTCTCTCCCTGGCAGACAGCAACCCCATTGGTTTTCACAACCAGATGATATGTGGGCACCTTTCTCAGTTCTGGTGCTCTGGGCTGGGGATACAGCTTGGGGTTTAGACCCCAGAGTTCTCAGTGGGAACTCCCCATAGCTGAGTTATCCCTCCCAAACTTTAGCTGCTGCCTTTGGAATCCTGGGCACTTCCTACCAGTCTCTATGTGGTCTCCACTTTCTGTCCTTGGTTATAAGGGTTCTCTCCAGTCAGTCTTCAATTCATTACTCAGGATGGTTTTTTCCCCCTATATTTTTAGTTGTAATTCCAGTTTTATCCTAGGAGAGTGTCAGTGTAGCTTCCACTTACTCTGCCACTTTTTTTCACAGCTTCCTTATTTTTTATGCCATTTTATTCTACAGCACAAGCTTACCTCATGGCACATCTAAAAATCAGTTGTTTTATGAGGAAGACAGAGAGAGTTTAGGTTTAACCATGCATTTCATAGAATGTTGCTCTGTTAGCTAACTGGCTGTATTAAACCCAAATAAAACAATACTATGAAAAATAGCAAAATATTCAGAATTTGTTTATCAAAGAGAAAACCAAACATGTATGATTGTGATGCTGTTGTAATAACCTAGTTATTATTTAACAGCAAAGGAAGAAAGGGAAGACTGGACACAATCATGCCATTTATACAGCTTTGCCAAACATTCTCAAAGTCTGTTCCCTGCTGATCGAAGGCAGAAGGGACTGGACAAAGGCAGTTTAGAGGCATGCCCAGTCAGGTCTAAATGATGTAGGGAAATTCCTACCTGTTTGCCAGTCACACCTAAGAACCAATTAGTGGGCATGATGGGCATGGCTACTGCAAGCCAGCTAAACTTAAATATTTAAAACTTCCAAACAAAGGAAGTTCCTGCTCTTCACTTTCTCTTGGCTCCAGGGCCCTGGGCTCCTGTGACTCCTGTTGCAGGGGGCTTTGCTCCCCTGCACCCATGTAGCTCATGGCCATGTGGGGCTCCACACATGGACTAATGGACTTTAATTAGCTTGGATGCTGAACCCCACCTGGTGGCAACATGGAATGGAAGCTCTGGACACTGGCCTGGTGTCTGGCTTTGCTGAACACCCAGCTGCCCCTCTTTCAGGACTGGCTTGAGGGAAATGGGACATTGCAATCTGAGGAATGTAACTCCATGCCAATAAAATCACCTCTCATTCTCCTGTGGGGACTTCCGAAAGTGCCTATTTCAGCAGTGCCCTAAGAACCCCACTCACATGGACAATGGAGGAGTCACACTCGTGTACTCCTCTGGTAGCAATTGCCTTAACAAAATGTGCACATTAGTAATACTTCCCAATAGGTTGTTCTTCCATATACCTTATGAAGTACAAACTATTCAATGAGATTAAAGTTTAAAGTTATATTTAGAGAGTTAAAATTTACTCTAGGACATGCTTTTAATCGATGAAAAAAGATCTTTATTAATTTCCAGTTCCCCTCTTTGTTCTTGAGTAGTTCTGCCTCCTTAAGAACACAGAGCTAACAGACTACAGTTAGAACAAAAGCAATGTCATTATCAGTAATTAAAAGTTTATTGAATGCTTACTGTCTGCAATGCACTTTAAAGGGTGAAAAGAAGAATAAAACATAGAATTATAATTTAAAATGACAAAAATTATTTTACAATTCTTATTTTTTCCCCCTTTGCTGTGGGTGGTAAGAAATCATCTCCCCCTACTTCGATTAACAACATTGAAAAGGCAAAATTTAAAATATGAATGTACTGTTTTATAATAAAATAAATTCTTGATTTTCATTGCCATATCCAAATTAAAAGGTCAGTTCTAAAACAGTAAGATCTCACATTTTTTTCTTCTGTCTGAAATTACACCCATTCTGTAAAGTTTCAGAGAGTAACAGCCAATTCCAGAGATAAATATGCCTTCTGGAACAGTCCCTGCTAGATTATCTCAGCTCTGCCACTTCAGAGCAAGAAAGTCTAGGCCTGTTACTGAAATTCTTTGTGCCTCAGATCCCTGTCTATAAAAGGTACATGATAAAACTTTACTTACCAATTTGTTATGATTAAATGATACAGTATGTGATTCCTTTGCCAAACATGAAGTACTATTTAAAGGTATGGAATCATGTTATCCTATAACAAACACAAAAAAGTAACTGCTCAAAATAATATTTTCACTAGTCTTCAGTGAGTGGGGCCTAAAACATCTATTGTATTCCCCTTTTTGTTTTAATGCCCTGGGTCTCAAGGAGGTCCCTGTTATACTATAAATATGCCATATGAAATAATATATTAAATACTTGTCATAAAAGTCTGTCAAGGTACCTAGTCATGATGGGCCACAGTGGAAATCACTTATTATTGGCAGTAATAAAAAGAAACAAGAGCAATAAAAGGAAACAAACTACTGATACTTGCAGCAACATGAATGAACTTCATAAATATTATGCTAAGTGAAAGACACCGACAGATACAAAAAAAAAAAGTCCATACTGTATGATTCCATTTTTGAAATTCTAAAATACATACAACTAAGGAGGGCATTGAGGGAACATTCTCCAGTGATGAAAATCTCCTATATGTTTTCCAAATGATGTGGGTTACACTAATGCATGTAATTTTTTAAAACTGATGTAAAGGAACTACTTAAGACCTGAGCATTTTACGGTATATAAAATTTACTTAGCTTTTTAAAAAAGACCATCTAAGTTATTATGGTTATATTTTATTAATTATGATATTTTATGGGTGCCTGCTGAAATATATACAAATGAAAAAGATGTATGTAATTCTTGGAATTTAGTAAAAAAAAATGTAGAGGGGGTAGTGATAAAAATTGGGAAGTGGGTGGGTATAAAGATGAAACATGATTAGCCATATGATTAAAAATGCTGGAAGTTGGGAGACATACACAGGGAGTCTCTATTCTCTCTACTCTTGTATATTTTTGAACATTTTCCATAATAAAATGTAGAAAACAGGCATCATCTGGGTTCATCGCATTATAAGCGAAAACTGAACAGAAATAGGACAGAACTTGTTCAAGGTCTCAAAGCCAAATAATAAACCCACTTTCAGGTTTAACCTTCTTCCTCTGACCCCATTGAAACAAAACATGAGTGCTTTGGAAAGACTACTTTTAGAAAGGGCAGGTCAATAATAGAAGGAATTGGTTAAGCATACACTTATTTCCTGTCCCTGTTGGTTTCAAACGGGTTGTTTTTTAGATTTCAATTGCATGTGATTCAAATTTCAGACCCAAGTCACTGCAAGGGTCAGAGAAAGCATCCCTCCACCCCCAAAAAAACACAAAAACAAAATAAGAACACAGCCAAGAGTTGTTTTTGTTTTCTCCCAGTGCTAAAATCATCCTCCCAGGCAAAGCAAGCAAAGGCACTGGTGAGAGGGAGGAGCTTGGTTCTCCTGCTGGTGTGATGGGGAACAGCTGTGTTCCCTCCAGCTCCGAGGGAGGTGAAAACGTGTTAAGCGAGGCAATGATCGCCCTGAAACCCGCGCGTGCGTGCCCGTGGGTCTGTGGGAGAGAAGGGGTGGGTGTCAGCCCCGGGGCAACACTATTCGGAAGTCAGGAAGGTGAGAGGTGTGCCGCCTTCTCGGTTTCCGAAGGGGCGAAGGAGAAACTGGATGTGATGGTCCAGGAGAATAAACCCACGCCGGATTCGTCTCCTCCACGCAGGCACTTGAGTGTGGAAAGTCAATCCCATTTCGAGAACGAAAACCCTCACGACCGCTCGGTTTCGACGGCTGGGGAGCATTTATTCCTGGTTCAGCTGATGGGAAAACCGGTGCCTGGCAGCCCCTGATTGGTGGAAACGAAAATGGTGATGGTGGGGTGGAGAGAGGATTTGACCAGCCTCCTCCACCTGTAACTCATCCCTTCGGGTCTCCTCTCCACCCGCGGGACCCTTTCGGGCGCCGGCAAGGTCAAGGGCAAACAAATATCTGGAATATGTTTAAGCCAAAGCAACCTTAACCTTGGGTCCCACGACCATTCATCAGATGGGAGCGATCCGAGGGAAACGCGCTCCAGGTGGTGCGGGGGGGAGCGCCTTTCGGAGCCTCCTGCCTCCCCGGCAGCTTCCCGGGCGATCGGCTCCGCCTTTGGTGGTGGGTCCCCAGACCCCGCGCCCCCAGGTGGGCTCTGGCGCAGGGGTCCCCGCGAGGAGCCAGAAGGAAAGGCAGAGGGGAGGAGGGGGGTGGGAGAGAGGGAAAGATGTCAGCCCAATCCTAGCCGCTCGCTCCATCGCCACCAGAGTCCCCGCGACCCTGAACTTGAGGTGAAGCGCAGAACACCCCCACCTTTCTGCCTGGAGCCGAGGTACAGCCTCTCCGCCCCCCCCCCCCCATCCCGCCGCCCGCCCTGCCCCACCCCCATCCGAGGAGAGGAGTGAAGCGCACCCGGCGCGGAAGGCAGCTGGCGCGGGGCGAGGGGCGGGGAGAGGCGCTGACAAATCAGCCGCGGGGGTGGCGAGTGGAGGGGAAGGAGGAGGGAAAAGAGGAGGAGGAGGAGGAGGGGGAGGAAGATCCCGACGACCAGAAGGGGACCCAAGAAAGGGGGCGAGCGACCGAGAGCGGCGGCGACGCGGGGTGAGGTGTGTGCTGGCTTTAGAGCAGACCCGGGTCCGAGCCTGGCCTTTAGCATCCTTCTTTCTCCCCGCCTTCCCTTCCGACGCCCCCCCCCCCCCCGTCTGTTTCTCCGGGGTCCTCTCGTGCTGGGGACAGGGAGTGGCCATTCGACGACAGGTTCGTGGGTTCGCCCCCCCCCCCACCCCACGACCCCAGCCTCTCATCGCTGGGTGGTGCCGCCTGCAGCCTCCTCAGGGGCGCCCCCCCCCTCTCCGGTTGCGCCTTCTTGCCCTCCTGGCGCGCTCCGAGTCCCCCCTCTTCCCATTGAAATCCTATTTGGGAATTGTTTCAATGTTTGGCAGAGGGAGGGGGCAGTCTGGCGTCTGAGCAGCCGAGGGACGGAGGTAAGCACCCTGGTTCTGAAGGGGCAGCCTGGGACATCCCGGCGCACCCTGGTGGGAGCGGGGTCACCCGGACCCCTGGCCCGGGCGGCGCGGCCGGAGGACCCCCGCGGGGAGTCCCTCTCCGAGTTGGGTACTGCTCCCTGCGCCCAGCTGGAGGAAAGTAAGTTGACCAGGCTTCCCTCCGGCTTCCGACATTCCCTTCCTCTCCGAGGCTGAGAAGTCAGGCTGCTCCGAGAGAAGCTTCTCCTTTGGGAAAAGCGAGGATGCTGGAGGGAGCGGGAGCATCCAACTTTCTCTCTCACCTTCCACCCCCCCGCTCCTCCCTCTCGGTTCTCTCCGAAAACGAGCTGTGTTTTCGGCAACTAGTTAAATGGAAGTGCAGACAGGGCAAGTCAACAGGTTAAGGGGTTAACAGGTGCGGGAGCGGGTGGACGCGAGCTCGGAGAACGCCCCCTCCGGTGGGTGGCCGGCGCGCGTCTCCGGACTGCGGGCGGCGGGGCCCCGCGCCTGTGCTGGGTAGATAGCTAGGGGCTGGGGTGGGTGGTGGGGTGGATTAGAGCTGGTGCGGGTGGGTTCCCGGTTGGCCCGAGGTTCAGCCACACCCAGGGTGCGCAGTTCTCTTCCCTCCCCTCCCCGGATCTGCCCATTAGACCTCTTCTAGGACTCATTTTCAGAGCGTCCCTGACCCCATGCCTCCAGCTCCCCTTCTCTTCCTGTGATCTGTCTTCTGCACGCACTTCTGACTGACACCGTCACCGTGTGGACCCTGGGAAGTTGAAAGAGGGGTCCATCTTTTCATGCAACTCCACTTGGGAAATGCAGTGAGAACAGCTGAGATGATTCATCCCGATCCATGTTTAGGCAGCTAGACTTGTAACTAGCCAAGATGGATGGGGTATGCTCAATTTTTAATGCAAAAGCTAAAAAAAAAGGCTTCTTTGTCCAATGGTTGAAATAAGGATACACTTAAACGAGCCTCAGACTTTTGGGAGTTCTACTGATCTTTCAGGGTGTTTCTAGTTTGGTTTTACCCCAAAGTTCTCATTCCACATGTATTTTGTGTTCTGCAGTGTGGTGTAAAGGAATTCATCAGCCATGGATGCATTCATGAAAGGACTTTCAAAGGCCAAGGAGGGAGTGGTGGCTGCTGCTGAGAAAACCAAACAGGGTGTGGCAGAAGCAGCAGGAAAGACAAAAGAGGGGGTTCTCTACGTAGGTAGGTAGCCCCGACTGTCATTTTTGATATTTATTTATGACTGAGGCGTTAAGATGATTGATGCTCTAAAGGCTGATATTTCTGCCCTGATTCATTTTTGTGTCATCACTTGTCAAAAGGATGGATTGAGTCAGTTATGTGTGGGTAGGTAAATGTGTATATTTGAGCTAATAGTAAAAAGTGAATGTAATCTTTTGGGCTTTTTTTTCCCCAGAGTACTGAATTTTGCAATAATTCCAAGGACTTTCCTTGTTTCTTTTAAAAATGTTTATGTGCATAAATGACTATTTTGGAGGATTTTTTTTTAAAATCAGTATGTTAATATATGATCAAGAATATTTTTAAGAATCAAAATCATTCAGGGGTTTTTGGTTTGTTTTGTCATTATGAAGAATATTTGCTGATCTTAGAGTATTCTTTTAAAAAAATAAGACTTTGATACGGTCCTGGGGTACCTGACAAGAGACCAGAAAAGGAAAGGACAGAAATGTCTTTGGTGGAGTGATTCCTGGAGATCACTTGGCAAGCTAGAGACGAAGAGCTCAAGAAAGTACTTGAAGGCTGCTGTTAACATCTCAGAGATATTCATATAGTTCCTTTCTCAAATGATACACAAAATAAGTAATGAGATTGATGCTTATCATTTGTACCTTTCCCTAAATCCCCACCTTGGAGTATTCATGAAGACCTTGACTCTCTTTTTCTTATCTTAAACTATGTTAGATTGTGTATTATTTTACAAACTTCAGGTTCTTTGGGGAAGGAACAGACACACATATATACACACTCATCCACAGGGACACAAACGCATACATGCACATGAGTGCACACATGCATGCACTGCGCATTCCACCTCTCCTCTTTCTCCTCTGAGCTCCCTCACAGTCTCTGGTGGGCCCTGCAGCAGCAGTATCCACAGGAGGAGCAGGAAGGTGGGAGATAAGCCCATTGAGTGGTGTAGGGTTCTCTGCCCACCTCTGAAAGCTACGCTGTCTCCAATATGGATGGGCTGGAGAAAAGTTATTCTTAGAATGATTTTTATGAATGTTTCTCATATTATTTTTTTTCTCATGGTTTATAGACTTTTATATTAGTTGATCTTAACACAAACCTTCATTTTAATTACTTACATGATCTTAGAACATATTTTCAGGAACTCATTGAATTAAAGTGTTACAAGAGAATGAAATTGATGAGTTAACTTCAAGTTCTTTCTTGTGAAGTGTAAATTATGTCTTTTTAGATGGAATTTGAAATACTGAATCAGTGACATGCAGGTAATCACTATCTTTACAGTTGTCCCCAGTTTTCCAAGTTATGCAGCTACATGCATACAAATATTCTTCGATTTCAGTTACTTTATAACTTAGTAACTTTAATGGTTTCTTTTTAATAATAACATTCACTTGATTAGTTTTTAGTGAGTCCAGAAACTATTAAATATTAAACTAACACATTTGCTCTTTTCTAGGTAATGAACAGGTTTTTCTTATCTGGAAAACTTTTTATTTCTTTTCATTGTTAATTATGAGTTTGGACAAATAAAATTTTATTTTCAGAGATTCTGTTACTCTAAGATTATTATATAAAATTGTAATTTGTTTACATGACATATTTTTTAAAAAATCATCTTCAATGTCTATTATGGTATGTAACATATAAGATGTTCTATAAATTAGTTATTAGTTGTCACCTAATTAAAAGTTGAACTCAAACACAGAATTTAGAATGAGAAATAACTATGAGAAGACATAATGGTATTGCACAACTGTTGGTAAACTTTTTATGTAAAGGTCTAGATAATACATTTTTAGGCCATAATGTCTCTGTCTCAACTGCTCAGCTCTGCTGTTGTCATGTGAATGAAGCCATAGACAATACTTAGTGTGACTGTGTTCCAATAAAACTTTATTCTTACCAAAACTGGTGGTGAGTTAATATAGCTCATAGGCTGTAGTTTTCTGACACCTGGTAAAGTAGAACATAAACTTTATATTAGACAAAATTAAATTCTAGTCCAGACTACACCACTTATTACCTCTAGGATACTAGGGAAGTTGTGTACATTTCTCAGTACCACTTCTCTCATTTGTAAAAATACAATTTAGACAAATGTAATTACCTTGCAGAGTTTTTGTGAGAATGTCATGTTAAAACATGACATATGAGTAACAAAGCATACTTTAAAAAATTTAAACACTTTATTATTTAGAGCAGTTTTAGGTTCGGAGCACAATTGAGAAAAAGGAACAAAGGTTTCCTATGTAACCCCTAACCCTACCCATATATAGCTTCCCACATTATCAACATCCCTCACCAGAGTGGTACATTTTTTACAATTAATGAATTAATTGACAGAGCATTATAACCCAGAGTTCATAGTTTACCTTACAGTTCATTCTTGGTGTTGTACATTATATAGGTTTGGGCAAATGTATAATGACATGTATCAATCATTATAGTATTATACAGAGTGATTTCAATGCCCTAAAAATCCTCTGTGCTCTGTTTATCCCAGGGCAGAAATTTTAATGAAGCCTAGTTAATTGATTGTTTCTTTCATGGATTGTCTCTTCAGTGTTGTATTTAAAAAGTCATTGCCATACTCAAGGTCATGGAGGTTTTCTCCTATGTTACATTCTTGGAGTTTTATAGTTTTGCATCTTACATTTGAGCTAAAATACCTTTTGAAGGTTTTTATTATTGTTGTTTTGTGAAAGGTGTAAAGTCTCTGTCTAGATTCCTTTTTGTTTTTGTTTTGTGTTTTTACATGTAGATTTCCAGCTGTTCCAGGATCATTTGTTGAAAGGATTATCTGTGCTCATTGTATTGCCTGCATGCCTTTGTCAAAAATCAGTTAACTATATTTATGCAGTTCTATTTTGGGGCTCTGTTTCATTGATCTATTTGTCTATTCTTTTGCCAGTACCACTCTCTAGCATTATAGTAAGTCTTGAAGTCAGACAGTGTGAGTCCTCTAACTTTGTTCTTCTCTTTCAATATTGTATTGGCTATTCTGGACCTTTTGTCTCTCCACATAAACTAGAATCTTTTTGTCAATATCCACATAATAACTTGTTGGGATTTTGATTGAGACTGAACTGAACTATAGATCAAGTCGGGAACATCTAACATATTGACAATATTGAGTCTTCCTATTAATGACCAAAGAATATATATGTGTGTGTGTGTGTGTGTGTGTGTGTGTGTGTGTGTGTGTATAGCTAAGCGACCAACCGACCTGCTGACCAGCCGGTAGGTATGATGTGCACTGACCATCAGGGGGCAGACTCTCAATGCAGGAGCTGCTGAGCGACAGCAACTTTGCAGAGTGCCCTCTTGTACTCCGGGACCCCTCGGGGGATATTGGAGAGCCGGTTTTGGCCCGATCCCTGCAGGCCAGGCCGAGGGACCCCACCTGCTGGAGGGACCCCGCCCACTCCACAGATGCCCTTCAAGCCATGGCACCGCCCCAGGTGCGGCCAGCCAGGGAGGGACCACTGGAGGTTGGCTCCAGGGCATGTCTGGCCCGCCTCTCCCAGTCCCGCCCTGCAGGCCACCTTCTAATTAATTTCCTTTTAATGTGCATGAATCCATGCACCAGGCCAATAGTATCTCTATATTAATTTAGTGATTTGATTTTGTCAATCAAAACTTATACAGATATTATATATATTTTGTTAAATTTATACCCAAGAATTTTATTTTTATGGTGCTAATGTAAATGGAATTGTGTTTTTAATTTCAAATTACTCTTGCTCTTTGCTAGTATATAAGAAAGTAATTGACTTTTATTTATTAATCTCATATCTGCAACCTTGCTAAAATTAATTATTAGTTCTAGGAGTTATTTTTTAAAATTATTTTTTTGGATTTCTATATAGACTATCATGTTATCTGTGAATGAAGACAGTTTTTCCTCTTCTTTCACATTCGGTATACTTTTTATTTTGTTTTCTTGTCTTACTGCATTAGCTTGGACTTCCAGCATGATGTTAAAAAGGATTGATGAGAGAAGGATATCTTTGCCTTATTCCTGATCTTAGTAGGAAAGCTCTTTGTCTCTCACCATGAAATATAATGTTAGCTGTAGGTTTCTTATTCTGTATCAAGTTGAGGAAGTTACCCTCTATTTCTAGTTTACTATAAGTTTTTGTCATGAATTTTATCATATTTTTCATGAATTTTGCATTTTGTCAAATACATTTTTGCATCTATTGTTGTCATTATGTGATTTACCTTTTAAACCTGTGGATATGACGAATTACTTTAATTTTCAAATGTTTAACCAGCCTTGCATACCTGGAATTAATTCCAGTAAGTTCTGGTATTTAATTCTTTTATACATTGTTGTGTTTGATTCACTAATATTTTGTTGAAGATTTTTGTAAAACATACTTTTATATGAAGGAGCCATAGTTATTATCAAATTAAGTTCTCCAACAGAATAATTACTTAGTCAACATATATATTTTTATCCTTATAAAACCTATTATCAATTACTAGTTTGGAAAATTGGAAGTGACTAAAGAAAAAATTCTGATTTCACTGTGGCTAAAAAAGTTTTGCACACTATTTTCATATACTTCATGAGAAAGTAATTTTTTTCCCTTATAGTATTATACTTTTGGCAACTAACTTTTAAAAAATATTTTTATTGATTTCAGAGAGGAGGGGAGAGGGAGAGAGAGAAACATCAACGATGAGAGAGAATCATTGATCAATCATTGGTCCCCTACTGGGGACCGAGCCCACAACCCAGGCATGTGCCCAGGACCCTTCAGTCCACAGGCCAACGCTCTATCCACTGAGCCAAATCAGCTAGGGCAGGAACTATCTTTTGATTAATTAAAGAACTATCATAAGGATCAGTGTTATCTTTATGATTTTCCTTTTTGAGTGATATACACAAGTTTTCAATCAATATATTTCAATTTAATAGACAAAGATATTCTCAATCAAGTGGCTGAGAAATTATACATTGAGAGTCAAATTCAAAAGCAGATGGTTCTCTTTATATAATAAGTATTATAACAGTAAAGGAAGAAAATAATCTTTAAAAGTGTTCTAACACCACTTTGCTTACTAAGCAGTAGTGGCTGTGAGTATGGCTTGCTATAAAATTCTCACAAGATGTCCACCTGCACCAAGTTGGTAAAGTCAACATAACATGAACAGCATAGTTGAGTTCTGGCAACCGGTCATTACTTCCAACCTTTTTCACTCTGCAGTTTTGTGAACTGAGGGAGAGGATGGGATGTGTGTAGGCCACCACAGCTCAGGAAAATTACTAGTACTTATGTCCCTTCAGCTTTCATATTTGTCTAGTCACATTTTGTAGCAATATTTTTTTAAATTATTGGTTACTCATCAATTACAACTTCATTATTAGATCCTAATAAATTATTGACAGTAAACAATAGGTCATTTGTTTGATAAGAAACAATATTATCAACATTCTCATTTATCTTTGACTCAGGATACATTCCATGACTTAGCCAAAGGCCAAATTCTCAGGTACTACTGAGGAAGAGAGAAAAGACTACAGACCGCTGTTAAACATTTCTTTCTACTAGTCATTTTTAAACATATGGGTTGCAAAGAGTGACAGGTGGTTAGTAATTAGAAATATTCTCTCAAATACGGGCTGTTTTCACTTAATATAGTTCCAGGATACAGTAACCACAGTTAATTAAATAACACGAGTCCCTAACAACACAGTTCAAATTTCTGTTACCACAACACATGAACTGTGAGTGACTGCATAAAATACAAACCCTGCTCTTAGCTCTTCAGTCCACAGGTCACTACATAAATAACAAACCCACTGTGATACATGACCAAATCACATTGCTTCTTTCAATGCCTATTGGTGATTGGTCACATCTGCTAGTCAGTTCATATAGACAGCAAAGTTCACGGTTATTTTATATCCATGTGATATTTTACAAAAATGCATAATTGAATTAGGAAATAGGCCCTAAATGATGCAAGTGTAGCAAAGAAAGTGAAAAATGCTGGAAGTAAAACTTGATTCAAACATAAATTTATTTATGGATGAAGTAGCTGGCTGTGGGAATACTGACATCGCTATAGTTTAAGAGGCTGTAGATGTGCAGCCAGAGGAACTAATTGAAGCTGAAAGTATCGACGTGCACATAAAAGCGGTTGTGATGCAGAAGGTGAAGATGCCCCAGAGGAAGTGGTCCACAAAAACACCTCATTTTAAAAGAACAGAGACATATGATGACATTAAAAGTACAAAGGGTAACATTTTAGAAACTGATCCAAATTTACAAATTTACAAATAAGGTTTAGGAGAGATGTTGCTCCATATAAGAAGTTATACAATGAGAACAAGAATACATGCAGTGTTTAAACTACTTGTTAAATTTTTTACAAATAAAACATTTATTCTCAATGTATTAAATTACAATATACAAAGTAAATATTAGTTTTACTAATTTTATTCCTCTGTGCATTTATAAATGACTAAGAGCTTTTAATGTTTTAACAAAAAATGGTAAAAGTAATGGAACAATGGTAATTTTTACCACTGATTAATTGATTAATTGTAATTTTTATCATTGATTTTTGTAAAACATCACATTCCACAACTTCAATTCAGCTTGTGCAGTCATTTTATGATCTCATAATACTATTCAAAGTGAGCATTGCCTGAAAAATATACACACACACACATATACACACACACAACATCATATATATATATATAGAGAGAGAGAGAAAATGTATACACACACTTTGAATAATTATAAAGGCAGTGTTTATTAAAATACATTTCATTTTCACAATTAAGCTATCAGCTGTTAAATGTGTATACATTTTTTGGGACACCCTGTATGTATGCATGTGTGTATATGTATGTATTTGTATATATATAAAATACTATCCTATATTCTATAACATATTTAACATCTGCATAATTTCATTTATATGATCCAGAAAATCAGAATCCAGAGCTTATGTTCTTAAGTACAAAACTATAGTTTTTGGGTTTTTTTTGAGAATTTTTATGAGTCTATTTGAGCCAAAATTGATGACATATGCTGGAGAGCAAGATCTCAAATGCTCCTTTATGTTTTATTTTTATTGGAGATCTTAAATATTCAAAAATTAGAAGTTCTTAAATATATGTAAATAATTTTATTAAATGTAGAAACTTTCCTTGAATGTTTTGCATAATGGGAATTTAAATATGATGCATGCAAGTTTTACTTAATGTCATACTGATATATTTTCATAAATATATTTAATGAACATTTTCAATATTTTCCTGTATGTTTATTTAGATCAACTTATTGATCATCATATTATTGAAATCATGAATGTGTATTCATAAAATTTTACATAAATTTGGAACTAGAAATTGTCTCAAAACAGTGTTTCTCAGATTTGATCTATGAATTACCTGCTTTAGATCATGAGGTTGTTAAAAATGCAAATATCTGTACATGATATTGACTGAGTATTTGAGGCTCTGACTCAGTCGTCAGCATTTTTATCTATCTTCCACCCAATTAATTCTGCTGTACTCTCCAGTTTAAGAACCAGCTTCTCAGAGATTATTTCATTAATCTAAAGAATGAATTTTATTGATAAGGAAACTGAGGCTCCCTTACACTTTTTTCCTTTGATTTGAAATGCGTTTACACGTATTTCTAGCATACTTAGTAAGGGTTTGAAAAACAGTGCATTTTAAAAGTAAAGATTGGTAAGCAGCTTAATATCCAAATATAAGTTTAAATATTCACATATTTTGTCTTCATTTCTTTATATTCTTCTATGTCTGATTGAATTACATTATTTGACTTATAATATAGTATAGTGAATCTCCAACCCATTGTTATTTTTCTCCAAACATATTTTATTAAAAAACTGGTATGAATTATACTGAAAATGCTAATATTAGAGAAATTATAAATAAAAGTATTAACAAACTTAGTTTTAATAAAAATATTAATACATTATTTGTATAAAAGGTGGTCAAATTTGGAGGAAGTTCCTCTCTTTTGCCATCTTGAAAGTAGTGTTAGTAATACTTGAATGATAAAATACTCATTCCTTCTAAAGGTTTACCTGGCTTAGTGGAAAGAGCATGAGAGTCATTGAGACCTTGCTTTGAATGTGTTTGTAGCCAGTTATTACCTATGCAACTTTAGAAAAATCATTTAATGTTTATTTGTAATTTCTTCATATATGAAATGAGCATAATATACCTATAAGAAATGTTACAAATATCAAATAAGATGAGATATAAAATGACTTTTACATAATAAATGTTGATTCTTTCTTTCCCTCCCCCTTCTACTTGTGTTTCATGGGTGAACTAATCTTGGTTGTGCTGGACTTTAGTAAAGCTGCCACAGTTCTGAATCCAAAATAATCTTCCCACTCACCCTGTGGTGTCTCACCCCCACCTCTGTAAGTTGATATGTGAAGGGGGACACAATGAGATAAAAGTCATCATGTGTGCTAAAAACTTAATTGGAGAGAACCTCCTGTTAGCTTTCCTTCCTTCTTTTGTAGTGATAGCTGAATTTCCTTGGTTTAGGTCTTTTGGCCCCGAGGATATCTTTGTATACGGGCTTCTACAGACTGAAATTTTGTTTCGATTAGTTGTATTTAAAATGAGGTATTAGCGATGTAAGTTCACTTTTGAGACTTACGTTTATGCATTTGTTTGATTTTATAGGTTCCAGAACCAAGGAAGGAGTGGTCCATGGTGTAACGACAGGTAAGCTCCATGGGCTATATCCAGGGATGATGTGGAAAATGCCTTGCAAGCTGTGTAGCCTTAGCACTAATCATTCAGAATGTCAACAACCACTGTATCTGTAGAGGAGCAGTCCAAGGAAACCTCAGCTCTGTTTAATCTTAATTCTTTATTAAATATTTTAAATAGGTAAATATTTATTATCTATACTAATAAAAGAGAAATATGCAAATTGACCATCATCTGTGATGCCCATCAGCCAATCAGGAGTGGGTATGTAAATTAACCCAACAAAGATGGTGGGTTAATTTGCATACACAGGTGCAGAGTGGCCGGACGGGGCGGGATGCCTATTATGAGGGTGAGGGTGGGGGATGGAGGGAGCTACAGGAGTGGCGCTCTGGCCGGTAGCAAAGACTTGCAGGCTCCCAGGCGACCGGGAGCAAAGCCAGGGGAAGGAAGGCCTATTCTTGCATGAATCTTTGTGCAATGGGCCTCTAGTAATAAATAAAACAATATATTTAAATGTCAAGAATGGTGAATCTGAATTGACCAACTATGTTTAATTTACAAAGAAACATAGAATATAAGTATTCTGACTTAGTTAGGCCAGGAGTTTTCTACCTACAATATCCAAGGAAAATAAATTCTTCCATTTAGCTAATCCCAAGATAAAAACCTAGAAAACTCGACCTTTAACCCTGTCTTTTTTATCTCAGGACATTATTATTTCAGTTGCCAATTTCATGTATCACATTATAGGGAAATATGATAGTGTACTTAATCTGGACTTATGAAATGATATCTTTGAAGGTGCTTTAAAGATCAAAACATACATTATTATATAAGCTTACTCAGTTTTTCCCTCCTGAGTATATGGTGTAAAAAACTTCCTATTGAGATTTTCTGAAAGCGTTGATATTTATAAACTGAAATTTACTACATGATATCGAATACACTTAATTTTCAACATGTTCTAATTTAAACTTTCTTACTAAATTGCTTTATAATATAAATTTCTTTATTTTTCTCATTTTCAATTTGTATGCCAATTTAAAACTAGGTCTTAATTTTATAATTTTGCTTAATGTAAAAGGTTAGATTACTACTATATCTATTCTAAAAGTTGATGCCACATTTCCTTCCTGGAATTTTATTAAGTTAGTTAAAATCAAATATAAATCTAATTAATGTATTAATTACAGATATACAGATAATTCTTTTTTTTTAATGGATTTTTAATGACAGAAACAAAAAAATATCTAAAGCCGCAGCTTCTGGAAGAACCATTTGTTCTTGCCGGTCTTGTACCTCTCTTCAAACTTGACTTTGGCCTCCCGTCGGGCCTTGCGTTTTAGAGCAGGGTCTCTGAAAGCGTCCTTGTTGACAACAGTTTTATCCAAGGGGATGTCCACAGAGTGCCTTGTGGGCATGAGGTGATTGTAGTTATAAACTTTCACAAAAGACTTGATCTTTGACCTCTTGGCAATTTTCTCTTGGCAATTTTCTTCTTGCCCATGGCAGCTGTCACTTTTCGGGGGTAGCGGTCAATTCCAGCCACCAGAGCATGGCTGTAGGTGCGGTCCGAGGTGCCATCATCAATGTTCTTTATGATGACGGCTTTGCGTCCGGAGTAGCGTCCGGCCAAGACCAGCACCACCTTCCTGGGTTTCATAAACTTGCCCATTTCGAAAGCAGCCACTCGGGCCTGGACCAGAAAAGAAGCCAGATAATTCTTTATAATGGATTCAAAATTATTTGTTGAGTACCTATTGTGAAATAATATAAAGAAAAATAAAACAGGATCTCTGATTTTAATGAACTCAAAATACACTAGTGGAGGTAGATAGACATACTGAGAAACAAATCATAGATATATTTGTTTATTTCAGATAATAAATATATCTGAAATACTGAATTTGCTGAGTAGACAGGGCTACTTGGTTTAGGGATGAAGGCTTCTGGTCAGATGAAGCTGTATGAACCAAAATGGGACAGACTGGTACATTTGGAGGAAAACATAAGCAACTTAAAATATTAGACTATAATTGGTTGGGAGGAAGGTATTCTTTTTGATCCTGGTAATAATATATTTTCCCTTAATACAAAACATTTATTAGTCCTAGCCGGTTTGGCTCAGTCGATAGAGCATCAGCCTGCAGACTGAAGGGTCCCAGGTTCGATTCCGGTCAAGGACACATGCCTGGGTTGTGGGCTCAGTCCCCAGTAGGGGGCGTGCAGGAGGCAGCTGATTGATGATGTTCCTCTCTCATCAATGTTTCTATCTCTCTATCCCTCTCCCTTCCTCTCTCTCTAAAAATCAATAAAAATATATTTAAAAAAACATTTATTAGATGTAAAATGTACCAATTTGAATGTGTTTCATTTTCTTTTGTCTTTTTATCTTTTGTTTAAAAGACCTTATTAGGGGAGAAAAAAAGGTTAAGGTTAATGGATAAATTTACTAGATAAATCAAGTCCTACAGAAATCTTTTTAAATGTATCTATTATTGTTACATGTATACTCTGTCATTTTATAATGTAACTAATTTACTTATTCTGACAAAGATAAAACCTAATGAAAATATAATAAAGCACAAAATGCATTTTACTATGCAGTTTATATGTATTAAAATAGGTTAAGGTTTATACATCTATACTAATAAAAGGGTAACATACTAATTATACCAGACATCTTCCAGATATCCGTCCGGACATCCTTCCAGACAAAGCCACAGTGGCTGGGGCCGAGGATGAGGTGGTTAGGAACGACCAGGCCAGCAGAGGAGGGCAGTTAGGGGCGACCAGGCTGGCAAGGGAGGGCAGTTGTGGGTGATCAGGCTGGCAGGGGAGAGCAGTTAGGGGGATCAGGCAGGCAGGCAGAGTGGTTAGGGCAGGCAGTTAGATGAGTGGTTAGGAGCCAGGGGTCCCAGATTGCAAGAGAGATGTCCAACTGCTGGTTTAGGCCCGATACCTAAACCTGCAGTTGGACATCCCCCAAGGGGTCCCAGATTGGAGAGGGTGCATGCAGGCTGGGCTGAGGGACCCCCCTCCTGTGCACGAATTTCGTGCACCTGGTCTCTAGTATATAAATAATTACCTAGGTGTTGTAAAAATAAATTTTTATGACTGGCAAAAAAAATTTATGAATCTGTAAAAAGATCACAATTTACTTTTATCTTTGCTCTTCCTTGAACAAAGCAAGCATGCCCTTGCCCTGGGCTCTCCCTCTGTCTGAAAAGCTCTTCCCCAAGATCATATACTTGGTGAACTCCCTCATCTCCTCCAGCCTGTTAAATGACACCTTCGTAATGGGAGCTACCTGGACCTGTTTAAAATTGGCACCATTCCCCTCACCTCTGGTAGGCCTAACCCCCCCCTCTTATTTTTTTATTTTTTTGCCAAAGGATTATTACCTCAAACTAGTAGATAAGTTATAACATGAAAATGTTCATTATCAAGCAAAATTTTCTATTCAGGTTCTTGGTGGTTACGGAGGAGGGGTGGGTAATGACAACCCAAAGCATATAATTCACTATTTTTAATGGATCAACATTCTAGAAATGTTTAAAAACATGAAATTTACAGTACAGCTTTTCACTGGCATTTAAATTTGAACTTTGCATTGCGAATAGCCATTACTCCTTAGGAGGCATCAGTCATGTCCCAGAAGTGGCAAAAGGCAAATATCAAGCAACACCTGCTGTGTGCTCTTCCTGGTTTTAGACTCCAGGGTCACTTGTCTCCCTCCCCCATGCCCAGGACCAGGAGAAAGCCTCTTTGTCCTTACAGACCACCGGAGCTTCCATGACCTACAGAAACCCAACTGCTTTGTCCACCCTGTTTAATCATTGCTTCTCCCAACTGGTGACATGAAATCTGTGCAATAACCATACGACTAGCACATAACACTGAACAACTGACATGGTGTAACTTCCTTGGGTTCCTAGACAGGGACTTATCTGGAGAGGGTCTGTACAGGCACAAAACATAATAAAAATTGTGTCTCCATTTGCTTAGGACATAGCCTTAGAAAAAATATCACCTCAAACCCCAAATTCCTGAAGTGTGGGAAAAAGGCAGACAAAAAATGAATTTGTGGGCAAAAAGAAAGCAAACATTGCATAGATCGAGATAAGAGATTCAAGGCCTACGTTTTATGAGTATAAACGTTACAAGGTTTAGATGAGAAGGGGTTGTTTTGTTTCTTCATTGTCTTTGAAATTAATAAAAGAGCAGACTATCTTGTCTTTTGCCACTCTTTCATAGAACTCTTTATTTAATCAAAACAAACATTTTTATTTGTGCTTTCTTTAATTGGTAAAATGCATAGAAAGAATATGTAAAGTTCAACAATATGAATATGAATAGTTCAATTATATTGGATAGTGTCTTGGAGAATTTTTGATATTATATTAAATCTCTGCTTTGAAATAGAATCTTAAACTATTGATACTGTTTTCTAAATATTTAACCTATTTTTTAAAATCTACTAAAGAACCATATTCTATTTTGCTTTGTGAAAAGAAATTTTCAGTGTATTCAACAAACCTCTTCATTTTCATATTTTACTTAATGTCTGACTCACTTGTTCCCATTAAAATTATTGAAAATTAATCATATTAAAAACCCTTCTGTTTTAACCACCTGAAGTTTTATGAAAGGGCCAAAGTTTCCTCATAACCATCCCTTACTCCACTGTTTATTTCTGATAGTAACATGTGTGCGCATGGATGTGTTGTATGAGTCGGAAGGTATGGTGAAAATGAACCTCTTGAGTGAGATAACAGAATGGGCTCTGAGCCTTGGCTGGCATCACTAAGTGGTTAGAGCATTTCCCCACACACCAAAGGGTCATAGGTTCGATTCCCTGTCAAGGGCACGTAACTGGGTTGTAAGTTTGATTGGGCACATGCAGGAGGCAACCAATCAATGTGTCTCTCTTGCATTGATGTTTCTCTCTCTCCCTCCCCTTCTTCCTCCCTCTCTTATATTCTTTCTAAAGATCAATGGAAAAATATCCTAGGTGATTAACCAAAAAAAATGGCACTGAAATTGGAATAAAGAAGTAAATTTCATGCCGAGTCTGATACAACTGTAACTGCACCTGTCACTATAGCTTTCTGCAAACTTTCTTTGATAAAATATAAAGCAAACTCAAATTGCTCATGGCTTTAAATTTGTGATCATAAACTTCAAGCACCTTTTAGTGATTAAAACAAAATATCTTAGCAAAAATTCAATATTTGGTTCTACGCTCACTTTGAAATCTCTACAGCTTTCATTTCTTCTGACTCTTCAGCTGTCTATGGTATATGTAAATATAGGTCCTGAGAAGTGGATAGCTAGTGTAAGTAAAATTAGTTTAAGTTGCTGTTGTTCCATCCATCTCTTAATCTGTTGTTGCTCTTGATTTATCCCAGTGGCTGAGAAGACCAAAGAGCAAGTGACAAATGTCGGAGAGGCGGTGGTGACAGGGGTGACAGCAGTTGCACAGAGGACAGTGGAGGGAGCCGGCAACATTGCAGCCGCTACTGGCTTTGGCAGAAAGGACCAGTTGGGCAAGGTATGGTTACATACATTTCATGTCATACTTGTAAGCTTATGAGGTCACGGTGCCTTTCCATGCAAGGCTCTAGACAGGAATAAGATGCTTACTTGGGGAGGGATGACTGACCCTCTCCATTCAAAAGTACAGCCTTCATATGGGTCTTCTTTTGTGAGGGATTAACCCAGATAAATGCCATGAGGACTGCATAATGATCATGATTGTTTCATTCTATGGAAGAAAGTTCATAAAATGAACAATGTAATAAATGCCAAAGGAGGAGTGACATTTCAGAAAGAATGGGTGCTTTCATGTTGCCTATGAATCTTGGAATGTCTCTTTGTCAGAATATAACAAATCACTTGTGCCCAATTTCTAAATTTTCAAAATGAAGATCTTTCACTTGGTTTCTTTCTAATGACATCGTCTCCGTTTAAATGACATGTTTAAATATCATGTAACAGTTTATTGCCAAAAATATGTTTGTGGGAACTGAGCTACTTGAAGTGCGTAACAACCAGACATCATGGTTCTGGGGTGATTTGAAAATTCTCAGAAGAATTTTGACTTTGCATCTTTGATGCAGCTGTGACTCTAGTATGAACATGTAAACGATATTACGACTTTCGTTTTAACCAGGTAAGTAACAGAAAACGAGGTGTCAACTGGAAGATGACATTTTATAGATTTCATGGCCACAGCAGCAGAATGAATTTCGCTTTTCCCCTTGCTCTTCCTTGAACAAAGCAAGCATACCCTTGCCCTGGGCTCTCCCTCTGTCTGAAGAGCTCTTCCCCTAGCCCAGCGGTTGGCAAGCTCATTAGTCAACAGAGCCAAATATCAACAGCATAACGATTGAAATTTCTTTTGAGAGCCACATTTTTTAAACTTAAACTTCTTCTAACGCCACTTCTTCAAAATAGACTCGCCCAGGCCGTGGTATTTTGTGGAAGAGCCACACTCAAGGGGCCAAAGAGCCGCATGTGGCTCGTGAGCCGCAGTTTGCCGACCACGGCCCTAGAGCTTATACTCGGCGAACTCCGTCATCTACTCAAGTTTGTTAAATGACACCTTCTCCATGGGGCTTGCCTGGACCTGTTTAAAATTGGCAACATTCTCCGCACCTCTGGTAGTCCTAATCCCCCTACTCTTTATTATTATTTTTTCTTTTTTGCCAAAGCATTATCACCTCTAACACAGTAAATAAGTTGTTATTTTTTTATGTATGTTGTTTATTTTATTTCTCCCCTTCTTAAATACAAGCACCATAAGGGTAGAATATATGTTGTTCGCTGATATTTCACACATGTCCAGAAAGTACCTCTATTTTCTGGCAAACTTCCCTGAATTCCTCCACTCCATGTGATCCTGTGTGCCAGCTTACCTTGATGGATCATGAAAACATTGATTAAAAAGGACAGGGCTGTACACCTATGCCATATTTAGATTTTTTTCGCACGGAGTTCCATTGTCTGGGGCAATTGATGCTAATTATGGAAAATCTGGACTGGGCTTTTAGTGAAGTTCTTCAGCTAACACTTGAATGTATGGTTGATGATGGTACTTCTTTGTACAGAATATGTTTTTCAAATAATCTTATCACTTGAGCTAATAGCTACAATAATCCTTATTTTGTATCTAAAATCATAATTACATTTATTGCTTTATTACATTTCAAAACAAGGGAGACTTCAGATATCAGTACGGAGATAATTAACCGGTTTTGTGTCCCAGACACTTTTGCCAATCTCATAGAAGCAATGGACCCTCTTTCTTCCAAAAATGTTCACACACACACACACACACACACACACACACACACACACACACACAGGCTTAGTGGGATCATGGAAGCCCTAGACTGACAGAGCCCATGATTTAGACCACCCCCTAGTTACACAGGTGGGGAAAGTGAAATCTCCAGGGGAAATTAGTCCAACATTACGGAGCCAACTGTAACAGGCTGGATACCAGTAGTGCTTTTCCATCCATTACGTCCCTTCCGCATAACCTAGCATCCTTTGGGATTTTATAAACTGATTTATGGCAAGCAGATTTAACTGGAGAAATTCTCAGCTCTAGACTATTAAGAAACCATGGAAACATGTACCCCTTCCCCATTTAAAACATACAATATAAACTGCAAATAAGGCATGAAAGTGCTTTATTTCTTACAAAATAGGACTTGTGTTTTACTCTCCTAAAATATTGCTATTTACTTTAATATTTTTAAGCAGAAATTTAAAATGATGTGACAGAATTAACCACTTGGAGATATTCTCTTACGGGTGCTTATAGGTTCTCACAAATTTCCAATATGAATAAAGCCATAAAACCTAGAAATTGCAGCATAGTTGTAGGGAAAACAACATTGAACTGGGAGTTAGAATGGCTGGTTTTCATCCCTGCTCCATCACTACTGACTGGCTGGGTGACCTTCTGCAGATCTCCTAAGACTCTTTCTCGCCTAATGAGGAAACTATAATAAAAATTGGGTTAAAGCCTCATTTAGCAATAAAGTTTTGTATTTCTATAACTTAAGGAAGACACCAATAAACTGCTTTCATTGTGGTCACTTCCACTTCTGTGAGATGCCAAAAAATCTGGGGAGTTTAAATACAATGGTTGGATTTGCTCATTATAAAATTTGAAATACTTTAATTTTATCATTCAAATTCTTATCAAAGTGATTCTGGTGAATGGAAATAAGCAATTTATTGTTGTTTAACCATTTGTTACTGACCCATTGAGAATTTATTCTCATTAAAAATAATAATAATAATGTTTATTCACTGTGTGCCAGAAATGCACACAGTGTCATTTTGTTAGATGTTGAGGCTAAAATAATCAGAAATGTTCTAAAAAACAAACAAACAAAAAAGACTTGGCAATCAATAAACAATCAGGAGTTGAAAGAGTAGCATTCCAGGCAAAGGCAAAAACATGAGGGCTGTGGCTGGAGCCGAAAGAAACTGGAGGAGGAGGCTGGAGGAGTATGCTGGGGCCACATCATGGCTGGCCATATTAAGAATGCTGGTCTTTATTCTAAGAATAAAGGAACCTATCAAAGCTTTTTAAGCAAGGATGCCAGGTTACAGGTTTGCATGTTGAAAAGATGTCTCCGCCTTAATGGGAGGAATCAGATTAAAGGAGTCAGAGTGGTAGCCCAGAGACCAATTAGTAGATTGTGATGGAAAGAGGAGATGACTGCATATACCAGTCAAATACAGTGCTGGTGGGGAAGAGGAAATACATAGATCAATTCGAAGACTATATAGAAGGTAATAGCAACAAGATTTGGTGGTGTATTTCATGAGGTTTGGGGTAACAGGGAGGTAACAAGTAGGGCTACTAGATGTTAGAGTGTATAGTAGAATCATGTTAGTACTATCGTCTTGGTGGTTGGTGCCTTTCTTGAAGACCAGGAACACAGCAAGAGGAGTAGCTGTGTTAGTGTTCAGCTTTCATGCATTTTAAGGATATTTGGCCCATTACTCCCTGATTGAGGAGACAAAAGTTCCTTCTTCCCTTTCTCCTTACCTCCCTCCCTCCCTTCCTCCCTCCCTCCCTTCCTCCCATTTTGTGCTTTCCTAGTTTGTGTTTAAAAGAAGAACTCTGGTAAGCTCACCTCTCTCTCTCTCTCTCTCTCTCTCTCTCAAGTTTATCTTTGTGACATGCTGACATGCTAGATTTGGTGTATTTTGTCTCCTTTTGATGTTACCAGGGAGATATGACAACAGATACCTAAGTGTTTTTGTGAATTTGATTATCATATAAATGAAGCCACTCTTAGTAATCATTTCTAATGATCAGATATCAGATTAAAGGACAAATAAGATGTCTTGAATTTTAAGAATTTGTTTTATCAAATATTAGTAGCTTCTTTGATTACTACCTCAGAATAATACATCTTCTGATCTGTATTTTTACCGGTGAGCACACAAGTGGTTATCAGCCATACAATTCATTTTTTGAAGCTCATTCATTTGATTGGCATGATAGAAACAGACTACAAATGCATTGGCAGAATAGTCAAGTTAAGTTCAAACAAACAGTGATGTTATACAGAGAAAATTTGTTTCCCATGTCTATTGAGAACAAGTGATCTGCTAGTTCCAATGATATTATGTATAGAAGGTAGCTTGCATAAGATTTGTTCTGTAGTGCCACTGTTTAAAGTGTACAGCTTGTCACTAGAACATTTGCTCCATCTCAACCACGAAAGTGCTTTGCATGTCCTTTTGCTCAAATCCTTGCTGAACAAATGAGTTTCTTCCATGCTATCTGGAACGCTGGAGAAGAGTTGGATCCTCAGTATCCCTGAAGTTTATAGTTTTGTAATTATCTGGGTTCACAGAGAGTGAAAGTCTTGAATAAACTACAAAGCCACTACCTGACAAATAGAACAGCAGTCAGCTTCATTATCACGTTCCAGTTAGGCACTGACCAATCTACAAAGATTAATTCTTTTTGTGCAAGAAAAAAGTTTGAAAATATTTATAGCCTCAGACATCCACTTCATCTGTTTTCTCTATTTTTTCTTCAGCATCAGAGTGAAGTTTTCTAAACAGTGCCAATGTGGAAAAATTAGAGCAGATTATAAAACACTTTTTCTATCCTTAGCACAGAAAAATGTTGATTTCAAATGGATAGATGTCTGCATTCTCTGTAATCCTGCCATAATTCACAGGAGAATAGCTAACCAAGTGTGTGCTCAATGACTAAAACCAAGCAGGACAGAAGCATGTCAGGTTTGACATTATGATCTATGGCATTTAAGCATCCTGCTTAATTCCTTTGACTTACTAGAGCTATCATGTTAGCTTGATGCAATTTTATTTTTAAGCACTTGAGTGTTATGGACATTTCTATTAAATGATTAATCAGATGATGGATGTTGCCATCAGCTAAGTCATTTTAGATTAACTTCACAAGTAAGCCAAAGGTCACAGACAATCTTTCAGATTTCTTTGAAGAAGCATACACAGATCATAGATGTAAACTTCGCATCGTTCATGAGAAGGTAATTAGAGATGTCAAGTTTAGTGAAATATTTTACAGTAAACTTTCTCCTTAAATGATTAATAATGATTGATATGCTGTCTTAAATAATTAAAAGTTTGAGTGTTTTCTTTGTACTTGATCTCAGAAGATAACCAACATGACTATTAGTCATATTTACACCTAAACTAAAAGATCTGTGGCACAATGAATTGCCTGATTTGTATTTCTGGTGGGAGTGGTATATACTATTAATAACATTGTATTCTTAGATTAAAGCACAATGTGGTAATTAAAGAAAAAACCTAATTGACCAAATTAATTTATAGTCTGTAACATTTTGACATGTGGTATGTAAAATCAATATTTTATACTCATGTGAGAGTCAACTAATGTAGATACACTGTCTCCACTTAGAAACACATCCATTATGATGGGCTTTCATTGTACCTAATAATATTTCAAATATTTCACTGGCTCAGGGATGGATGAATCATGTTTCCTAATGTCCCTTAATCCTCAAGGTAGTAAATAGGAAAGTACATCTTAATTATATACGAAGAGGTAAGGAAGACAGGCTTATGGTTATGTTTTTTATTAAAATTCAGTAGCATTCAATCTGTTAATGGGTACTTTATATGTGCCGGACACTCAGCTGGGCACTGTGGGGGATGCAGAAGTACATAGCTTGTGGATGGCTCCTGCCTTCAAGAAATATACAGTCCGAGGATGACAACTGATATATTTACCCTTGGGGCAAAAGACCATCTCTAGTCTTTGAGAACAAGTATGTATTTGTAACAAGTGTACATCCACCATAGGAAAAGCAATGATTTTTGTTAGAAATGAGAGAGATCTATTTTCCAATACATATTATACTTTAAATTTTTTTGTCAGTATACTATGAAATTATACACATAGAGATAAGAGCCATAATATTTTAGCTGTTTAGACAAAAAATAAAAATAAAATAAGCACTTCCATGGAGTCCTAAGACCAGTGGTTAATAATCTGTTAGCATTGTATCCATGCAGTATATACATGAGTGCAAATCCAATTTCAGTCTTCAAAGAACTGATCATGGTGATAGTTTTATTTGTTAGAGGAATGTATTTTAGCAAGAGTATGATAAAACTGCTTCAAGGCATACCATCAACAGCTTTAAGTCATATTTGTGCAGTTGGTTTATTACTTCATAGATGCTTAATGTGGATTAAAATTCTGCTGAATGCCACTTGAAAGAAATGATCATACTTATATGAACCCATCTTTTTTAAAATTATTTATTTATTTTTTTGTTAATCCTCACCCGAGGATATTTTTCCATTGATTTTTAAGAAGAGTGGGAGAGAGAGGGAAAGCCCTAGCTGGTTTGGCTCAGTGGATAGAGTATCGGCCCGGGGACTGAAGGGTCCCGGGTTCGATTCCAGTCAAGGGCACATGCCCGGGTTGTGGGCTTGATCCCCAGTAGGGGGCGTGCAGGAGGCAGCCAATCAATGATTCTCATCATTGATGTTTCTATCTCTCTCTCCCTCTCCCTTCCTCTCTGAAATCAATAAAAAATATATTTTTAAAAAAGAGAGAGAGAAATACCAATGTGAGAGAAACACATTGATCGGTTGCCTCCTGCACTAGCCCTGACCAGGGCCGGGGCTGGGGAGGACCCTGCAACAGAGGTACGTGCCCCTGACGGGAATTGAACTCGGGATCCTTTGGTTCACAGACTGATGTTCTATCCACTGAGCAAAACCGGCTAGGGCTGAACCCATCTTCACTGTGTATGTGCTAACATCTATTGATAATGTCCCTTCACATACAAAGATAACATGATATTTTTATAGTGTTTTGTTAATCAGATGCTACTATATGAAGGGTGATTTCAAACTTAGGTGGTTCTTCTTTTAATCTCTCTTATCATCTGAGCTATTTTTATTTAGGTGATAGACATGCTTGCATATTATAACATACAAGAGTCTTATCACAAACTTCAATGATAATCAACTTGTCTGTCCCTAAAAAGAAAGAAATAACTTGAATTTTTTTTTCTGTTTCAAAAATTACCTTTTAGTTGATTTTTTAATTTTCAGGGAGACAGTTGATGGTATGTTTACTTTAATAAAAAAGAGGTTCTATGGTTCTCAAATATTCAAAATATACAAAAATCTAGGACAGAATATGTTCACTTGAATTAAAAAATATAAGTAAGGTAAATGAGATACCAATTATGTTTTGCATGCAAAAACATAAATATGGGACGAAAGTTAGATGACCCATCTCATCAACCTAATTGTTCTTCAGTGAGGGGAAAATAAGCAATTTGTCAACTCAAGTATAAAGTAATTATTGTATAAGGAACTTTATTAAATCTTCACCAAACATTTGAATATTTACGTTACAATTTAAGTACTTCTCTAACAGGTGATTCTGGAGCCACTAACAGATATTTATGAATATCCCCAAAGTAGTATTTACATCTTATCAAGGCTATTTTATAAAAGCATAATATGCAAATCGACTGAACTGCAGAACGATGGCAGGGGTGGGGCCAGCGAGCAGGTGGTGCGAGGCCAGCTAACGTGTGTGCCAGTGGGCAGAGGGAGGGGAAGGTGATGTGGTGAGGGGGGCGCTGGTGACCAGTGATGGGGCAATAGGAGCCAGCGCCATCCCCTGATCACCCGCCCGATCGCCTCCCTCAGAGGGAGGCCATGGGAGGTGGTGGTGTAATGGGGGGCGGGGCCGGTGGCTCACTGCCCAGCATCCTCCAATCAGCCCTCCAACCCGCAGAGGGAGGGCAGACTGCGGCCTAGGCCTGCTCCCTGTGGAGACTAGGCCTAAGCCGTCAGTTGGACATCCCCCAAGGGCTCCCAGACTGTGAGAGGGCACAGGCTGGGCTGAGGGACCCCCTGAGTGCACAAATTTTCGTGCATTGGGCCTCTAGTAATATATATTAATGCAAAGAACACTGAACCATAAATTATGTTGGCTGGATAAATGATTAAATGAATAAGTGAAAAAATAAAAAGAAAGAATATGTATTTTGTCTTTCTGATTAGAGGTAGACACTGTCTCATCTTTCTTTTGGGTCCTTCATTCTAACACAGTATGATGGATCTATTTGGAATTCAGTTTGTAAGAATAAATTCAATTGCAACTTGATGGATTGTGAAGAATAATGTGAACTTTTAATTAAAGAAAATCAAATAGATTTTAACTATCTATGCTTACAAGGAAATGATATAAGTCTGATAATCCATAGTAGCAAATCACCTCCAATTCATATATATTCCTATTTGATTATTGGAAATGCTAAAAAAAATATATTCTTTCATTGTACATGAATGCCACACAGGTTTTCTGAGTATGTCCATATAGCTTTACATGAGGCTCTAGTTTTTGCTCAGTGGATTGTATATTTTTTGCTGTCGCTGGGAGAATTGGAGAAGATATGCACTTCCTATTATGTCGCTGAGTTTTGGGATTCACATAATTGCCTTGCAAAGCATATAATATAATTTAAAAATATTTTATCTTTAATTTCTAATACTGTGAGTTATGTAGATTAGGCCCCTTTAAAAAATAATCTCTTTTGGGTACGAGCACATCATGCAATATACAGATCTTGTAACACAGAAACGCACACCTGAAACCTATATGTTCATGTTGACCAATGTCATCCCCATAGATTTAATTTAAAAAATAAAAAATAAAAAATTTAGAAACAAAAATAACTAAATACATTTTAAAAAGTAAAAATAATCTCCACCAAATACTAAGAGCTGTTTCTAATAATAGTCCTTCCACAGTAGTCTTCCTGCAAAGGGGAATTAACATTTTTTTTTTGTTTGAAACCACACCAGTACTTAAGTATTCTGACTAAAGCTGCTCTATATCTGTTTTGATCCACCATGATAGCCAGCTGGCCTTTATCTGCCTATGGGGCTTCTAGTTTACCTGCACCATTTGTTTCGATCATCTATTGGGAAAGTATGGCTTAGTGTAGAGGGCATGTGAGTTTCAAATGAGGGAACATGAAGTTGCTATTGTCTCTCTCCCTGTGCTCAATTTTGTCATCACACCTCTCTGAGCACAGATTTTCTCATCTGTGAAATGAAAGTGTTGGATTAAATGAGTTCACAGTGTTTCAAGTCTGTGTTTAATGGCTTGGATTTTAGGTTCATTTGTTCAATTACACATTGCCAGACCTCTGGCAACTCATTTAACCTTTCCAAACCAAAGCCACTCATCTGTTACTGGCCAGCCACGCACAGAGTCAGAGTGTGAATTAAATGAAACAATGCAGACAAAAGATAAACTATCAACTGTAATGCATTCAACAGTTAAAACATTTTGCTAAGAAGAGTCTGCCTGTTCTCTAAAAGTTGTGTTAGATAAATGATGGTAGAAGGTCTATTCCATATTTGTTTACAGTTTGGTGACTTTTAGTATAACACAAAGAGGGAAAAGCTATTCCCTAAGAATTCCACTTTAACTAAATAAAATGAAGTCACACTACCATTTGTCCTTAGAGTTTCCCAAAGTAATGTGGTTTCATTGAATATTATACTCATTTGTAATTAGAAAGAAATGATTTGTGAAAACACTGGAATAAACAAAGTTAAAATTTTCTCTTTTAAACTGAAAAAAATTTCAGAGCCCTAATATGTTAGGGTTATAGGTCTTTTATAATGCGTTTTGTGTTTGTTTTTTTTTTTATGCCAAATCCAGGGAGAATAGTTCTGGGTGTTCAGTGAAACACAGGTTTGACACACTCTGGGCTGACTAAAACTATCCCCAGCCACTCTTTTCCTCCTTCTCTTTCTTTCTTTTATTTTATATATGCTTTTTTAAATTGATTTCAGAGAGAGAAAAATGGAAACATCAATGATGAGAGAGAATCATTCATTGGCTGCCAAACACACACACACACACACACACACACACACACACACACACACACACACACTACTTGGGATCAAGCCTGTTACCTGAGCATGTGCCCCAACCATGAATAGAACTATGACCTCCTGGTTCATGGGTCGATGATGCTCAACTACTGAGTGATATTGGCCAGGCCCTCCTTTTCCTAATAATGGTTAGAGATATTTAGAAAGATTATAAGGACTCAGCATCTCATATCCTACTCTTCTATAGCTATTTTCTGTAGGATCCCTTGGGACAAGGCTAAAAAAACAACCCTCTTCATATGAGGCTTTTGTGCCAAAT
The DNA here is from genome assembly GCF_027574615.1 of Eptesicus fuscus. Lineage (NCBI taxonomy): Eukaryota > Metazoa > Chordata > Mammalia > Chiroptera > Vespertilionidae > Eptesicus > Eptesicus fuscus. The sequence continues at coordinate 58,129,370 of NC_072474.1, forward strand.
CCCATAAAGCTCCTTTCTGACCCAGACAGAAGTAGGTCTGAACAGTTGCAATTGTAAAAATTGGCTGAGGCGTCGTCCTGGCACTTCTAGTTAATCCAAAGGCAGGGAAGTGCTTAATTTGAAGGAGGGTAGAGGGTTTCTCCTCAAGCTGATTTTTCATGCCAGAACTTTCTAGAAGGGGAACAGTTCCAGATGAACAACCCTAAGGTCATCGGAATTTGACACCTCATGATAAGCACCAAGGCCTAGTTTATAGTCTTTAAGACCTTGTGTTTAATCTTATTTTAGTTATTTCCAGTGTAAGAGACTTGTTATATAAATATTCGATCAAATTCAAGATTTATTTGTTGCCAGAGCATAACAGGAACTCAAAGTTTCCTCTCCCAAGTCCACTTGCAAGTGGGGTGGTATGTCTACAAAGGGTAAAACAGGAGGGATCAGAACAAGAGTATTTATGTTCTCGTTGGGGTCTGGTTTTCATTGCACACAGCCACTAATGTCCTGGGTGGAATCAGGTGTGGTACATTATATGGTCCAACTGTGCTTGGCTGGTCCCCTCCTAACCTCAGGGGTCCAGGATAACCACACTCTCCTCTCACTCACTGCTTTTATTCTCCACATTTCTGTTGGCTAGCCCCTGCATACTCTTTTTCCCAAGGCCTGATCTGGGTCCCTGAGAAACCTAGGAATCTCCAGCACACCAGCCTCAATTCTGTGGAATCTGGGTGTGTGGGGGAGTGAACTTAAATTCTCCAACATGGTATATCAGCCTCCTATGCCTGGATGGTTGTTTGCTCACTCCCTGTTGGCGCTGGGAAAGATCAGCAGGTCCTGCTCTTCAAGCAGCATCTCACCAGGAGATGAGACATGAGTCTGCCCTGTTCACAGACATCTCCAACCTCATGAGTTACCACTTGCCTCCACAGAAGCAATGATCCACTAATACTTACCTTTAAATCTCTTTGTCTTAAAATTTATTGAAAAGACTGTCTTTACTCCATTGTATGCCCTTGCCTCCATTGTCAAATATTGAGCATAATGACTTTGATAAATGGTGTTGGAAAAATTGGACAGGTACATATAAAAAAAAATGAAACTAGACCACCAACTTACACCATACATAAGGATAAACTCAAAATGGATAAAAGACTTAAATGTACGTCGTGAAACCATAAAAATCCCAGAAGGAAACATAGGCTGTAAAATATCAGACATCACGTGTGGCAGGATTTTCACAGATATATCACCCAGGGCAAGAGAAACAGGAAAAAATGGACAAATGGGACTACATCAAACTAAAAAGCTTCTGCACAGCAAAGGAAACCAACATCAAAATGAAAAGGGAACCCACTGTATAAGAGAACATATTTGCCAATGATACATCTGATAAAGGGTTAATTTCCAAAAAGGAAGACAATCCAAATAAAAAATGGGCAGAAGACTTGAATAGATATCTCCAAAGAGGACATACAGATGGCCAGGAGACATATGAAAAAATGCTCAAAGTTACTAATCATCAAAGAGATGCAAAGTAAAACGCCACCTGCCAGAATGGCTATCATCAATAAATCAACAAACAAATGCTGGCAAGGATGTAGAGAAAAAAGAACCCTAGAACACTGTTTGTGGGAATGCAGACTGGTACAACCACTTTGGGAAGTAGTGTGGCATTTCCTCAAAAATTTAGAAATGGAACTTCCATTAGACCCAGTGATCCCACTGCTAGGAATATATTCTAAGAAGCCTGAAACACCAATCAGAATAATATATGCACCCCTATGTTCATAGCAGTGCAATTTACAATAGCTAAGATCTGGAAACAGCCCAAGTGCCCATCAGTAGATGAATGGATAAAAAAAATCTGTGGTACATATACACAATGGAATACTATGCATCTGTAAAAAAGAAGGTCTCTTACTCTTTGAGACAGCATGGAGGGACCTGAAGAGTATTATGCTAAGTGAAATAAGCCAAATAGAGAAAGCCAAGTATCATGGATCTCACTTATATGTGGAATCTAATGAACAAAATAAATTGCAAAATAGAACCAAAGACATTGAAGCATACAACAGACATATTTCAGAGGGAAGGTGGTGGAGGAGGGTGTGAAGAGATTAACCAAAGAACTTATATGCATATATACATAACCCATGTGCACAGACAAAAGGGCAGTGAACACCTGGGGAGGAGGAGGAAGCAGAATGAAGGGGGTTAATGGGGGAAAAAAAGGACATCTGTAATACTTTCAACAATAAAGATACATTTGAAATAAATAAATAATAAAATCTCTTAGACTGAAAACCTCTTTTTCTTCTTCCTTTTTATACTTTACTGAGGGAAAAATAGAGAAAGTGTCTGGCTAAGGATTTAGTTTTGTTGACTCAACTGTGAGCTTATTTCCCAGCAATCCTTGCACTTGCTACTTAGATGTAGGATAGGGAAGGGACCAGCTATTATCCAGGGTTTCATATTTTCATTAATTTTATGTTACGTATGAGATGTCCACTCTATCATTAATAATGTAGTTGGAGAATAAATTGATACAAATTATTTTTGTGAACATAGTGAAAATCTATATTGAAATTATACATATCCTTTGACTCAACAATTTTACTTCTAACTTTAAATGATCATAAATTTAAATATAAGGATGTTCATCTCAGCATTGATTATATTGAAAATCCTGGGAGGGGGGGGGGCGGTGAAAGCTAGAAGTTTGACAATAGGTACTTAGTTAAATGCACTAATGGTTGACCCATACAGTGGTGAGCAGCCATTAAAATGTTGGTGTAGAACAATAATTAATGGAGTGCCATTAAGTGAAAAGAACAGATTATAAAACAACTAGAGGCCCAGTGCATGAAATTCACCTAGAAAGAACTCTCCAAAAATTCATCTGGAACAAAATAAGACCCCGAATAGCCACAGCAATCCTGAGAAAGAAGAACAAAGTAGGTGGGATCTCAATACCAGATTTCAAGCTGTATTACAAGGCCCCTGTTCTCAAAACAGCCTGGTACTGGCATAAAACATACATATAGACCAATGGAATAGAATAGAGAACCCAGATATCAACCCAAACCACTATGCTCAATTAATATTTGACAAAGGAGGCATGAACATACAATGGAGTCAAGACAGTCTCTTCAATAAATGGTGTTGGGAAAATTGTACAGATACATGCAAAAAAATGGAACTAGATCACCAACTTACACCATACACAGAAATAAACTCAAAATGGATAAAGGACTTAAACATAAGACAGCAAACCATAAAAATACTAGAGGAATCCACAGGCAGAGGAATCTCAGACATATGCAGAAGCAATTTCTTCACCGATACCGCTCCTAGGGCAATGGAAGCTAAAGAGAAAATAAACAAATGGGACTACATCAAAATAAAAAACTTTTGCACAGCAAAAGAAACCATCAACAAAACAACAAGAAAGCCCACTGTATGGGAGAACATATTTGCAAATGTTATCACTGATAAAGGTTTAATCTCCAGCATCTACAGGGAACTTATGCAACTTAATAAAAGGAAGATAAATGATCAAATTAAAAAATGGGCAACGGACCTAAATAGAATCTTTTCAAAAGAAGACAGAAGGAAGGCCAAGAAACACATGAAAACATGCTCAAAGTTACTAATTATCCGAGAGATGCAAATCAAAACAACAATGCAGTACCATCTCACACCTGTCAGAATGGCAATCATCAACAAATCAACAAACGACAAGTGTTGGCGAGGATGCAGAGAAAAAGAAACCCTCGTGCACTGCTGGTGGGAATGCAGATTGGTGCAGCCACTGTGGAGAACAGTATGGAGTTTCCTCAAAAAACTAAAAATGGAACTCCCATTTGACCCAGTAATCCCACTTCTAGGAATATATCCCAAGAAACTAGAAACAACAATCAGAAAGGATATATGCACCCCTATGTTCATAGCAGCACAATTCACCATAGTTAAGATTTGGAAACAGCCTAAATGCCCATCAGCAGATGAGTGAATTAGAAAACTATGGTGCAGCTACACAATGGAGTATTACGCTGCTATATAAAAGAAGGAATTCTTACCATTTGCAGCAGCATGGATGGACCTGGAGAGCATTATGTTAAGTGAAATAAGCCAGGCAATGAAAGAAAAATATCACATGATCTCACTCATTTATGAAAAATAAAGAACATTATAACCTGATGAACAAAAAGATAGATACAGAGGCAGTAAAGCACCGAACAGACTGTCAAATTATGTGGGAAGGCTGGGGAGTGTGAGGGAGGGGGGCAAAGAGATCAACCAAAGGACTTGTATGCATGCATATAAGCACAACCAATGGACACAAGGCACTGGCTGGGGGTGGTATAAGGGCATGTGACGGGCTAGGGAAGGCTGGGGGAAGGTCAATGGGGGAAAAAAAAAGAGAGATATGTACTACTATATGTAATACTTTAAACAATAAAAAAAATAAAATTTTTAAAAAATCAATGGAAAAAATAGATATGCAATAAAAGATATGCATTACACACACACAAAAACAACTAGAGGCCCGGTGCATGAAATCCATGCACTCGGGGTAGGTGGGGGAGCCCTCAGGGGATATCTGACAGTTTATCGCTGCCTTGAAGGCAGGAGAGGTTTCCGCCACCCCCATTGAACTTGCCAGCCTTGAGCCCAGCTTCTGGCTGAGCAACGCTCCCCCTATGGGAGTGCACTGACCACCAGGGGGCAGCTCTAGCATTGAATGCCTGGTGGTCAGTGCGCATCATAGCAGCTGGTCATTCTGCCATTCGGTCTATTTGCATATTAGCCTTTTATTATATAGGATATGGACAGTTTATATAGTATAGCCTATTTTAAAAAACACCTGAGCCGAAACTGGTTTGGCTCAGTGGATAGAGCGTTGGCCTGCGGACTCAAGGGCATGTACCTTGGTTGCGGGCACATCCCCAGTAGGGGGTGTGCAAGAGGCAGCTGATTGATGTTTCTCTCTCATCGATGTTTCTAGCTCTCTATCCCTCTCTCTTCCTCTCTGTAAAAAAATCAATAAAATATATTTTAAAAAATAATAATAAAAAAAAAAAATAAAAAACATCTGAATGTGACATGTGTATGTATAAAGATCTGAAGTAAGTGCATCAGGCTCTTGGGTTTTTCTAAATTAAGCTCTGTTTGCATTTCCCACTGACTAATTCTTTGCTTTGGGAAACTGTGTCATTCACTGTAGTTTGGTTCCCAGCCCAAGGCCTTGCTTGTTAAGGGCCAGTAGTGCTTCCCAGGCATTGTAACAACCACAAAAAGCCCTCCCACATTGTCTTTGAAGAAATACTGCAACTAAGTGACTATTTCTGAGTCATGGATCACATTTTATCATCTCCCTTTGCTTACTTATATTTTATAAATTTTCTTTAATAAACATGCATTTATAACAGAAGCCTAATCAATAGCATTTATAATATTTCACCCTATTCAACATTTATGTGACTAAGCATTCTACTGCTTTAACCATAATTAGAACTTGAAGATGCTAGTTTTCCTTTTTAGTATCCCAGTTCCCACTCACATTTATTCAACTGATTCAGAAAATTATCTTAGCTTCATAGGTACTTAAAAGTACAGGTATAATGGCCCTGGCTGGGCATTTCAGTTGGAGTTGATTAGAGTATTGTCTTGATACACTAAGGTTGTAGGTTTGATTCCCAGTCAGGGCACATATAAAAATAACAAACCAATGAAGGCATATATAAGTGGAACAATAAATGTTTCTCTCTCTCTCTCCCTCTCCCTCTCCCTCTCCCTCTCCCTCTCCCTCTCCCTCTCCCTCTCCCTCTCTTCCTCCTCCTCCCCCCTTCCTCTCTCTCTCTCTCTCTCTCTCTCTCTCTCTCTCTCTCTCTCTCTTTCTCTCGAATCAATAGATAATAAGATAATGAAAATAAAAGCACAGGCATATTTATCTATTTTCAATTCATTCATGTGACCCACATTTGTTAAACTTCATTATGTGTAAACTACTATGCTAGGAACCCTCAGAAATATATTTATATGTAAGACCAAATTCTTGCATTCTACGCATTGATATCTGATTGTTAATCATGATCAGTGTAGGAATGGGTTAGTCTGTTAACATTATATACTTGCTTAAAGATTTCTTCCCCAACCTCCTTCTTTTCCAAGTTTCAAGGAAGGCTGTCTCTGAGTGAGGTATCATCTCATAGCACTCATAGTCTCTTATAATTTCTAAAAAAAAAAAATGTGGTTATAATATATCTCTCTCATTTATTCCTTTTGGTCCTAATTATCAAACCAAATTAAAATACCACCATTTCATGCTTTTGGTGCATATTAGTAACTTAGTATATTGTAGAATATGAACCTATTCTAATGAAATTACTTGTATCTTTCATATTTATAATAGTTCTTGCTTTTCCACACTTTTATAACAATTGAGTCGATCATATATGGATACATGAAATTAAGAACAAAGCAAACATTTCACTCATGACATAAATGTTGTATTATCTTAAAACAACATTATCACTACACACTATTCCTATTCCATTAAGTATTTTCTCTGTAAACCACATAAACTAATTCACTGTTGGACAGATGGGCAGAACCACATGCATCCAATATTAGGCAGTGGGTGAGCATAAAATGCCAGAGAGAAGATTAGGAATATCAGGACAGAAAGCCTCCGGTTGCTCTTTCCAATGAAGACCCTTTGCTCCCGACTCTCCGCTCTGTGTTTCCCTTTGAAAGTAACGCCCTACAACTTCTCATGTTTTATATCCAAACTCATGCTCAATGCTTTCTTGTTAAGTTACATATTAATAACAAAAGGAAATGTTTAGGCAGATTGAGAAAGGAATTCCCCATTTCTCTGCCTTTTATGCATGGATGACAGCTATGAAATGTATGTTGTCTCAGCAAGGAATGTGATAGTGTGCACTTGCAAGGTGAGAGGGAGAGGAAGGCTGCAATCTGAGGAAGAGGGTGGCATTTGTCACTGCCAGGGCTCATCAGCTGTGAGGGCCTCTGGGAGACCAGGCTCCTTTACTTACTTCTTTTGGGATACTTCAGCAATAAAGGTTTCACCAGAAGCAGAGAGAAACACAAAAAAACTAGTTAGCTTTTGTGAGGCGGAGTGGTCATCTCTGAACCTTGATCAAGATTCAAGAGGAAGGGTTTATAATTCTTTAATCCAGAGGCTCTACTGCTGTATCTAAAACATCAGAAGCTCTTTTGAGGTGTGACAGATCTTGTTAACAACAAATGAATATCCATTCAAAACAACAGGTAAATTCTGCCTACTGTAGTGTTGATCTGGTTGAAACCCTTTTAGTCTAAAAATTCCTCCTTTGTAAAGGGAATCAATAGACAACTTACAGCAAATTATGTAGTAAGGGCTACTAGCTTGATAGTCAGTGAAAATCATGCATATATTTGCTCTTTCTTAATCCAAAATATATCTCCCAAATCAAGATGGCAGTGAACAGCCTTAACTGGTTTGTCTCAGTGGATAGAGCGTCGGCCTGCGGACTGAAAGGTCCCAGGTTCGATTCCGGTCAAGGGCATGTACCTTGGTTGCGGGCACATCCCCAGTAGGAGGTGTGCAGGAGGCAGCTGATGGATGTTTCTCTCCCATCGATGTTTCTAACTCTCTATCCCTCTCCCTTCCTCTCTGTAAAAAATCAATAATATATATATATATATATATAAAAAAGATGGCAGTGAACATTGTGTGAGCAAGATGGCTTGAGGGCCAAAGCTCTTTTCACTTCCTATTCTCAGACCTCTTCTAATGAATAGAGTAAAATTGGAAGAGCCCTCAAGCAGCCCGTCGCAGCCCCATTCATTCAGCCTCACAAAGGAAGAAGTAATAGCAACCACAGTGATGGTGATCAGTCTCACTTTTTCATGATCAGTAGGAATATTTGCTTGGAATTAATGCTTTCCACCACATTAAAAATATTAGAAAATTGTTTATGTAAATTAGCATGCCAGATTATTTATTTATTTATTTATTTATTCATTGTATTTTGTGTGGAATTATTTCAGCCCGAAATTTTCATTTCCGTTGTTCTCTACCCAAACTTTTAACTGAACCCAAACCAGCTAAACACACATGGCTTTTACTGTCATGCAAGTTAATCCATCTTTTAGAATAAAATTCTTAAGTGCTGGTAAAATATGCTTTTGAAAATTTTATTTTCTTTTTTAAAATTAAATTTACTGGGATGACATTGTTTGATAAGATTATATAGGTTTCAAGTGTACATTTCTATGTTACACCATCTGTAAAGTGCGTTGTGTGCCCACCACCCAAAGTCAAATCATCTATCACCATATAGTTGGCCTCTTTACCCTTCACTATCCCTCTATCACCATATAGTTGGCCTCTTTACCCTTCACTCTTCCCTCTGATTACCACCATACTGTTGTCTCTATCTAGAGTTTCAGTTTTACATCCCACATGTGAATGAAAACATATGGTTCTTAGCTTTTTCTGACTGACTTATTCACTGAGTGTAGTATTCTCAAGGTCCACCCATGTTGTTTCAAATGACAGTATTTCATCTTTTCTTATGCTGAGTAGTATTCCATAGTATGTATATATGTACCATATCTTCTTTATCTACTCCTCTATAGAAGGACACTTTTTATTCATGATTTTCACAAACTTATCTCCCTTTATTTAAATTCTTTATTGTTTAAAGTATTATATTCTCCCTTTTCCTTTTATTATGTCTATAATCTCCATTTTTCAAATTGATTTTGAACCTGCTTTTAATGTTAGTTCTTATGAACTCCTCTCTCAATTCTAAATATTCCTGTCTTAATTTGTTTTCTATACATTCCTTTGCACATTATTGAAGAATATTTATTCATTTGTTAAAAGTATATTTGTTACTTAAGGGAATGCGTTTTAAAATATATACAGTCACCAGTTAACACAACATTGGAGTTTTCCTGTTAGAGATGCATTGTTTTCTGTATATCTCACTGGGAAGAAGTTGGCGTGACACCGATATAATGTACTTGATTGATATTAACTTTTCTATGATGCATTGTTTCTGAGAATGCCATTGTTTTGTTTCATTCAGGTGCATTTCACACAAGCTGATTCTTTTAGATACTTATTTCAGTACTTATTATTGCATAGGCATTAAAACTTGTCATCTTTCATCTGTCCAGTTCAGATTCTTCATGTGACTTAAGTTAGACACACATTTACATTTTAAGTTGTCATTTTTTTAAACATTGTATTTTGAATAAAGGTTGAAGTGATCCACTAGAGAGCAATCAGTAATAATTTCTAACAGCAATGCTATTTAAAAACCTTATAGGTAAATACAGAACATAAGTGAGCCCACAAAAATTACACTCAACTAATATTTAATAAATTTCTATGCAGTATCATATGCTATGATAATTCTAGGATACAAGAATGAATAAGAAATGTTCTTGAATCATTTTTCAAATGGAACACAGCATATCTGTGTAAGAGTTGCTCCTACAAATCTCAGTAATGCTAAAGGAATCATTTCCCCAGAGCTATTTTAGACTCTAGACACTTAGTTCACTGTCTTTCTCTCCTTATCAGGCTGGAATCATTCCAAGCTTTTTAAATTCTGGGCAGCCATGAAAATAAGACAGAGAGGATACTGAATCTGCCACAAATGTGACATTCGTTTCAGTCTTGTTTGGTACTGAAGGTCACGAATAGAATGAGGTTTTGGGTGTCTTGTGTTTTTTTCCCCCTGGTTTTTTTTTCTTCATTGATATAAAAAAGGATTAATAAAACCAGCAACATGATCACAAGGCCAAAGACTAAAACTGATTCTTAAATAAATAGGAATCTTCTTCTTAAGGATCTCCATGTATTTAAAGAGATTCCATGTTTTCCCCACTGTCAGTGAACGGTGGAGTAATCTATTACATGTGGCATAGTTTGAGTTACAGAAACTTGAGTTCTGGAAATGGCCCCTGCAGTTATATAAGGATATATAATGTAGCCCTCTCTAACTTTCCATGAAAAATAGAACTGCAATGAGTTCACTAGCTGTGTGACCATGAATAAATTGCTTCATTATTCAGTCACATCATCTGTATATAAAAATAAAAATAAAATTCATATCTCAGAGGTGTGGTGGAGTTTACATGTGATAAATGTGGGCTCAGAGCCTGGCACAAAGAGCTCAATACTCGTAGTCCATCCTATATTTCCTCAGTATTCCAAAGGACATTAGTCGTATCCCATCTACAATACCAATCCAACTGTACTCTGGTTAGTGTGTGCTTCCCTGCCAAATTGTGGGATGCTTTGGGATAAGGTCCTTGCTGACACACCCCGTATTTTATATAGTGCTTTATGATTTTCAAATTGTTGGCATAGCGACAAATATACAGCATAGTTTTTAGGTGCTTGTTGTTGTCATTGTTGTTACAACAGCTTCCCAGTAAGATGGGCAGAAAAAAGAATATACTTTCCATTTTATTTATTTTTTTTAAATGTTAAGTATATTCCAAATCTTTATTTTTTAAAAATCTCTATTGTTGAAATTATTACATATGTCCCCCTACCCCGCCATTGACCCCTTCTAGCCCACCTCTGCTCCCACCTCAGGCCGTCACCACCCGATTGTCTGTGTTCATGGGTTATATATATTCTTCCCATTTTACAAACACATTTTCAATGCTCAAAGAAATCAAATGAACTAAGGTCACATGTGTAATGAGTGGCTCAGATGAAACAAACTGAAGTCCACTGTTTCTAAGCTCCGTGCTTGCCCTGCTGTATGCTGGAGACTCCTACATAGTTCTCATCGATATACGTGTACGTATCGGAAGAAAGTATCCTGCTACATTGCTAACAGCTAACAGGTACTGACAGTCATTGGTACTTAAATGTTTACCAAATGAAATATGGATATCAATGCAGGAATGGGAAAGTTAAGATTTATATCCTGTGTATGTCACAAATCAACTTTTTTCAACTATTCATTAAACAGCTTACCTACTAGAAAATTCTTTATATTTAGCATACAGCCTTTTTATCCTTTCAACCCATTTCCTCATAACTTCAACATGAAAGCAGAATCTCTGGTCCTCTGATCTTTCCTTGGCCATCTGCCTGTCCATAAAGTATCTATCCCATTGTAAACCACTCCACACTATTAGAATTCAGAACACTAGCAGCACCTAATGTTGGCGAGGATGTGAAGCCATAGGAACTCTAATTCACTGCTGGTGGGAACACAGGCTGTTGCGGGCACTTGGGAAGGCAGTTTGGCAGTCCCTTATAAAAACGAAACAAACTTTTACAACACAATCCAGCAGTCTCATTGCTTGGTGTTTACCCAAAGGACCTGAAAGTTACAGGCACACAGATGTTCAGAGAAGCTTTGTACTTAATTGCCCAAACTTGGGAGAAACCAGGATGCTCTTAAATAGGTAAATGGATAAATAAACTGTGGTGCTTCCAGACAATAGAAAATTATTTGGTAATAAAAATAAATGAGCTAACAAGCTGCAAAACACATGGAGGTACTTTTAATGCATATTTCCAAATGAAATTAGCTAGTCTGAAAGGGCTACATACTAGAAGATTTCAACTTGATGACATTCTGGAAAAAAACAAATCAACGGAGGCGGTAACAAGTCCAGTGGTTACCAGGAGTTCGGGGAAAGGACGGAGGGATTAATATGAGAAGCCCAGAGCATGTTGAGATCAATGGAACTCTTCTTTATGATACTAGAATGCTGGCTACATGACATTGTCCATTTGTTGGAACTCATAGAACTGGACCACACTAACAGGGCACTCTAAAGTAAATGAGAGCAGGTTAATATTGGTTCATCGATTTTAACAAATGTACCACACAAGTAAGATGTTATTAATAGTTTTCTGTAAATCTAAGATGTCTCTAAAAAAAATAAAGGCCATTTAAAACATTGTAAAGCCCAGATTTATGGAGGAATTATTTGAATTTCAAAATAACCCTTAATTAACGTGCTACTTCTAAAGTAAGCCAGAAAGGAGCAGTTAATGCTCATTTAATCAAAGAAGATTGATGTACGTCAGATACTCCAGAATGCAATTAGAAACTGGGGGAAGCATGCTATACTGTTAGCTCCCACACAGCACTGTGAGGCAGCATGGTGGCGTTTTTCTTCTTTTCCTTCTTCCTTCCAGTTCCATTTAATCACACAATTCATAGTTAATGTAAGTCTATGATGTGGGCTTCGCTAGCTCTGAGGATACTGTCTTTGTCATCATGGTGATTCAGCATACGAATGTCATTTTCACCTACAGTCTTCCTGGTTTTTCTTCACCTCAGGAGAGTATAAATCCTTCTAAGGAATTGTACAATGAAAGCCTTCAATCTGCTATATAGATTCCTGACTCATTCTCTGACTTTTATCTCTTTTTCCTCGTATGTTCTCATGACTACTTATCCCTTTATTCATTACTAGTTGGATCTGTTACCTAATATACACTCTCATATTTCTCTTTATACCCTGCACATTTTTTACTTATACATAACACTTAGATTTCAACCGGTCTAAAGTTGAACTTAATCTTTCCCTCAGGCAAGGGGCCCTTCTATATCAGTTATCACCACAGACAACTGAAATTTCCCTATGACCCACAATATTGCTCTTTAGTGTATTACAATCCCCCTCTTTCTCACATTTAGCCATGAAATTATTCTAGGGTCCTTTTTTTTTTTTTTTTCCTTTTCATTTTCCCATCTCTCTCCCACCTCTTCCATTATGTTTGGAAAGGACTCTCATCAACTCCTGCCTACTTTAGTACATACAATAGGCTCACAGCTCATCTACCTGTGGCTTACCTTTTCCTCCCAGTAAGCTTTCAACTACTGTGTGTACCACTTTATATCTTACTTTCCATTCAAACATATTTAACTGGCTCCTCATTTTTAGAAGCCAACGTTTATGTCATTAAACTGTCTACATTATTTCTTAGTGTGTACATTATATCTTTTGTCACTTGTTTATTTGTACGTTTTTTAGTTGGCTAACCTTTGACTACCAGGAAATTCAATATCTGTCATATAATGTCTCAAATGCTGGCTCACTCATTAGTATCAGATCAAATTGGTTTTTTCTTACCTTTGTGTATGTGTATATAGTCTATGCCTAAAACATACCCTTAAATCTTAAATATCTAAGATACATGTTTTTGTCCAATATCACAAAAATCCTTACTATTACTATAATTCTTACAGCACCTGTTGCCTATACTACTCCTGTTGAACCTGTCAGAGATGGCCACACATATTAATTATCTTTTCAGTACAAAAATCTTTATTTACATCTTCATTGTAATTATTTTAGCATTGGACTGTAGTATTTTTTCCTCTTGTGTTCCTTAGTACAATTTCTTGCATATGATAGGTATTAAATAAATGTTTCCTGATGATCTCTACACCTGCATTGCCCATGTGATAGGCACAAGATTCATTACTATTGAGCACTTGAAATGTAGCGAGTCTGAATTGATGTGTAGTATGAAATAAGGTAGGATGTGTCTCAGGCGGCGGTGCAGCTCTGAGGAAGCCTTGGCCTCCAACAGGGAATTCTAGTTCAGAGATTGCTTGTTAAGGAGAAATGCAGCAAGCAGACATGGCCAGGCCCTAGTTATATTGCTGTTCTCAGTCGCTGGCAGAGGCTGGCCTTGGTTCATAAACCCAGCGGATCCGATAGCTGCTGCAAGTTACATACTGCAGCTAATTGGCTTTTGAATAGAGATCCAAGCGGTGTAACGTCATGGCTACTATCCAGGATCAGGGCAGAGGTTGCAGAGGGGCTTAACAAGAAAAAGGCACAAAGGAAATTTGGGGGGAGATAATGAAAATATATGATTTCATGATTGGAGTGGTGAAGATAGGGATTTTTAAATGCATCGAAATTCTAGAATTATACATTAACAATGAGGGCACATTTTTTGCAGGCAAATTATACCTCTGCATAGTTGACTTTTTTAAATCACAGGCTTCTCTTGGTGTATGAGAACAAGCTTAAGGCCACCTCCCCTCTAAAACTTAATTGTCTTGTGATCAGCAAAGCAGGAGGTACCTTGTAGAAGATGAAACCCTTGACATTTAGCAAAGGAGGGGAAATGGGCCTTGTCCTAAGTTTTCCTAGTGTAAAATTTTGGATCTATGAAGGGGCTACACTATTGGTTCAGGTGAATAAAATATTGAAGATCTATGAAGGGGTCTGGAGAAATAAGATGCAAAGGAGCACTTTGCTAGATGACATATTTAACTTTCAGAGCATGTGGGAAAAAGTTGTGTAGGTTATGCAGGGTCATATGATGAATAAGTTCTTCCCCCTAAACGTGCTCCTCCTCCCGTGATGTTTTTTCAGTCATCTTCAACTCTTCCCCTGCCTCACCCACCTCCCTCACTTGTAGTCAGTCCCCAAGTTCTGCAATTTCACTTTCTAGTCCATATGCCTGTAATTCATCTCTTAGGTGGGCAATTGCAGTTATATCCAACCGGTTTCTTTTTTCCTCTCCCGGCTGCCGTCCAAATCCAGGCCTCCTCATTGTCTGAGTTGCCCTCAGCATCCATGGGCAGCTCTCATTGTATCAATTTCATGACACAAGCCTCTTCCATGTGCCAGCTCGGTTCTCTCCCACCTCCTCTCTCGCATATGTTGGTCTATGTTTTGCCCTCTGGTTGGGTGGTGCTCCCCTAGCATATCTTTTCATGAATATTTTTTCATGAATATTATGGCTTAGGATACATAGTAACTTTTTTTACTAACTTATCTCTAAAATTGGACAAGGAACTTCTTGAAAGTAATGATTGTCTTTCTCATTTAAAAAAATTATCAGCATTTTATAAACTCTTTGAACATAGTAGAGCCCCAAATTAAATAAATCAATTGTTATTTAGAGAGTTACTTCTCTTTTGCTTTATGTGGTTTTTAATAAAAAGTAAGTTATAACCTTTTTATTATGTAAGATAAATAACACTGAGTTGGACATAGGCGTTAGAAAAGTTGGATATACTTCTTAAAAGTTTTCTTTCTATAATCTCCCTATATATTTTTTATAAGGTGCAAAATAATAGAAAAAAAAATAAGGCTATCAGTATCCCTCCATGAAGTGATGTTATGACAAATAAGGCCTGGGAGCTATTTGAATTCTCTACACCTTCAATGAGGCAAATCTCATTCTAGAGTTTTCTTATTTGACTGTAAATTAGTTTCATTGGAATATCACCCAAAGACTTCCAAATAGGACTTTGCTTTCTTTTTTTCTGGGGTAGTTTTTTTTTTTTTTTTCTTTCTCCTCTTGGAAAATTACTGAAGATGACTTAATTAAAAATCAGTCTATCCCTCCCTATATATTTGAACCAATTTTAGGTGTCAGTCCTCCATCCAAACAGAATGAGACTTACTGTGACCTGTAAGTAGTAGTGGCTACTTCATGTGCAGTGAGTAGCTGCATTTTATCTCTATCTGAAGGTCAATTAGCTCAGGGTTCCTTCTAGCACCCCAACAATAAAAGAAAGAATATTATGTCCATTGTATGACTTGGTGGTATTTCTGATTATAATACTGAATTGCAGGGGGTAATTGAAGCCGTTCCATGGGAACACGTATTATGGACTTTTTAACAGTTGTTAAGTACACGCTTTATAGGTCAAGGAATCCCCAAGTAATAACCGTGGGGAAATGAGTCCTAGATTATAGTGATGAGAACTAAAATAGCTCTATGTTTATTATGTGGGAAATAAATGTAGTAGGAAAAGTACATTAAAGTGTTCTGGAACTTCTATTCCTTTCTTCACAAATTCTTCTCATAGTCATTACTTTTCTACTCTTCATTTTAAATAACACACACATACATACATACATACATACACACACAATCTAGATCTACAGAGGATACAGATATTGAAGTCAAGGATGATTTATTCTCCCTCACTCTTTAATGCACCCAGACTACTGACTTGGCCTTGTTTAAGTGTTCTCTCTCACTCTCTCACTTGAAAATAGCTCACCTGGCCTGTAATAACTTTCTAACTGCTTTCTGTCACTAGAGCATATTCCTGCTACACAACATACTCTATTGTATTATAAGTCACACACCGCAACCTCTAGGAAAGAGACTGTCCTAAGGATCTAAATCTGAGACTTGTGAACATCTATTAAACAAATGGTCAGTCTTCAGATTTGGACATTTAAGCAAAATGCTGTGACTAGGTAGGGATATATAATTTCGGGGGAAGTATTCATGGCTTTTATTGGGTCCTAATAGGGTTAAATAAAACATAGGACATTAGAACTTTTACAGTGGGCAGAGTTCAAAGCTTCTTCCATCCCTATCACCAACTCAACCACTGTTCTACATCTCATATTGAATTCTGAAACAAAATCTTTAAGAACATGACAGCCATCAAATAGTGGGCACAGCTTTACATGGTAGAATGAAAGTCCCCTAAGGTTCTTTTCTAATTGCAACTTAGTTCAACAAACATTTCTCCAACTTCTACTCTGTACCAATCACTGTTCTAGATACTAGAGATACAGAGTGAAACAAAGATTTTGCTTTTGTTGATTAAGTAAGAATTGACTAAAGAAATAAACAAGCAAGGTAATTTGGATAGCTATAGATGATATAAAGTATATAAAATAGAATACTTTTAAAATAATAATAACAATAATAGCATAATTTTTCATACTGTTTCAGGCACTGTGCTACTGGGTATTCACAAATATAACCTCAATTAATTTTCAAAATAATATCTTGATATTAATACCCCTAGTTTACATATGTGAAAACTGAGGCTTAAAATGACTATCTTCCCACAGGTAACATAGTTACTATGTGACAGAGTAAAATAATTGGTTCATTTATTCATTAATCCAAGTTGACTGAGTGCCTATTATGTGTCAGGCATTGTTTTGAGACACTAGGATATAGCTATGAACAGAACAAGTAAAAATCCCTGCCCTCTCTGACATTCTCACAGAGGTTAGGCAAACAGTAAACATAAAATGAATAATATGTAGTTTTCTGGCTCATGGGAAGAGCTATGAGTGGCCTCGAGAAGCTAGAAAAAGCAGGAAAACAGATCCTCCCCTAGAGCCTCCAGAAATGAACAGTCTTTCCAACAACTTGATTTTAACCCAATGAAGCTCCTGTTGGACTTCTAACCTGCAGAACTTGAATCTAATAAATCTGTGAGCTTTTAAGCCATTAAATTTGTGGTAACTCATTATAGCAGGAATCATACCTAATAAAATGGTAATATGCAAATTACCATCACTCCGCTACACCCACGATTGGGCCGGCTGGAGGCGCGGGGGGCGGGACTCAGGGTGGCTGATTGGCTGGCGGTAGGAGCGGGGGCAGGGACTCGCGAGTCCCCACCCCCCGCTCCTCCCCCCAGCTTAAACAGCCGGTGCTGCTTAGCGGAAGACGCTGATGGCGGAACTCGGGGTGGCCGATTGCGTGGCTGCTGGTGCCAGTTTTCCACCAGCAGCAGTTTTCCTCTGGCCACCCGCCGATCGGAGCTCCTCTCGGGGTGGCTGATCGTGCTGGCGGGAGGCGCTCTGATCGGCGGGTGGCCAGAGGAAAACTGTGCTGGCGGATAACTGGTGCCGGCAGCCAGGTGAAGGAAAAGTCTATTGCACGAAACTTCGTGCAACGGGCTCCTAGTAGAATAATAATATATCAAAAATATTTACATCATAAAGTAATAAAGTATAAATGTGACATAATATCTAAGAAATTGTAAATGCTAAAGATAACGGATTTAAAACACTAAGGACAATGACATAAAGTAATGTATGCTATAATGTTACCATCATTATCAAAATTTAGGGACTGAAATAAGTGGCATATATGTAAAGAGATATATGGTTTCCTGCTGAAGTAGAGGCTATACTAGAGTGTACACAGGTAGATAACAGCTATCAAATATGGAAAAACAGTGGGCTTTTAAAAGTAAAATGCAAGCTAAAGGATAGTTTAAACTCTGAGTACTGTATATATAAGAATAAAGAGATGATAGAAACATAAGAGACGAGGTTGACATACTTTCTATACTAGTCAGTCATGACCAGGGAATGAACTATGGGAGTAAAGAACTATACCAGAAATAAACCAAAGCGATTGTATTATTATGGGGGGAGTGTGCACAGATGGCCAGTATTAGGCTGTTACAAAGGAATTTGGTGTCCATTACATCACTAGTTTTCACCAGGAGAAACTGAACAGGATGGGCCTACTCGCCCTGCTCTCCCACTAGCTTAAGCTTAGGCAAGTCACTCAGAGTCCTGTACCCTATTTCCATTTGTAAATACGAGGATGTGTTTCAGGATCTCTGAGGTGTTTTCCAGCTGTAAATTAGTATAAATTTCTATTGTCTTCAAAGTAGAAATTTACTTCTGTATTCTAAATATTTGGGATGTCAGGAACACTCGTTTTAAAAACAAAATCTAAAAAATAAGCATTCTAGAAATAAACACAGATAATGTTTAGATTTGTATGTCTACTTATTTTCAAAAGTGTCCACAATACCAGTCATCCAGAGAAGAGAAAAATGCCATGATGGTATTAATACAAGTTGGAAAGATCTGATTTCCTGAAGTTTGGAAAGCACTTTTCATTTTTGAACATTTTTTTTCCAATGAAAGCCATTTGGAAGGGTCAATATCCATGTTTGAGGGTAGCCAGGTCAAAATGACTTGTTTGCAGGACATTTTCACCTGTAGGAAGCATTGCCACATAACACATAGAAGTAATCAGTTCAGTAGTAGGTACATTTATAAGGAGCTGGACATTTTTAATCAGCATGATTTCGAAGCAACAGTATGTCATTAACTTTGAAATTGGTTGGGGTTAAAAGCACTTCAACAGGCTAAGTGGTGATGATGGGGGAGGGTTGCAAAGGGAGGATATTTCTATTGTGTTATCTCTGCTGCGGACAAAAACACATTCTTCATTTTTGTCACACCACTAAGTGGCAGCTGTGCTGAATTTATTAATGTATTCTTCTGGGGTGAGCACAAGCCACCAAAGGAAATCAATGACGTGTTCTCCTCACACCTGCAAAACAGGGTGAGAAACATATCTATCACTGACTTTGGTTTTGACCTGTGGAGTAACTCCTCTTAAGAAAAACAAATTAATCCAATGACTCTCCTACTTAATCTTTGACCTTTACCTTACAAGAGATTTTTCCATCTGACATGCTGAGTTGTCTCAATTATGTCAGTGTGTCCCCTGAGGCTGGTGAGATGAGATTACAGCTACTACAAAGCACAAAATCTTTAATAGCAGCTAGATAGCAAAACATCATTTAAATATGCATAAGTACACATAATTCTCATGTCAGAGAGCATGCTGTAAAATACTGCTTGAGGCTTTTGTATAGTAATTATTATTTTAAACTAGCTTGCAATGCTCCCTTTAGTATATTAATACCCAATGGATGTGTGTGTGTGTGTGTGTGTGTGTGTGTGTGTACATGTGTGTATATATATACACAGAAGAGGTGATTTCCTTTTCCCTGAGGTTGGGATTCAGTTACTCACATAGAGTGCTGCTGGAATTGTCCTTTACTCTTCCATTGTCCTTACCTATTGCTTATACCTCTTCCCACCCTTCCTATGACATCACTTGTCACCAAATATGTGGTCCGCCCCCCTCCCCGCAGCACCAATCACTGCTGGAGACCTAGGACAGAGATCTAGCATTCACTCTCTTCCAAGAACTGGACCAGGGGTATAGCCCAAGGTTGCTCAGTCCCTTTCTGCAGCAACCACTACTTTACCCAGGATTCTCTCTCTTCTTATCTTACTGTTGATAACTAAAAAAACTTATTGCCGAGAACTAGAATAATCAGTACAGTTAGAACTAGTAGAGAAACCTGGGTCTTGAGAGTGGGCTTTTAGTATCTCTTGGTCAGATGTGTAGTACTGGTAATATCGTGTTATAGTTTCAGGACATGAATGGATAAAAGAGCCTGTTCTGGACTTGCCTGGGGAATAAAAATCATCCTTAATGTAATTTGTGTGGTGAAATAAGGTCTGTGTTTTAGCAAAAGACTTACAAACACATTTTTCGAGGAAACGCATTTGTATTTGAGGAGACAGTGCCGCAGGTAACAATGTTCTCTTCCTGTAATAATTGTAAGTCATAATTTGTTTTCTTATATATCCTCACATGTATTGGTTCTTTTTAGCCCAGTTTAGTAGTAGTATTGCATATATTGGAGAAAACTTTTACTTCTCTGTTAATTTATAAGAATACATTAATCAAGATTTTTACAAGGTTATTTAACATAATGAATAGATGTTAAGAATCTAAAAGATTATTAAATAAGATATTGCTAATCAGCTCTGTCTCTTTTTTTCATTTGTGAGAATTTTGGGCATCTATTGTGAATAATCGAAAAAAGGAATGTATTTTTACCAGGAATGTTATACCTCCTACACAGAAATGAAGCATTTACTGAAACATCTATGAGATAAAATGTTTTTGTATATGTACTATACACCTCCTATAAATCCATTTTCCTCTGTAGCTATACTTCAGAGAAAAGCTTTGCTTTCACAAAAAGAAATCTTGTTGGCTGACACACATTTTAGAAGTTATCAGTTTTTTAGTTTATGATAAAGGAAATAAAAGGATAAAAGCATTAAGTATACATAAATAAGGCCTTGTTTGATAATCTTGAGTTATGCTACTGGACAATTGAAATGGATGTTAAGTGTTCAGACAGCCTTTAGACTGTCAAGAGCCTAGGAAGGTATTCTACAACCCAAGGGACGAGAGAAGATTTAGATTCGAGCTGAGGAAAGAATTCAGCCTTGCATGCTGTTCAAGATGCCGGTCATCCAAGACTTATAAATCTAGGCAGCCAACTCTGATTTCTCACCCTCTCAACTATTCTTTTCAGTTCAGACAGAATTTTAAGTGAAATATAAATATCCACATTAGGTGGGGATATCCCTGGGGGATGTTTTTACTACTCAAAAACATTACTTCCTGGCATTTCCTTTCATGTAGCATTATATGAAAAATGAATTAATTCATCCATCTTCCCTTGCTCTTCCCATTTGCCTTCTCATTTTTCATTTCCCTCGCCTGGTGGCATGGAGACATGCAAACATGGGTGCTTGATGTCTGAACAAGCCTGAAGTCATCGGCAGTGTCTCAGCAGCCAAGGAAGTGGGAGGGGAAAAGGAGGGGTGCAGAGATGGTGAAAGAGGCAGCCAGAGTGCTTATAATATTTGACACAATGAACAAATAATTGCTTTTTTTAAAAATGGATTTTAAAAAAATGAATGACCAAAATAATAAATTTATTCATTCAGTGACATTTGTATATTAAATACCATAGAATAAATTTACTTGAAAATACTTAAACTCAATAAATTTATTTCTTATTTATGTAAGTCCATGGTAGGTGTATTGGGTGGGTAGGTGAGTTTCCTCCATAGGGTTATTGAGGGACCCAGACTCCTTCCATCTTGCAGCCTCGCCATAATCCAGGCAGGCATATCAAACCTGTTTGAAGTACATACATTATATCCATTGGATATGGCTATAGTCAATTCAAGGTAGATGGGAAAATGTGATATATAGCTACATGCCCTGTTAGGAAAGTGAAAACAGATTTTGGTGGACAGCTGGCAAACTGGTACAACCTATTATTAAGCATTGCTTGTGGTTAGATACTAACTAGAAGATTCTCTTTTCTTCAGCAAACATATGTGAACACCTTTTCTTTGGTTGGAACTAAGCTAAGTGATGGGGATATGGAAATTTTATAAGCAGAGATAGTCACTTCTGTCAGTGAGCTCAGAAAGGATGAATATCTGTAATATTATCATACCTACATAGGGCCTGTGTCACTTAAGAAAAATGAATATTCATGTGCATAATTTTAGCAATAAATTTCTGTGGGATGGTTAAAAGTCATATTTGAATGTTCTTATGTCAGGGAAAGGAAGGAGATGTTATGGGTTTGGGATTAATAATTATCGTTTAAAAGTCTTAATTTTTTTAGTTTTATATGTTTAAACATATTTATGTCTGCTTTTCCTAAAACTGTTGGCCATGTGGATGTCTTCTTTGGAAAAAACAATCTATTTGGATCCTTGGCCAATTTTTAATTGGCTAATTTTGTGTGTGTTTTTTGTTTTTTTTTTGTTTTGTTTTGCTATTGAGTTCTATGAGTTTCTAATATATTTTGGATATCAACCCTTTAATTGGATATATGGTTTGCAAGTATTTCCTCCCACTCCATAGGCTGCCTTTTAGATTGTTGATTATTTTCTATGCTTTACAGAAGCTTTTTAGTTTGATGTAGACCTACTTGTTTGTTTCTTGTGCTTTTGGTGTCATATCCTAAAACAAAAATAGTTGCCAAGGCCAGTGTCAGGATTTTCCCCTATATTTTCTTCTAGGAGTTTTACAGTTTCAACTACTACATTTAGCCTTTAATTCATCTCAAGTAAACTTTTTTGTGTGTTATAAGATAGGGGTCCAATTTCTTCCTTTTGCATACAGGAATCTGGTTTCCACAGCACCGTTTATTGTAGAGACTATTCTTTCCCCATGGTGTGTTGTTGAAGCCTTTGTCAAAGATTATTTGATCATATATGCATGGGCTTATTTCTCTGCTCTTTGTATTGTTCTATTTCCTTTTTTTATTCCAGTACCATACCATTTGACTACTATAGCTTTGTAATATAGTTTGAAACCAGTAAGTGTGCTGCCTCCAGCTTTGTTTGCCCCCGCCCCCCAAGATTACTTTGGCTATTTAGGGTCTTTTGTGGTTCCATAAGAATTTTAGGGTTATTTTTTATATTTCTTTGAAAATTTCCATTGGAATTTTGATAGGAATTGCATTGAAGATATTTATATATGCTGCTAAAATTATTGAAAGCTTCCAATGTACAACAAATGTATTATAGCTCATAAATATTTTTCATTTTGATGTAATCATCTTTTTTGCTTTTGCAATAGTTTCCTGAACAAATACATATAAGGTCACAAAATAGAGCAGACATTTACAGGCTTATAACTGAATATGTCTATTGAAGTTAATGGAAGTAGCTGATCTTATAGAAATAATTTAAGAGTTATAATTAATATCACATAATTTAAGAGGTCTGTGACTTTATTCATGCCATTTACCCTCCCTGGATCTTATGTGCAAAGAGGAGATAATATTATCTATCTACCAGGGTTACTGTAAGAATCAAATAGAAACGCATGTGAAAATGCTTTGCAAGTGGTAAAACTCTATACAGATGGTACCTGAACTATAATAGTTGGATTTAAAATTTTTCATTGTTATGATGGTGCAAAAGCAATATGCATAATAGATTACATGAGAAATTCAACATTTTATTATAAAATAAGCTTTGTGTTAAATGATTTTGCCCAACTGTAAGCTAGTCTAGTGTAAGTGTTCTGAGCCTAAGATAGGTGAGGCTAATATAATATTTGGTAGATTAAGTTTATTAAATGCATTTTCAAATTATGATATTTTCAACTTATAATGGATTTATCAGGAGGCAACCCATTGTGAATTGAGGAATACCTGCATATTTTTATTACTGTCATTTTTTTTATAATAAAATAGTCAACTTTATTGAATGACCTTTAATTTCAATTTCAGGTTATATTGGTTTCTCTCTACCATTTCTTCAGATTAATGAATAAAATATTTCTATTAAGAAATATATTAATCACTGTTTTTCTATGAACATATTGGATATATTTCTATAGTAATATTAGAACATAGTGAAATTTTGAAGTTTTTTAGAGAACAGATTTATGAACAAGATTAAAAACAATGCAATGAACAAATGGACTTACATGAAACATCTCCAAAAACATTTAATTTCAATAAAAATCTGAGTTGTTTTTCATGGACATTTCAAAATAAACCTAGCTTGTGTGGTAAGATTAAAGAAGAAAAAGGGAAAAACCATCTGAGAATCTCTGGCATCCTGCCAAAAGCATAATTTGGCATTTTATCCTGCCTTCTGGATGCAATTGATTGGCAGCATTTATATGATGCTAGAGGCATGGTGGGACTAGAAGGAGAAAACCAGAGAATTCAGTGTTCTTGCTTCTGAAGAACAGCTTGTTTCTTTACTTAAAATTAAATTCTCCCACCCCAGGCTCTAAACCTGTATGATTTGTGGATCAATCTCTTTTAAGTTGCTAGACTTTCACATCCTCTTCCCACACTATCTCAGAAGAATAAACATTGCTTGATAAATATTGGTTGATAGCCCCATTCAATATTTCCTTAAAAAAGTTAAAGGTGAATTTATGCATATAGATTAAAATGATGAACTCTTCAGATATTTCAAATAAAATATGTTGTTATTTCAAAAGGAAAATGGTTGGGTTCTTAAGTTTAATAATCACGTAGAATGATTACCAATTCTAAATGAGTAAGATGTGTTCAGCTCCCGTTATCTGGGAAGGGAAACAAGAGAAGTTTTAATAAAGACATCTTTTCACACATGTCAGTGCTATGTTTAAAAAGTACCACCCAGTTTGGCTCAGTGGATAGAGCATTGGCCCGTGGACTGAAGGGTCCCGGGTTCAATTCCGGTCAAGGGCATGTGCCTTCGATGCGGGCTTGTTCCCCAGTGAGGGTTGTGTAGGAGGCAGCTGATCAATGTTTTTCTCTCAGTAATGTTTCTACCTCTCTATCCCTCTCCCTTCTTCTCTGTAAAAATCAATAAAATATATATTTTTTTAAATTACCATCATAGATATTTTATTAATGCATATTGAGTTGCTGATACTCTTAGAAAGCTTCAGAATTGTTAGAGGAGTTACCAGATGTGACCGTGACTGCAGAATCTCCAGACTTGGCATTGAAAAGAACCATCTTGTCCCCTCAACTGTGAATTTATCTTTAGACCTAGAGTCATTAACTGACTAGGCCAACGTCACAAAGCTAGAAGGTGGTAGGACAGGCAGTAGGATAAATATTCTTTCCCTAGTGCTAACAATGACCTATGCATAATAATTTTAAAATAATATTTTCCTATTTTATGCAACAGATTTAGAAATAATTTTGAAAAAACTATTTGC
Source organism: Eptesicus fuscus (assembly GCF_027574615.1). Classification (NCBI taxonomy): domain Eukaryota; kingdom Metazoa; phylum Chordata; class Mammalia; order Chiroptera; family Vespertilionidae; genus Eptesicus; species Eptesicus fuscus. The sequence goes on from NC_072474.1 coordinate 58,154,490, forward strand.
ATTATTACTAATTAATGGACTTTTACAAAATGATAGGCTAGTGTAGTGTTTCTTAGGGCCATCATTACAAATAATATGTGAGACACTTGTTACTGGTTTTTTATTGACCAAATATCCTTTGCACTCAGAAGACTCCTCTAGAATTTTTGTCATCCTTAACATTTGTTATCTTTATGTTTGGATTTGGACTAGGAATGGACAGCTCATAACAAGCAGAGAAAAGAACCATTAGCCAAGGTATATAGCGTAGGTCAGAAAACCCAGTGGCACCAGAGGTCTGCACTGAGGGTTTGCCTAAACGTGGCAAAGAATGTGGATTGAGATCCATGGAAGGTCTTGCTCAAGAAGCCAGTGAAGACAACACACACACCACCACCACCACCACCACCACCACCACCACCACCCCCAACCCCCCAAACCCCCAACCGTAGTGGGCATCTGTGAGGCAGAAAGGGAGGACCATGATAGTACAGAAAAGCATCCCGTGAGGCCATCAGGGAGCAGGTTTCACTTTTCACAGAAACATGGCATGGACGCAAACTGGGTGAGCACAGGTACTTGACACGGAGAAGCAGGATTCTAAGCAGGAGGCTAGTTTTACACATTCAGGCACCATGGGCAAGGGAATTACATCTCTGGAATATAGGCTTACCAACACCCTGCTCAGGACAGGGCCTTGTCTGTCTTCCAGGGGTTTGTATGTGTACTGTGGCACACAGATGGCAAGGAGATGATTCTATGAGCCAGGTTGCTGCAAACAGATAAATATTAAGGGGGATTTTGAGAAAAAGGTAGACACCGGCCCCCAGTGATCAGTTCTCAGGCACTTCCACAATGAACCTAATAGGAAGGTGACTTGTTGTCTATTGGATGTCAGGTCTTGACTACTGAGAGAAGTAAATGAAGGACATATTATGGACAGAGAAATAGGAAAGAGACAGTGAGATCTCAGACAGGCATTTTAAGCTTCTAAGTGTCTAGAGCTATAATTTAGGCTGGTTCTAGAATATGAGAGGTGGCTGAGTCTTGTGGGAAGCCAGTGAGTGGTCCAGCAATTACAGCAATTTCAGAGAAATGGTGTTGGTTATTTTATTGTCTTTGATTATAAAATCTCACAGTAATTTGAAGCCCCAAATATTAAGTTGTTGATAATATTTTTTTTTATTTTAGTCTTTTGCCTCTAATTTTTAAACACAGGGTTTTTTTTGTGTGTTTTTTTTGTGTGTTTTTTTTTAGATTTAATATTGGTTTCAAAGACAGTTCCAGAACACATGCTTCTTAACATATGGGATTTTTTGTCTCCTAGTTTCTTTGTGATTCCACAACAGAAAGTCATACAATTTTCAGATCCACTTAATCCTCCAATCTTATGCACCCATATATTTATAGAACACTCGTGCAGTCACACTATGGGTTGGAGATACAAAGACGAACAGAGGTTGTGACATCTCAATCAAATAACTATAATACAGAGTGATAGGTACAGTGATGGAATTAGGTGCAAAGTGATGTGGGAACACTGAGAATGAAGAATTGAACTCTGGACAGGAAGACTGTAGAAGGTGTCACAGACGTGTCATTGGAATATCAATAGCTTCTAACCAGGCCTTTCTTACCTTGGTGCCTTGGGCTGCTCTCTCCTTTGCCTTCTTTCTCTCGGCCAACTCTTTCCTACACTTCAGGACTTTCTGCTGGCATTGCGTCCTCCAGGAAGTCTCCCTTCACCCTCTCTTCCTCCCAGCCTTGTTTATTATATATCCTTCCTCTGCTCCCCTGACACCTGTGCACATCTGTCATTACACTTGTCTATCTCCTCAGCGAGGTCATGGAGAGCAATGGCCCCTGTACTCACCCTTATATTGTCAACACTGTGCTGGGCCACAAGGTGAGTGGCTCTCTGTGCCACATGCATTTGAACTCTAGCCAGTAGCAATATGGATACATTGACAGTTTTTCAGCAAATTTTATAAAGGAAAATTCGAATGGTGCATTTAGAATTATGAGAGGAAATTAGAGATTTAAATTCCAATTAAGAAATTTAAGCACGAGTCTAGGTGAGAGATCACTGAAGGTCTGAACCAGACTGGGAATGTGAGAATGGAAAAAGGTTAATAATGTAGGTGTGAGTGGCTGAGCGAGAGAGGTGTGAAGAATGACTAAGTGTGGAACTGTTTTTAAGGAGTGACTAAACATTTGAGTATGTGAGCTTATCAGGCCTAATATTTTGAACAAAGCCCAATGCTTGTAACTTTTCAGTTCCGCTATCGACTGAAAAAATATAAATCTTCACTTCACAGCCTCTTTCATATACTTGATTTGACTAAGGAGTCCAGCTAACCCCATTGCCTCCAAACTCCAAACAGTCCTAGGCCAGCAAAACAAGTGACTTCTACTTAACTCCAGAATCCTATATGAAAAATTTATTGCCCTTTTTCTCTACTTCTGTCTGCATGGATGGAACTTTTACCCATGTTTTAATAAAGTTAAGGTTTTCCTATAGCCATTGATCTTCATAAATATTTTAAGTAAACAACCTATTTTCCTAATCTGAAAAATTTGCAATTGGGTAAAAGTATTTCCCCATTTAAAAAAAAAAACACAAAATCAATATTTTTAGAATCAGCTAATTAAATATATTTTTATTTTATTATTTTTAAAAATATTTATTGTTGAAAGTATTACATAGGCCCTCCTTCCTCCCCCCCCCCCCCCCCCATTAACCTCTTCCAGCCCATTCCCATCCTTCCACCCCACCCGCCTGCCCCAGGCCTTCAGCACCCCATTGTCTGTGTCCACGGGTTATGCATATATGCATACAAGTTTATTGGTTGATCTCTTTCCACCCACCCTCCCCTGCCTTTCCTCTGAGGTTCAACAGTCTGTTCATGTTTCTATGAGTCTGGGTCTATTTTTGATCATCAGTTTATTTGGTTCATTAGATTCCACATATGAGTGAGATCATGAATGCTCTCCAGGTCCATTCATGCTGTTGCAAATGGTAAGAGTTCTTTCTTTCTTATTGCCACATAGTATTCCATTGTGTAAATGTGCCATAGTCTTTTGTCCACTCATCAGCTGATGGGTGCTTAGGCTGTTTCCAAATCTTAGCTATTGTAAATTGTGCTGTTCTGAACATAGAGGTGCATATATTCTTTCTGATGAGTGTTTCAGATTTCTTACGATATATTCCTAGAAGTGGGATGACTGGGTCAAATGGGAGTTCTAGTTTTAATTTTTTGAGGAAATTCGGTACTGTTTTCCACAGTGACTTTGAGCATTTTTTCATATGTCTCTTGGTTTTCTCTATGTCAATTTTGGAGAAATGTCTATTTAGGTCCTTTGCCCATTTTTTAATTGGATTGTTGTCTTCCTTTTGTTAAGTTGTATGAGTTCCCTACATATCACTGGCAAATATGTTCTCCCATGTAGTGGGCTCTCCTGTTATTTTGATGATGGTTTCTTGTGCAGTGAAGAAGCTTTTTATTTCCATGTGGTCCCATTTGTCTATTTTCTTCTTAATATCCATTGTCCTATGAGATATATCGGTAAACATATTGCTACTAGAAATGTCTGAGATTTTGGTGCCTATGGTTTCTTCTAGGACTTTATGGTTTCACATCTTACATTTAAGTCTTTTATCCATTTTGAATTTATTCTTGTGTATGGTGAAAGTTGGTGGTCTAGTTAAATATATTTTTTAAAAGTATGTAAAATATTTCAGATCACTTTAAAAGTGATAGAATTATAAAAATACTTCAACTTTGCTGCCTATTTCCAATGATGCTCTTCATATAATTTCACATTCTTATGTCACTACTATTGATCTTTTCTCCAAACCTTGATCAGGCATACTTCTGTGCACCCCTTAGCCAGCATACTGCAATCTACATTTACATCGGAATAAATACTATTAGTTTGAGGTTATTGCTAACATAGTTGTAAGATTATGCATAAATTTTACCTTCAAGTAAAACTTTTAATTATATTTTATGCACAATCACACAAATATAAAATTCATTTTCAAACCTGTAGAACAGTGATAAAGGAAAGGGCAGAAGACTCTGTGTTGCTTATGACAAATTTCAAACCTTTTATTGGTGACTTAGTAAATACTATACAGGGAGACTATGAATAACAACATTTGAGGCTGGCTATGCCATCAGGTCAGAGGGACATCTGTGCTCCCCTGTAATATTTTCCTGAAACTTTAAAAGACAAAGAAGAAAACTTGGGAAGCACGAGACATTTACACCTCCAGATCTTGAGGAATAAAGAAGGAAATGGTCAGGGTACTGGCACCTTGTCCAGGCAGGCTGTCTTGGGACTGCTTGCAATGCTGGCTGGCTGAGAGTGGTGAGAGAAAGGGACCCTTGCCGTTAGCCCTTTTTTTCCTTGTTCCCCTCCCTCGCTAATATCACTGGGTCTGAAGCCTGAGAAAAGGTGTCCATCTTATTTCTCTTTCTCTCTCCAAACCCATTATGAAGTTACCATGGGGAAATGTTACTTAATGCCTGCTCTTTTGGTGAGTTAGCTTTTTTCATTTTCTTTTATTCCGCGGTATTGTTGAGCTGTCCCTCAGTAGGAGGTGCGATAACACTTATAAGTGCTTTTCCTGGGTCCATTTCCTGAAGCTCACAGTTTAACAAAAAGTCCATACATGAAAATTATGAGTTCACTTATCTAATCATCAAGCACTTACTGACCATCTGTAAGGGAAGTTGATTCCAGGACCTGGTGCACAGAAGCAGGGTGAGGCTGAACAAGAGCCGGGCCTTGTCTTAGCCTGGATGGGTCCCCCCTGAAAGCAGAGTCTGGCACAGAGTGGAGAACACAGGCAGTGTGTTTGGGTGATATGGAAGACATAAAATTGGAAAACTATTATTTCAAAATCAGATTTTGCTCTGTGGGTGTGTTTGTTTTTTTTTTTTTAATCCTCAACCTAGGATATGTTTTTTATTGCTTTTAGAAAGAGAGTAAGAGAGGGGGACAGAGAGTGAAACACTGATTGGTTCCCTCTTGCACAGGCTCAGACCAGGGATGGAACCTGAAACCTAGGTGTGTGCCCTGACTGGGAATCAAACCCCCAACCTTTTGGTGCATGGGACAGTGTTCCAAACAACTGAGCCACTCGGCCAGGGCCAGATTTTGTTTTTCTTTTAGAATGATATATTAATGTGGTGGGCAGAATAATGCCCCCCCTATTCCTACTCTTCCTCTCCCAATGCTTAAAGATGCCCACATCCTAATCCCTGAAACCCATGACTAGGTTATGTTGTGGAAGTGGGAAATGAGGTGCAGATGGAACTAAGGTTGCTAATTAGCTGACCTAGAGGTGGGGAGAGTACCCAGGATTATGCAGATGGGGCCGATGTAGTCACAAGGGTCCCTATAAGTGAGAGGGGAGACACGAGAGGCAGTGTTAGAGTAACGCTGCTTGAGAAAGACTCAACCAGTCATCACTGGCTTTTCAAAGGAATGTGGGCAGAATGAGGAAGCTGGAACAGACATAGAATTGTTCTCCTGTAGAATCCCCAGAAAGAAACGCAGCCCTGCCGACCCATATTAACCCGGTGAGACCCATTTCAAACTTTTGACCTCCAGGATGATAAGGTAATACATTCCCGTTGTTTTAGCCACTGCATTTTGGGGAATTGTTTTTAGCAACAATAGGCAATTAATGTAATGAAGTTAAAAACCGTAAAAGAAAATTAAGTAGTCATAATGCTAAGAGAAATTAGAAAAGATTATAAGAATTTTGTTACCAAACTAAGAATTTAAAATTTGTTTGTGTAAAAACATAGTCCTTTCAACTACGTTTTTATCTCACAGAAATATGAGTATTATGTGTTGACTTGTGAAAACAGAAGGAACTCTAATAATTTAAAATGTAAGTAATGCTATTTAAAAAAAGAAACAGGAAGAACATAACACAGAGAAAGTTGGTCTAAAGGATCTTGGTAATTATCTACTTGTATATGTGTTCATGGATTCAGAGGTAGGTTATGAGATATGAACATAAGATAAAACATTTAAGGGAAATATATATTTTATTCAATGAAAATGCAATACAACTGTTATAGGCTAATATACACTACATCGTTTGAATATTAGGCCATATTTATTATTGAAATTTTAGTAGAGACTAAGTTAAAGATGGATTCTAACTTCTAATTGAAAACATAGCTAAGATGTGGAACAGCTGTTTCATGTATAAGGAAAAAACAAATGTGTTTTTTGTTTTTTCCTTATATCTAGTTCTCACTACCTAATTTGGCTACATAGTTATACCACGAGATACTCCATAACTCTTAATTAAACTTTACTAATTATACATTAAAGGAAAATGATTTATTTGTCATTTGGAAAAAAACAAAAGTTTTGTATAGTGTTAAAATAATTGAATATCAGTATTAAGTGTATGAAAGAGGCAAAGTACTTTTATTCATTTGTCTTGCATCTTTTAGAAATGAAATTCAACTTTCTTTTTCTTGTGTAAAACATAAAGACTCAGTCTAAGGAAATCTAAGGTTTCCATTTTAAGTGATTCACTATTCTAGTAGTTTAATATTTTGCTTAAAATGTTTGTGCTTACCCTAGCCGGTTTGGCTCAGTAAATAGAGCATTGACCTACAGACAGAAGAGTCCTGGGTTCCACTCCAGTCAAGGGCATGTACCTTGGTTACAAGCTTAATCCCTTGCCTTGGTCAGACATGTGCAGGAGGCAACCAATTGATGTGTCTCTCACATCAATGTTTCTCTCTCTCAGTCTCTCTCTCTCACTTCCACTCTCTCTAAAAATCAATAGGAAAATATCCTCAGGTGAGGATTAACAACAACAAAAAGTTTGTGCTCTGCCTTCCACTAAGTGTAGGTTTAAAAAAGAAAACCACAAACTTATTCACCTGAACTTTAAGATGTAATAAACCAATTAAATGGATTGAAAACATCACACTTTCTTCCCTATATGCCTTTTTATTTTTAATGCAGAAACAGAAATTGTATGGATTTAGTTTGTTTTGGAATCCCACAAGTGTCAGTATTTTACTCTCCCCTATATATTTTTTTAAATATTTTTTTATTGGTTTCAGAGAGGAAGGAAGAGGAGGAGAGAGATAGAAACATCAATGATGAGAGAGAATCATTGATCAACTGCCTTCTGCACGCCCTACACTGGGGATCAAGCCTGCAACCCAGACATGTGCCCTGACTGGGAATCGAACTCTGACCTACTGGTTCATAGGTCGATGCTCAACCACTGAGCCATGCCGGCCAGGCACTCTCCCCTATCAACATAAAATACAATTTCAGTAGCTGAAGAAAAATTGGTCTCTGAGATTTGGTTAAAGATTATTTGGCTGGGAGCCTGTTGCTGAGGGAAGAAGTAACTAATACCAAACATATTTTTAGAACCAAATGCCAAATTGTTTGTGCTTAGTATCAACACACCAGGCTTATCCTGCAAAATGATTCCAAACCAAACACCACAAATCTTCAGGTTCTGGCTGCAGAATTCTAGTCACAAATAATAGGAAGTGAGAGGCAGCATCACTATTATGTGACAATCTTATTGTTCAGAATCAGGGTCCTTTGCTTTTATTATCATTTACCATTCTGGTTTTCTCCACATTTTAAGATGATTACTTCAATAAGAAGATATATATATTTTTAAAAATTCTGAAAGTACTACAGATCTTCTAAAATAGATGTGGGGAAAAAGGAACTGAAAACATTATTTCCCTGTACTACTCTGGTGTCTGCTTTAAAATTTTTTCTGTCATTAACAATCTGGTGACAGTAGCTGTTACCAAGGGAACGCTGGAACTCCACCCAGATAAAAACAAATCTTTAATCTTGACAATGAGTTTTTATGCCTCTGAGCTTAGATTTAGGGCTTAAAATTGATTAAGGAAGAACAGATTTGAAAATACACAACCATAGATATATATATGAAAAGAAGAGAAGGGTTAAAGATAGCGAACTTCTTGATATTTACCAGTTAATAGGTATGTGCTTATTGCTAAGCATTTTTATTCTTTTAGATAGGTAACTTTGTAAAACAATAGCTTCTTCATGCAAATATCAGGTATACTTTCAATAGATTGAGACACTTTATAAGGTCATCTTTGTAACCAGCTCTTTGTTTTCATTATTTCTTTCCAAATCCCACTACCTAATATTTTGGTTTAAATCTTTCAGCAAATATTCAAATGTTTGTGACATCAATCTTACCCTGTGGAAATACTGATAATGACAAAAATGCATGCGTCAGACTATGATGAAATGGAATGCCAATTTTCCATGGAGGAAAAGAATCTACTTTTGTGCTTAAAATAATTCCTTTCATCTGTACTTTGAAATTTGCTCTTGTTTGATCAATTGTAAGCATCTTGGACATACCTAATTTATATACCTAATGGTAACGCATAGAGAAGTAGTGATAACTCAAAAGAGGATATCTACAAAGAATTAAATGAATTACAATAAATTCTAATCACTTTCAAAATAGAGGAGTATCTAGCAAGAAATTTAGTTCTGTAAGCTCTTCAATGATATGATTCTTACCCACATGGGCAATAATCTAAGTTATCTACGTAAAAATTTTGCACCTTGGCTCTGTGCTCGCCAGCAGAAGGAGTAACAGGGCTCCTGAGTACAACCCCTGCTTGGTCATCTGCTGCTCTGACACTGGGGATAGTCTTAGATCAGCAGATCTTCCCTCCACATACTCATCTGTGGCTCGTGGAGATTATAGGAGGCAGGGGATTTGCAATTGGGAGCAGCACCCCTTTCCTGTAAATAATTAACACATTACCACGTTAGAGTGAGAAAGGCCATCGATATCTTCAAGACCAAGAGGGTCACATGAAGTGTAAAATCATAAATTTGTCTCCTGCCAGTGGCTAGGCACTTTACACTCAACCATGCAACAAAAGTTGCTCAAGCGAATCTCTCCCTCCTCCATATTATTTTCATCCCTTGGAACCCCATCTGTTGCTACAGACAACTATGCTGTAAGGATGTCTTCATGTGTGTGTTACCCCTACTCGACTTTGAGATCCTGGTTTAGGTCAGCGGTAGCATCTTATTCTTCTAGATTCTCCAGCACTCCCCCCTGTCTGGTCACAGGGAGATATTTGCTGAAGAGTTGAATAAAAATATGTACAAGGGACAGATTTAGCTTTGGTAAGGGAGATGTAACAAGGTAAAGAGTAGCTTTGGCGAGTAAATCTTCAGAGAAACCAATAATATCTCCTCATCTCTCACTTAGTTGCACTTAGATTTCTGCCATTGAACCAAACATATAGCATAATACTATTTCCATAGGCTCTTGAGTCTAACACCTAATAAGAAGATGTACTATGGATTTAATAATATTTTTTGAAGAGCTTGGAGAGACAGGCAGAGAGGCGAATAGGATATATTATATTAATTTTTTAAATTACCCCAATATCAAAAACAAAAAAATACGGAAAATTGTGGGTCATTGAATACAAAACAAACAACAGAAAAACTACAGCACTTTAAACTACTGAGTTTACTATAACTTGATAGCTAATGATTACAATCACTGACCTATACTGAGTATTTAATATGTTCCATGCACTGGGTTAAGGCCTTTACCTTCATTATCTCATTTAATCTTCACCATAAGCTAGGATGTAGGTATTTTGAGAAGTTAAATAACTTGCGTTTGATCAAAGACCTAGTAATTAGAATGCACAGATATGCTAGGCTCCAGAGCTCATGCCTTTAACCACTATACCCCCTACATTAGCTCCCAAATTTATTTCCAATCCAATCGTTTAAAGGCAAGTCATAAACTTAGTCACACCAATGTATCCACTTACTAAACTTTATCTCCAGTTGGTGGTTTTATCTTAGTTCATAGACTAATGAGCATGACATTTTTCACATTATATGACAAGGACTTATTTATTGATATGCAAGGGCATGGTTACAGATATATCTACTTCCTGTGCTTCTTCACAGTGGTGGAACATAACAAAAACTCAAACTTAATATGCAGATACCATGGGCCTGTGGTGTCTGAATAGTAATTAAGCACATCTACAACAGAGAGAGAAAGCATGTGAAATATTCCAATGAACAAAGGCCATTCAGTCACAGACTCTGGAAAACAAAAAACAAAAGACACTGAAAATTCCTCATGCAAATTTAAGAAGCCTTCTTTAACAAACTATGCGCTATAATTACTTAAAATACTGTTTGTCAAATATTTGATATTTTTTCCTGAGATTGATTTTGCCTGTTTCTGGTTAATAGGACATAGTGTATTTTTATTTTTTATTTCATTATTTTTTAAATATATTTTATTGATTTTTTACAGAGAGGAAAGGAGAGGGATAGAGAGTTAGAAACGTCGATGAGAGAGAAACATGGATTCAGCTGCCTCCTGCACACCCCCTAATTGGGATGTGCCCACAACCAAGGTACATGCCCTTGACCGGAATCAAACCTGGGACACTTCAGTCCACAGGCCGACGCTCTGTCCACTGAGCCAAACTGGTTAGGGCTATAGTGTATTTTTATTTAGCTTGGGTTTCTTAGGAGACATATAGTTAACATATTAAAACACCAGTCTCTGGGTTGGGTTGCCAGCATTAGTCTGCTTCCCATTTGCCACCTGTGCCATCGGCGGCAAGTCATTTTGCCTCTCTCCCAAATCTCTCAAATGGAGGACAGTAGGAATACCCACCTCAAATAAACAAGCTGTAATGTGTTTGGAAAAGTGCCTCATAGCACTCAATGAGTGTTGGATTGTATTGCCTCTCTGGAAATGGAGAGTGGAATTATATAAGTTAAGGCTCTAAAATCCATCTAAGTGACAGAAATGGAAAAATTACAGCTCTGGTTAAGAGAGTTTTTTGGAGTCTTCGCATGTGCTTTTAGTACAAGACAGTTCAATTCCAGCTTCAAAGGAGAAACCATATTTGAGTTCCTGCCTGGGGCTGCCAGGCTTTTTGCCTCTATCTTGAGGGAAAGAAGCTTTCATGGGGAAGAGGGAAAGTCTGACCCACCCAGGCGCCCAGCCAAGTGAAAGCAATTGTCTCCTCTAAACAGTCAAAATTCTTATAACTTGCACATATATTTTTTAAGTCAGGGAATTCTGTGTATAGTGGGTTTTTATGACATACACCTGAACTTCCTGGGGAATAAAATATCCGAAGCCAGGAACCAGAGTCGAAGCCACATCTTGGATCAGCATCTTGCCAAGTCAACTGTGTGTCACTTGCATAAAAGCCCTAACTGCTCCTCCCCTGGCTCCAGGTCTTCATTTGCCGGTTATTCATGAAGCACCTGCCATGTGCCACCCTCTGTGCTGGTCCCTGCTTGATCTGCCTTTCCTTATATTGTCTTCTTCTGCTCCTCACACTCCTCAAACCGTAAACGATGAGGTAAAAATATGAAAATCTTTTTCTTTTCATCAAAACCAGTTTTTAAACAAATGATATTTCTATTCAAAATAGTTTTATTCCTAATAAAACTACTATTAAAAATGTTGAGGGTACCATTCTAGAAAATTTTCTGTATTTGCACATAAACAATTTTATGTAGGTACACAATTTTGGTTTTTTTCTTCCATTGGTATGTTGTTTTGTACTCTGGTTTAGGTCAGTGTGCTTCTTGCCTGGTCCCTGGTGTTGTCTGACCTACTTGAGCATTAGCCTAGGTGAGCATTATGTGACTCCAGGGGCCTCCTAACCTGGGCTAACCTGTATGCTATGAAGCATGGCTTGCTCAGGATTTCATAAGCAGATCGAAGGAAGATACATTTAAAATTAGCTTTTCTGTTGAAGTAGTAGAGGTAAAGAGTTATCATACCTGTTTTATTTTTGCACGTACATGTCTTGCATATCACATGATTTCAATTATATGGTATCGTGTGTGAGTGTGTGTGTGTGTGTGTGTGTGTGTGTGTGTGTGAGTGTATGAGAGAAGACTGGGTTATGGACCTCCTTAGGTTACAGAAAAATAGCCACAATAATTTGTCATCTAAATTGGGTCAGCTTCCATGGTTCTCTGAATGCTGCTTCAGTTCAAAGAGGAGTTTTACTTGGAAATATAAGAAACCATTTAAATCCCCCCCCCTTTTTTTTAACCAGAATTTTGTTGTAAAGAACATTATGTGAAACAAGTTTGTCAGTGACTAAGATATGCACCAATACCAGGCAACACATAGCCCACCTGTTGAGTCACAGCCCAGTAGCCTCAGACTTCGTTTTCTCTCCTATTTCTTTGAACCACACATGTGGCCTGACTGCGAAGTGGGAGTGCTATTGCTTGGGCAGCAGCCACAGGGAGGGCTGAGTTCAGGCTGAGAGGGACTGAGAGCAGGGCCAGAGCGAACCACCTTTCCAGGGCAGTCACTGTGATCGTCCTACGTGTTGGAGATGCAGCAGTCAGCAGCCCCTCCCCCCACCCCTCCCTCCAATCAATCACTAGGGCCTACCTACAGATTTCACTTCCTAAATACTTTCTGATTCTGTCCCTCCTCCCAGTCTTAACATTAATGTCGTTCAGGGCCTTCCTCCTCTCTATCCACTTCTTCAGTTACAGCTCTTTAATTCTTCATGTTTCCAGCTACACCTCTTCAGTGATTTCCCACCCAGTGTAAAATAAAGTCCAAACCTCTATTTAACACACACAGGTACTCTATGGCCTAGCTCTATTTTCTTCTGTAGACTAACTTTCCATAAGTTGACTTTCAATGAAAATGGACACCTAGGGCCATGAGTGCATGATAAATAAATTTTAGACTGAAGATCCCAAATGAAAAGACTATGCAATGAATGAAAGGCTCATAGAGATAACACAGGAAGCCTTATAGTATAGTATTTGAATGCCTAACCTGCTGTTAGACCATTTGCCAACTGTGAGACCTCAGGCAACATATGCCTCAGTTTCTTCTTATGTGAGATGAGAATAAAAGTTACCCCTACTTCATAAGATTTAAATAAAGTGTTTAGCATAATATACTTACTAAGGGTTAAAAAACTGTGTGGCATAACAATTACAAATTTAGTGGTGGTTACTTATTATAAATGGAAGATTATGAACTTTACATCCATGTTTAATGTATTCAGATATATGGATATCCTCCTATATAATAAAAGGGTAATATGCAAATTGACCCTAATAGTGGAACAACCAGAACAACCACTGGACCAGTCACTATGAGGCGTACTGACCACCTCTCAGTACCTTTCCTTGGCCGGCAGGCTCCGATCACCTGATGGCAAATGGGGAACGGGGGGGGTGGATGGCAGGGAATGCGGGCAGCTCCAGGCCAAGGCCCACGCCCCTCTGGTCACCCCACACACAAAGGTGGGGGCAGGGCCAGCGAGCGGGTGGGAACAGCTAACCTCTTGGTTCCTTCCCCCAGCCATCGGGCACTGATCACACGATGGTGAAAGGGGAACCAGGGGTGGGTGGTGGTGGGGGTCGGGGCTGGCTCTGGGCAGATGGAGAAGATGGCCCTGATCGCAGGCCAGGCCTAGGGACCGTACCATGCATGAATTTCGTGCACCGAGCCTCTAGTCTACACTAATAAAAGAGTAAGATGCAAATTGACTGTACCTTTGTGACACCCACCAGCCAATCAGGAGTGAGTATGCAAATCAACCCAACAAAGATGGAGGGTTAATTTGTGTACGCATATGCTGAGTGGCTGGGGGCGTTCCACACTGCCCCAGCTGCTCCAGGCCTCTGGGCAGCATGGGAAGGCAGAAAGGCAGCTCTGGGTTGGAGTGAAAAGGTGGCTCCAGCCACCAAAAGTGGTGCTGGCAGCCAGGGGAAGGAAAGCCCATTCTTGCACAAATCTTCGTGCATCGGGCCTCTAATATATAATAAAATCCTAATATGCAAATCAACTGAACAGTGGAACAGCCAATCACTATGATGTGCACTAACCACCAGGGGGCAGACACTCAATGCAGGAGCTGCCCCCTGGTGGTCAGTGCACTACAAAAGAGGGAGCACCACTCAGCCAGAAGCCAGGCTCATGGCTGGCAAGTGCAGCGGCTGTGGCAGGAGCCTCTCCCACCTCTGCTGCAGGTGGGCGGTAAGGAGTGAGGGGTTCAGATTGGGAGAGCCCTGGACTGTGAGAGGGATGTCTGACTGCTGGCTTAGGCCCGATCCCCATGAGGATCGGGCCTAAGCCAGCAGGTGGACATCCCCTAAGAGGTCCCGGACTGAGAGAGAGCACAGGCCCGGCTGAGGGACCACCCCCCCACCCCAGTGCACGATTTCGTGCACTGGTCCCCTAGTTTACCTATAAAATAGAGGCTTATACTAGTAGAACAATCAGGAAGCCTTGGCCACAGGATGATTAAAGATAGTAATGGAAGAATAAAAGAAGACTGCAGGAACTGATGTAGGGGAAAGATGGATCAAATAGCTAATCATAGTTTGTTTTGGGGGTTTTTTGGCCTCTTTTGCCAAAATGGAAATGAGAAATTTGGGGCTTAAAAATTAGGGCAATTGTACCATCTGGTTTCCACATAATTCTTATTCCTAAAAAAGAATCTATAAGAAACCTACAGGAAAAGAGGCAGTCATGGGTAGCAATATATTTCAAATAATCTTTTAATTATTAAAATTATACCTAAGTTTCCAATATGAAAAATAGTTTGAAAATTTTTAAAAAGTGTTCCAATCTTGTGACCAATAACATAAGAATAAACCCTATTAAAAGATGAATCCCATCTCTTTAGAGATCAAGTACATGATTTATCAATGTCCAATCAAATCTTCAGCAAGTACATTTAAACTCATCATTTCAAAATGTTACTTAATGATGCCAATTAACAGTACAATGTCTCTGAGTACTACATAGCCTGAAAATGATCTGTGCAATTTGATTGTCAGTAAAACTAAGCCATGAGAAATGTCCATATTCTGTATGAATGTGTGTAGAAATTGAATATCAATGAAATAATGTCTGTTGGGATTAAAAATACATGAGAATTTTATATATTTCCATTTCCTTTTTCCTCAAGGTTATGGATCTTGTTTAAGATAGCTCTGTATAGTAAAGTGTGTATAAATAACCTTTAACAAAGGTTAAAAGAAATAACATATTGGTTCCAGCATAGCTTTTAAAATAAATTAGTTTGTAGTTAGGCAGCTACTAGTATCCATAGCTTTAGTCCTTTTATCATTTTCCATTTGACTTTTCATAGTGGGGTTTTTAGGGTTGAATGTATTTTGGTACCTTTAAGCTTTATTGAAAGACATATTTATATGTTTGGGTCTGCTGACTTTTATATATCTGTACAGATTTCTTGTGAGAGTAGTACATATGATTTATATTGTATTAAATTTTGTTATTTTGTACATTAATAAGCTTTTCCTATGGAAAGCAAATACTGGGTGGGGCAAAAGTAGGTTTACAGTTGTTCATTTGGAGAATATTACAATAATTAATAAATAATAATACAAAATTAAACTCTTCCACATTCACCTATAAACCTACTTTTGCCCACACTGCATCGTTCTGAAGTTTCTTAAAAGACTAATCAAAAGTAATATAGTTTTAAATATTGTACAACATATTTTAAAAGTTAGAGTATGGTAGCTCGTGTTCTGTAGTTTAAATTAGAAGCTATATGAGGGCATATATGGGAGTGGGGTGGGGGGGCAATGGTAAGATATGTACACATATAATACCTTAATTAAAAAATTGAAAAAAATAAAAAATAAATTAGAAGCTATAGATAATACATGTATGACTCACCTTTCCTCAATGAATAGTAAGAAATTTAGTAGTGCCGAAACCGGTTTGGCTCAGTGGATAGAGCGTCGGTCTGTGGACTGGAGGGTCCCGGGTTCGATTCCGGTAAAGGGCATGTACATTGGTTGCGGGCACATCCCCCAGTGGGGGGTGTGCGGGAGGCAGCTGGTCGATGTCTCTCTCTCATCGATGTTTCTAGCTCTCTATCCCTCTCCCTTCCTCTCTGTGGAAAATCAATAAAATATATTTAAAAAAAAAAAAAGAAATTTAGTAGTGAAAATATAGCAATGCATTAACCCCCCATAATTCAGCTAACTTAGAGATTAACTCTAAACCCATTTTAAATTTAACAATATAACTTCTAATTCAAATTTTACTTATTTATTGAACATATATTAGTTGAGTTCCTATTAAATAAATATTTGTTGTGTGCCTACAATGTATGAGGTATTGTACTTAGTTGAAAGTTTACACTGTTATGTAGGCTTATCCTTGAAATATTATTGAATACTAGTGCCCCGGTACACGGATCCGTGCACATTGAAAGGTAATTAATTAGAAGGTGGCCAGTGGGGCAGGACTGGGCGAGATGGGTTGGACACACCCTGGAGCCAACCTCCCGTGGTCCCTCCCTGGCCGGCCACACCTGGAGCTGCGTCTGCAGAGTGAGTGGGGTCCCTCTGGCAGGTGGGATTCCTTGGCCTGGCCTGCCAGGACCCGGCCGAAACTGGCTCTCTGATATCCCCTTAGTGGTCCTGGATTGTGAGAGGGCGGTTCTTGGGTGATGTACCCCAGAATCAGGCTCCCTCCTCTCTGGTTCCAGGTATGTCACCCTAGAACCTCAGCTGCCAATATCACAGTTCGGCAGCTCCTGTGTTGAGCATCTGCCCCCTGTTGATCATTGCACATCATAGCTACCAGTCGAACGCTCAGATGGTCGCTTAGGCTTTTATATACTCTATAGATACTAAGAAGAAAAAGAAAAGGTCTGAAGTAAGACTGAGGGTTAATTCATTTTTAAAAAATGACATTTGAGTCCTGGCCAGCTGTTCAGTGGTTAGTGTTGGCTTGTGCACTGAAGGGTCATGGGTTCGATTCCCAGTCAAGGGCATGTACCTGGGCAGCAGGTTTGATCCTCAGCCCCAATCCCCAGCCCCAGTTCATGTGGGAAGCAACCAATCAATGTGTCTCTCTCACATCAAAGTTTCTCTCCCTCTCTCTCTGTCCCCCCCTCCCTCCCTCCCTTCAGCTCTCTCTAAGGATCAATGGAAAAAATATCCTAGGGTGAGGATTTAAAAAAAGACATTTGAGGACTTTTTTATGCAAAACATGAAGTTACCATCTTTATTAAGAATAGATATTTCAGAAATAGGATGTGAAACTCAAGATCCAATAAAGGTCATTGAACAGCAGCTAGCTGCACTGATGGCACTGTTCCATGATCGCCGAGCAATGTTGCACCCTAGCTGCATGCTTCAAATTTCATGATGGTTGATTCCTTCTATTCTCATTAGTGATTATCTGAGCTTTGGGATTTCCCATAGTACCTGGGGTATAAAGGCCTATTTATTTATTTAACTGGGAAAAAAAAGTAACAAGTATTCAAGAAATACAATTGGCTTTGTCACTTTATTGTAGAAAAAAAAAAATGTATGTTTGAGACTATATAATTGCTTTTTAGCCCAAAAATACCTCATGCCAAGTTTTATATATTTTCAAGTTGAGAAAGGAATGGAACTTATATTTTAACCAATGTCATCTGTTTTCTCACAAAAGCTCCCTGATGAATGAGTGCATTGTAAACATAGTAGATATATAATTATAGGCTTTCTTGACCCAGTTGCTAAATAGTGAATGTAATTTTAGGAGTGCCTCCAAAACTTGTTTTTTTGCTGCAAACACTATCTAGACATACATCTAGTCTGCTTTCCACTCTCTTTCCTTGCTACTGTGACCATACTGTTTCAGCCAGCACTTCTGATCCTCTATTCTATAACTCATACCAACTGGACCTGAGGGTAGTAACTGGCTGTGCCTACACATGTTCATGGCACCTGTCAATTATTATGGCTTTGTGAGGAAAGACAAAAATTCTAGGTAAAGTGCCATGAGGAAGAATAATCCACAAGACACCCAACTGACCCATTCATTTGCCCCCTCTTCTAAACCCTCTCCTAAACTGGCACAGATCAAAGGCCAGTTTAAAGAGCTGCTGGTTCTTGACAAACCACTATCTTTCTTTGCATAAAGTCTCTTAAATGTTTTCTGCCTAATGCACCTAGATTATTATGTACATGTCTTATTTAACACAGTAAATATAGTTATCCCAGAACATTAGCAAATAAATATGGATAAAATGGTAAATTAAATGGGAAATATGTGGAACTGTAAATATACATCTATAGAAATATCCCATTAATAGAAGAGAGGGTCTATGTCATAAATAAAATCATTTTTTTAAAAGAACGATTTTGTTCACCGGTCTAGAAACGTGAATAAAGGTGAATGTAATGTAGATTGTTCCCTCTGTGTGGATATAACCTTTGTATTTTTCTTCTCATAAAAAAAAAATGCTGAAGTAAGTGACCTGATTTTTTTCTATAAATGTTTCTGAATGGATTCCTCAAAAGAAGAATTATTGATGAGATTTTCTTACTGTAGGAGAACATATAGAGTCCTGGTGAGGTCATCATTATTTATTTCCAGGGGCCTTAAATGAGGGAGCCATTCCCAGTGTAAATTCCTCCAAATTCCCAATGTTGACTTGTAGGCAGAAATGCTGATGTTGCCTGGTAAAGTCTTTGCCCACTGATTTGTGAGTACACAAGCACAGTTAGAGAGGTGGGTAACATATGTCTAAAAATTCTGTTACAGGGATGTTCACATCTGGCGTCAAACAGATTCGTGCACTGGAGCATGTCTGTTTTTCATCATACATCTGTTTCATGCATTGGCCCCTTATTTCTGAATCCACTTGGGATTCTGGTGGCTAGAGAAGATTCTTTGCCTGGGGTAACATTTTGTCCTCTCATACAGTGTTACTAGTAGTGCACAGAACAGCATTGAACAGTGGTCATTTTCCAGGGCTTCCCAGACATCTCTTTCATCATCCTCTCTAAATGTTTTCAAGATCATTCTTAAAGAATAGCCAAAGACCATCCTCCAGGGTGCGACTCACATAGACAAATTTAAAAGCAGCTTTAATTGAAGGTCACTGTATAGTTCTCAGATAATGTTAATCAGATTGAAAACAAACCTGCCACTGCATAGAACTCAAAACACCACAGCCATTTGCCAAAGGAGATCTTTTTAAATGGGAGTGCTGGCAGAGAAGATGAATGTTCTGTCACGCTTGAGAGAATCCGGGTCCCTGAAGATTTATAGGCATGCTTAGCTATTATCAAACCATCTCTTCATAGATGACTTAGTAAATGTTTGTTTTTGCATCAGACAATGGCTTATAAGTTAATCTCTTCTAGCTCCTTGTTACACACACACACACATACACACACACACACACACACACACACACACACACACACACACCGCTTCTTCCCAAACAGTTTATAAAGTGGAAAAAAAGATTTTGATTTCTGACTGTGAAATTGGTAATATCACACAGGCCACCTGCTCATCATCTGCTAGCCACATTGGCAGAGTTTACAGTTTCAAAGACACTACAAACAGTGCATATATTAGAAAACTAGCAGTTTTATGAAACAAGTTTTATTGTAACTTTTAAATCATCTAATTTATTTTTACTTCATGTTTTATGATATTTGATAAAAGAATTGGCCAATTCAATTTGAACTCAACTCTTTAGGGGTTTGCTATGATAGGTATTCTAATACCTAAATTTCAAATCTTCCTTTTCTCTCATAAACATGTTTTACTGGAAGTATTATGGTCATCTCTAACAAATTCCATGTCATATTCATTACATTAAAACTTTGTTTTAAAGGCTATTTCAAGCCAACTGTCAGTTGTGAGTTAAGCTCACATAACAGCCCTGGCCGGTTTTTCTGGGTGGTTAGAGCTTCAGCCTGAGGACAGTAGGGTCGAGGGTTTGATTCCCAGTCAAGGGCACATACCTCAGTTGCAGGCTGGATGCCTGGCCTGGGTTGAAAATGAGAGGCAACCAATCCATGTGTCTCTCTCATATGATGTTTTTCTCTCTCTCTTCCCCTCCTGCTTCCTCCTCTCCATTTTCTCTAAAATAAAAATCAATGGGCAAAGATATCCTTGGGTAAGGATTTAAAAAACAAAAGAGTTTGGAACAAATAAATTCCAACCTCTCAAAACACACATGTTTTCACTTAAAGATAACATTGTTCTTTCCTGATATATTGCATTATGCATGTATTCTTTATAATCATATAATGTTTACAAACCATTTCTGCATCCATCTTTGAAATAAATATCTATATTTTAATCTTTTAATCTTTCTCATTCCATAAAAAATGTCCTGTGTAGAGATATTGCTGCACGTGTGTAAACTTGTGTTCAAGAGACTAGGGGTGAAGAGAAGTAATAAACCAACCATCAGTGTCAATATGTGTGAAATATTTAAGGACTATAGACTGAAATGGTTTCAACAAGAAACAGTTGTCCCTCAGTATCTGTGAGTGATTGTTTCCAGTACCCCAGCAGGTACCAAAATCCACAGATGCTCAAGTCACTTATATACTAGTAAAACAGCATGGCATTTGCATATATAACCTATGCACATCCTGCTGTATACTTCAAATCATCTCTAGATGACTTACAATATTTAATACCATGCAAATGCTATGTAAATAGTTGTTATACTTTATTATTTAGGGAATAATGACAAAATGGAAGAATTCTGTACATATTCAGTGCAAACAACCATAATAGGCCATAACTACTTAGTACACATCAGCAACAACATAACTTTTTCTTTTGTTATTTGGATTCTTTGCATATTTAACATAAGTGCAGCAATGAATGATCTACAAAAACTTCCCCCACATGTTTAATTTTATTTTCCTAACTAGAGGCCCAGTGTATAAATTCATGCACCAGTGGGGTCCCTCGGCCTGGCCTGCAGGATTCGGCCAAAACCAGCTCTCTGACATCCCACCAGGGGTCCCGGATTGCAAGAGGGCACAGGCCAGCCCGGGGGACCCCACAGTGCACGATTGGGGCCGGCGAAGGATGCAGGAGGTTGGCCAGCTGGGGAGGGACTGTGGGAGGGCTCCAGGGCGTGTCTGGCCCATCTCGCTCAATTCCAATTAGCTGGACCCCAGCAGGAAGCTAACCTACCAGTTGGAGCATCTGCCCCCTGGTGGTCAGTGCACATCATAGCGACTAGTTGACTGGCCGACTATCTGCCCCTTGCTGGTGGTCCATGCATGTCATAGCCAGCGGTTGAGCAGCCTTAGCATGTCATTAGCATATTATGCTTTGATTAGTTGAGCAGATGATCAGACAACAGGACACTTAGCATATTAGGCTTTTATTACATAGGATTAGAGGTTCAGCTGATCTTAGCATAGATCTAACTACACATTGTCAAATAACTTTACAATGAATAAGAAATACTGTTTCACTGAATCTTGGCCTTGGTCACATCTTGAACAACTGATATGCAAGTAATAGAAGTTAGGGTGATTTATTTGGCATTACTAAGGAATGAGATTTTTCACATATGTGCATTTTTAAAAAGATAACCAACACATTGTCAACACAAAGGTTTAGAATTGTAATCTTTCTGAATATTTTTGCTATTGGTTGATTCCATGGATGCGGACCTATGGAAACAGATGGCTGACTATATATTTTCCCAGTCCAGAGTGCCTTAGCCTCAAGATGAAAGTATGTTCCTGGTATTATACACCTGAATTTATTGAATGACTACCTGGCTCTCTTTATTATATACATAGATTTTATATTTTTGGTCATCATTGTAAATGGTGCCTAAAAGGTATTTGTGAAATACATGACTAGCAAAAAGAATAAATGTCTATACCAGTTATTTTCAACCTTTTTCATCTCATGGCACATATAAACTAATTACTAAAATTCTGCAGCACACAAAAAAATATTATTTTGCCAATCTAACAAAAAAATAGGTATAATTTTGATTCATTCACACTGGATGGCTGTTGTGTTGGCTGTTACCATTTTTTTATTTGACAACCTGAGGGAAAACATGTCAGTGCCTCTGACTAAATAGTCAGATATTGCATGTTTTAAAAAATTTTATAGTACACCGGTTGAAAAAAAAAATCACTGGTCCATACAAAATCACCCTTTATTTGGGTGTAATCCACTACTTTGAATTGCTAATAGCCCCTAAGGATGATAACCACAATTATTTGAATAAAGTATTATGTTAATTATTAGAACATTAGGCAATTTATAAGTTCACATAATGCATAAAATTTCTATTTCACATTACTGCTGTTTAGGTTATCAGATACTGATTTATTTAATGATTCTTTTCAATTATTTCTCTTACATGTTTGCTTACCCATTTGCTGAAGTCAAGATAAAACAATCAAAAAGGAGGAGGGTATTCAAAATTCCAAACAACTACACTTAAAACAAACAAACAAAATGCATCATTTGTAAATTTATTTATTTTTATATTGTATGTCATCTATGGCTCTTACAATGAAATGTATTATTTTTATAATATGCATTTAGAGTTGAGTAGTTTAAAAATATAGTTGGTTTTAATTTGCCTTTGAAAATATTCAATTAAAAGTAGGGTCAAGCCGAAATCAGTTTGGCTCAGTGGATAGAGCATCAGCCTGCAGACTGAAGGGTCCCAGGTTCGATTCCAGTCAAGGGCATGTACATTGGTTGCGGGCACATCCCCGGTGGGGGGTGTGCAGGAGGCAGCTGATCGATGTTTCTCTTTCATCGATGTTTCTGACTCTCTATCCCTCTCCCTTCCTCTCTGTAAAAAATCAATAAAATATATTTTTTAAAAAAATAGGGTCAAACTCTGCCTTCCACATTTATGTCCAAATGTTTATTTTAGCAATTTTTCTGGCTCCCTAGAAATTTATATACCATTCAATATAAGGGATATGTGGCAAAGGACATCTTTAAATTTTTCCTGAACTCTAGAGATATGTTTGCTTCTTTTCTATAGCATTGTGTCAGGTGATCGGAAAGATGTATCTTTTCTTAAGTCTCACAGAGCATTTAGGAGAATATTTAAGTTTAAATTCTTTATTTTCAGGACAAATTTACATTTTATGCTTTGAGGTCATATTTCTATTTACGATTTCAAACTATTGATAAAGTAATATTTTTTCTACTAATATCTATATATATAAAGAGATAATATGCTAATTGGTCCTAACGGTGTCCCACCGGTCAACAGGCTGCGCACGTACAGGAGCTGGTGGATGGGGATGGGGGCGGGCACTTCCGCCCCCAGCGGAGGCGTGTGCAGGCCTGCCCAGCACTAATGTCCTGCAGCCTAAGAGGCGGAAGCCACTCCCAATGGAGGCACGTACAGACCGGAGCTGGTGGGCAGGGACACAGACAGGGGGACCTGCCCAAGCTGCCACGGCGTGGCTTAAGCAGGCCCGGAGAGGACACAGACATTTTTTCATGGTGAAGGGACTGGAGTCCATGTTCATGAAAACACCTTGGTGGCTGAGGCAGCTGGCAGTGGCAGCAGCAGCAGCAGCAGGGTGATGGGGGTGGTGCCTTCCCCTGATCATCCCAGTCGCCTCCACAGAGGGAGACCAGACTGCAGCTTAGGCCTGCTCCCCGGCGGGGGTGGGGGGTGGGGGAGTGGGCCTAAGCCATCAGTAGGACATCCCCTGAGGGCTCCTGGACTGTGAGAGGGGGCAGGCTGGGCTGAGGAACCCCCCCCACCAGTGCACAAATTTCATGCACTGGGCCTTAGTATTTAATAATTTAAATTTATTAAAAGTGTGTTTACAGGGAACTCTTCCCCCTCCCCACCTGGGAGTCAGTTCAGAGACTCTTACCCTCCCTACGTGGGAGTTTGTACTTGTTCTTCAATAAATCTCCATCTTTGCTATACCAAAAAAAAAAGTGTGTTCACACTTTTCCCATGCTAACAATCATAAAAAAATTTACCCTTTGGTCATATAGAATACATTTTGTGCAGGTTCATTCATATATTTGCCTTAATTAGTAGCACTGATGAAACGAAAATAGGTTGACAAATATATGCTGAGATTATTTTCTACTTACATCTCATGATAATTATATTGAACACAATATAATTGTGTTCAGAATCTTCTACATTAATTTCTCTTTCATGTGTGTATCTGTGCCTTTTCTTTTCAAAATAAAAAGGTGACTTTTTAGTTCCACTGAATAATTTTTAACATGATGAAATGGATGAGTGAACCTTACTAGTCTAAATCCCCCACTGCTATGCAATATGGCCACAATAGCGAGTTTACATACTGGTCTCTTACGTGTTTGATTCAGTGCTGTAAATGCTTTAATAATTTTCTTGGAATATGAAAATGTAGCTGTCCACAGATGATGTTTCTTCCTTTGAGTCTCATTAGTATCACCTTTACAAGTTAATTAATAAGACCTTAGATATTAAATTAGCACTTTATGAAACCTTACATAGTCTTGGTATTTTGATTCTGTGTGTAAATAAAAACACTTGGAGAAATGAAAATCTTGATCATGTGCAGGAATACCCACAAATATAAAATACATTTTTAAAATTTAAAAACATTTACTGTTTTTTTAAAAACATGTTGATATGAGTTAAATATAAAATATCATTTGCTTTAATTATTTTCATATTAAAAAGTATTTGCCAACATGTTTTAAATGGTGATCCTAGTGATTAAAATAGTTATCTGCCTTTTATATCTCAGTTAAAAATAATCTATAATTTCAGTTAAGAACATACAGTTTCTTCATTGACTGAGGTGTTGTTTCAAGTAGGCAAATTCGTTAAAAAAAACAAACATTGTTCCCATGCTTTGTTCAATTTCCATATGGCTTATTTGTGTCATATTGTAAAAAAATTTAATCACTAGCCACGAACTTTTCCATATTCACTTTCCTTTCAAATGCATCCTAAGAACCATAGAGGAATGGGAGAGAGATAAGATGGCCTGTGACAGTTCATCAACATCACAAGGAAAAAACTGATATGAAAGCACATGTTGTACTAGCAGCATCATATGCATGCGAGAGCATATTCATAGTGTCAATTCAGTTGCAATTTCTCACGGTTGAGAGTCAAATGAAATGCTTAAATGTGTTTGCGTCATTGGCATTAGGGACTAATTATAGCTAGATTTAATGGCTGTGCTAAAATAAAGCTAGTTAGAAAACAGATTTAGTTCCCTGATGATACCAAGTCTGACTGATGACTCACCTTAAATTTGGGGAACAACATTTGCCCTCACTTCTTTGTCTATTTGACAGCTTGCCAATATCCAGTAAGTAGATACCAGGAAAGGGAAAAGCACTACCTGGGTGCATGACAAGACACTGGGATGGATTCGTGGCTTTTGATCATTCCTAGATGCTGCCATCTGGTTCAATATAGAGACAGGTCTGTAACTGGTGAGAATCACTCACTGTTACCATCCCAGGGGTCATTACTTAACCTGAGTATCTTCACACCTGCCAGCCCGAGAATAAACATGATTCTCTTCCATTGCAGAACTCCGTCTGCAGGGCCTAAGCCTCCCTCGGTCTCCCAGGGATGTACTACCGTCTCCAGGGGTATCTCAAATGTGCTCAAGAACAAGTCTGCTCATTTTCATCTGCTTCCTTTTTGAAATCTGCTGCCCTCGAATTACTAAGGGAGGCATCATGCCACGGCCACCCTTGCCAGTGACCTTCTTGTGCCCTAAGTACTTCACTTACCTCAGTCAAAACAGTGCCTTCAACATAGGCTGCAGTTCTCTCTCTCCCTCTTTCCCCCTCCCCGCTTAAGATCCTAGAGCCAAAATGGAGAACTGGCACTATTTTCCCTCTCACACCTCTATACCAGGACTTCATTCTCCTGAGACAACCTCCCTCTCATTTTATTGCCAAGCAAGGCATCATAAAATAGATGCATAGAGAGTATGTAATGAGAACAAAAATCCACTAGACAGTTCGATTCAGTCAGGCTGTCCAATATATGGAAGTTAATACAGGAAGGTCAAATTGAGATTAGAAGGGTGAGAGGGGCCATCCTTGTAAGGCGAGAGGGCATTTGGGGAATGAGGTGATTAGAATGCAGAGCAGAAGCAACCAAAGCAGAACAAGATCACCTGTGAAGGCCTGGAGGATGAGAGAATCTGGTGTTTTTGATGGCATCGAAGTGGCCAGAGTAGCTAGAATATAGGGAGTGAGAGAGAGCAAGGGAGAGACGGAGGCTGTAGATGCAGACAAACTATTCCAGATTATAAATTATAGAAAGATGTTTGGATTTTATGTGTAAGCTTGTAGGACAGCATTGAAGTTTTATATGATGAGGATTATTAACATTTCCCTATTTGTTTTTTATGGCTAGTAACCAAAAATAGGTAAGAAACAATCCCTCTCCCACTCCCCCAAAAAGAGCAACAATAGAACCAAGATGATGATTTTTGTCACAAAATGTCTCTATATCCATTTTCACAATGTAAACCATTTATTATTTTAAATTTTATTACAAATGTGAGTATGCATGAGTTTATGAATATCAAAGTTTATTAGGGAATATTGCTTAACAGAGTATTTATTGCATGAACATAATGCACTATTGGGAAACATCTCAATACCTTTTGAGATAATGCATGCATATTTTTAATTTTCCTGCAATGCTATGAGAAGAAATTTCCAGAAAATGTCCATGAAACATTTTGAGTTTCTTTGAATAAAGTAACTCTATAAACACAAAGATTGTAACTGGTAGGTCTTGACAGCTTCCAAAATCGTATCTCAAAAGTTAATGTATATTTACTTACTAAAATGGGCTTAGATTCAGCCAAGTTCTGAAAAATATTTGCTGTCATAGATTTCTACAAAAAACCAACAAGATATTTTTAATTTAAATAGTCAGGTCCATCCCGGAGTAAAGAGATTTTAAATCTGACTGTATTTTGTTTTGAAAAAATATTATATTAACTGTTATATAAAATGATTCATAATACATGTAAAAAAATTCATTCTATTTGTGCCTTTATGTGTCTGCCTGTAGCATCACAACCACCAATCTATCCTCAGATTCCCAGAGCATACTATAATACTAGATGTTTTAGGTTCAATTTTTATTTTGTGTAAGCCTCTTATGGTAATACTAGCTTTCCCGTTGCAGGAAAAATCCTGCAATAGGATTTCCTGCTGCACTCTACCCCACCTCCGTTCCTCCCTTGTCCCCCGCCTCACCTTCTCCTCCAGCCCGCCCGCCCGCGTTTCCGTTCGCCCCCGGCCCCGCCTCCGCCCCGCCATTGTCGCCCGCCCCGCCTTCTCCTCCAGCCCGCCCGCGTTTCCCTTCTCCCCCGGCCCGCCTCCGCTCCGCCATTGTCCCCCGCCCCGCCTTCTCCTCCAGCCCGCCTGCTTTTCCGTTCGCCCCCAGCCCTGACTTCGCTCCTCCCTTCTCCTCCCCTCCCCCCCTTTCAATGCTGTCTTGATATGCAAATTAGCCGCCATCTTTGTTGGGGTAATTTGCATACTCGTCCTGATTGGTTGGTGGGCGTGGCTTGGCTGGTGTGGCGAAGGTGCGGTCAATTTGCATATTTGTCTATTATTAGATTAGATGATTTCCACAAATACAGTAGACACTGGGTACAGAATTTCATAGTTTTGTTCATACTTTTTAAAAGTGTTCATTCAGACTGTTACCTCGTATACCAATCTCTTTTGGCTTTAAACAATCAAATCCAATACTTTTTTCTTCTCTGAGTATCTCCCTCCCCTTCCATCAGTTTTTATATTTATTCACAAAGGACTAGTCTAACATCGGATGCTATTGTCTGTGTTTCTTCCTGGAACCATTGTTAATTAATCTCTTTGGGTTTGTATGTACACTGGGGAAGGGGAGGGAGAAAGTGAGTAGTTGTCTGGGGAGTTAACCTCATCTCTGTAGAAGAGTGGACAGATGTTCTACATGAAAACCTTTTGAAAAGGAAATGAGGCAGCCACTTCCCCAGGGCTTCCTCAGAGGTCAGACTCCCTTATTGCTTCAGATGCCCGGGCCTCTGTCTTTCCAAGGCCACTTATTGGATGGGTAGCGGTTGTTTGTTCATGTTTTGGCACACTGTCCTGTACTCTTCAGAAAAGATGCTTGTTCAGATACATGCCTTCTCCCAAACCGCCAAAGAACGGAATGTACTCCAAATAAAAAGGGAAATGAAGAGACAATATAGTTTATAAAAATAATTAACAGCAACACCCCATGGGATGTGTGTCTCAAAAAATCCACCTCATCTTCTTGTTGAATGTGCTGTTTAGGAGTCATTATATAGAGTGTGGCTTAGAGGGCTGGAAAATAGTTTTTACTTTTTCATGTATTTACCTTTAAGATTTACTCCCTACTTTATGTAACAGGTTGTACTACTTAGGAAGACTAAAACCATGAGCCTAAAATAAATTCTGTGTTTTTTAATAATCTAAAATTGTATGGAATGTTAAAGCTAAGAGAGGAAATATAATTCAACAATGCTTCAGTTGAACCTTGCAACTGGTTTTTCTATAGTGTGTTAAAGTATAGTTTTCAAAACATAAACACTTACGACTTTCACACAAAAATAAAATGACCATATGTCAAATATTTTATTCACCTAACTAATATGAAAATCAGTAAGTTGGTAAGACTGGTTCAAAGGAGAACTTTAGGAATAAAGATTTATAGAAGCAGTGAATCAAAGGAATTCTGAAATTAATTGGCTAATAGATAGAAAACTGACTAATATTTTACTAGCCAGCAACCTTTGGAATTACCTTTAATACTGGACAGAAGTCTACAATTCAACATATTACTTCAAGATGTTTGGGCGCCAATCAAAAAAAATCTCTAACTCAGCCCTGGCCAGGAGCTCCATTGGCTAGTGCATCCTCCTGATACGATAAGGTTGCAGGTTTGATCCCTGGTCAGGGCACATACAAGAATCAACTATAGATGCCTAAATAAGTGGAACAACAAATCTCTCTCTCTCTCTCTCTCTCTCTCTCTCTCTTCCTCTCTCTCTCTTCCTCTCTCTCTCTCCTCTCTCTGTCTCCCTTCCTCTCCCTTTCCCCCTCTCTCCCTTCTTCTCTCTCTAAAATCAATCAATCAAATAAATTTTAATAAATTTTCTCCTAGATAATTTAATAATCATTGGGTGAGCACGTTAAAAGTAATTGGTAGTAATCTTCTTTATTACTAAGTTGTTAATAATTTTTGTCATGAGTGTTATAAAATTTAAATTGATGACAATGGAGACATCACATAGGCCCCCAAAACCACCTCCAAGAAAGCACTCTAGTCTATTATGTATGTGTGGGTGCATGTGTGTATATATATATATATTTACATGCAATATATATTATCCAAACAAAACATACTGAGAGACTGTTATGAACTGATTTTAGAGAAAGTGGTATGCTCTAGAGAGAGAGAGAGAGAAAGAGAATGGAAGAAGAAACAGTATTATAACAATTGCTTGCATTGTAGTCAATCATTTTTCTTTTCTTTTTTTTTTTAAATCCTTTATAGATGTCAGTTAGAAGATACTAGTTTCTGGGGAAAGTGGCAAGGTTTAAAGCTTAATTCAGAGGGAACCAGAGACTTATGAATATATGTTAAAAGGAAAAAGGTTTCTTCAAAATTTCTTGTACTTGTCTTTTAATCATGCAGTTATAAAAGTTCCACATAACTGATACACTTCAAATGTACTACTAAAATACACAGGGATAGAGACTATTACTGAATCCACTAAAATTGTAATGTTTTCAGAATGCAGAAATATTTTCTCATTTACCTGGAATTCCAGCCAATTGTAGTGAGCACTGGCTGACATTTCCAACATAAATAGCACCATGGGGCGTGCATATGTGCCTGCACTGGTGCCCAGTGTCCACACTCACAGAGATGCTTTAAGAGGCCATGTGGCTGGTAGTTCAAAGCATAGCTTCTTTGGACCAAGTTTCCTGGTTCCATTCCTACAAGCTGAGAGAATCTGAGTAAATTAGTCATGTCTGTAGATTTGATCTTATCCTAGTACCTGTCTCATAAGGTTATAGTAAGCCCCCAAAGAGTATCTAAAAAGTAGTAAATATTTGCCTTGTCGGTGTGGCTTAGAGTTGAGGATTGACCCAAGAACCAGGAGGTCACTGGTTCAATTTCCAGTCAGGGCACACGCCTGCATTTCAGGCTCAGTTCCCAGTGGGAGATGTGCAGAAGGCAGCTTACTGATGCTCTCTCGATGTTTCTCTCTATATATCCTTCTCCTTTCCTCTCTCTCTAAAAATCAATAAAAACATATTTTTTAAAAGTAGTAAATCTTCAAAAAATATTAACTACCATTGTTATCTAACCTATGACTTCACTTTATAATCAAGATACTTTCAATTTAATTATTGTTTATACTCATTTATATTTTTGTAGTTCTGAAAGATTGCTCTTTTTAATTACTTAAGTTCAGTGCATTCCTTCTTTATCCAGATTTCTAAGTTGCTGGGAGAGTCCCATAGATAACTCGGGGAATAGGACATGGGCCAAATGGCATGGGATTTTGGAGCTTCTTTTGAAAGGAAATAAGGGCTAGGGGTGGCGGTCACTGTCACAGTCTTTGATGATAGTGTCACAGTGATCAGGGTTTTTCTAGAATGTGTGCTTTCACAAAAGTTGATTACCTTTTTATATTTCCCAGAGAAGAGTCTTTGTTTTGTTTTGTTTTGATCAGAAAAAGGAGACTTACCAGTTAATGCTTATATAAATTTCACAATAACAGATAGAAAAAAATAATAATCACTTATAATCTTTACAAATCACCCAATGAAAAATTTAAAAATTCAAATTCCTGTTGTTTCAACCCCAAATATTCTAAATAAGCAGTTAAGGGACAGAGCCTGGGGATCTGCATTTACAACGAGTAGCTCGGGTGATGCACATGCATATTATTCTTAATGTTCTATAGTTAGTTATACAGAAAATACAGATAAACAGAACTTCAATATCAGACATTTTTACCTATTATATATCAAGTTGTGATATCTTTATGGGCAACAGTATTTCTTCCTATTTGGTTCTGAATCCTAATTTCTGCTATAAGTCACTGAGGGATTCCTATTTAATAACAACTCAATTGAGTCTAGATTTTAGTAAATTTTTATTGTCTCTTTTTTTTCCACTGGTATCTTGTATACATTTATTCATTCTTTTTTTTAAAACTTGGCATTATTCAAAGTACCAGGCAAAGAACTCTAGAGAAAAAGATGGATATGTCACCCCTCTTGTTAGGAACTTACAACCTAATAGAGGACATTCACCTACACTAGTAATCTAAAAACATGGCCATTTATGCTGAACTAGATCCATGGTGTGAGTTTAGGGGAGCACATAGGAGAGAGATTAGCTCTGATGGAGGATATCATGAACTCAATACACAAGTGGTAGTCATTCAATGAGTGCTTATAAAGCACTGACTAGGTGTGTGCATTGTTCTAATATCTAAGGATTGAATGATGAGGAAGACCTTAGGTTAGTCATCATGTGACTTTGACTTTATAGGATCCTCTCAAATCCCTTCTCTTCTAGTGGATATGTGAGTTGGCCTTAGAAAATGGTAATCAAGGAAATTGGTGAAAAAACTGAAGCAGTTCTTATCACTCAGTTTGCTTGCGTTTGCTTATTTTAACACAGCACGATGTAACAAGACACCTTCCAGAGTCTAGGAGTGTATATATGTTGGTTGGCTATTCCTGTAATCAGGAGCCTGGTTCTCCCAACATCAACGATGAGGCACCTGTAGGTAGATGTATACCGCTCTCAGGCTAATCAGTTACTGTTTGCTTCTTGTCTCCCTGTTTTCACACCTTTGAGTGTGATATAGTGTAAATATAACTTTAGCATCTTCATTGCAAACACTTGATTCCGTATTTCTTTACTAGCTCAATTGAAATCAGATAAGTATCTTACAGGTTATGTAATATGTACAAAATCCTTAATGGCCTCCTTTTAAAAAATGTACAGAAATAAATTCTAGGCATATTTCAGAGACCTATTTGAGAATATCTGTATATCAGAAAATTTGGCTAAGAAGCAACCTTATTATATACATATATATATACTAGAGACTCGGTGCACAAAATTCATGCAAGGGTAGGGTCCCTAGACCTGGCCAGCAATCAGGGCCGCTCTGTAGGGAGACCAGCGGGGCAATTGGGAGGCCCCTGCTGGCACCCACCTTGGCTGGCCTGGGGCCTGCAGGCTGGGGGCAGCTCCTGCATTGAGCATCTGCCCCTGGTGGTCAGTGCGCATCATAGCAACCAGTCATTCTACCGGTCGTTCCACCTTTTGGTCGATATGCATATTAGGGTTTTATTATATAGGATATATTGATTTCAGAGAGTAAGGGAAAGGGAGAAAGAGAGACATCAATGAGCAGAGAGAATCATTGATCGGCTGCCTATTGCACATCCCCTACTGGGGATCTAGCTGCAACCTGGACATGTGCCCTGACCGGGAAATGAACTATGATCTCCTGGTTCATAGTTTGACACTCAACCACTGAGCCATGCCGGCTGGGCCAGCCTTATTCTTCATGTACTATTTTCTCTTTTGACGATGAAGAACTAAATCTACTTTAAGATGCAGAGCAGCAACCCATCTCCAGTGATTCTCTCTTAATTAATGTGGTGATCTATGTAGAAAAAAGGAACAATTGCAAGAGTCCTTTAATAATTATCGAGCCAAGGACTTCAGATAATTACAGCAGGAAGATTTTCAAAAAACAAAACACTCTGCAGAATTTGACCTCTCATTTTGATTTGGGCAAATTAATTTAAACCTCTTCTTTCATGTTGATGTGTATGCTTCACAAAGTCAGCCTAATGCCAGACAGATCTGTAGAAATGAAAACATTACTGAGTCACAGTTGGAAGATTTCAATATATTTGCCCAGGCTTTTAGAAATCCCATAATGAGAATAAGAGGACTGAATGGGGAAAAAAATCAAGAAATTTGTGGGTAGAAATATAGAAATATAAAGTGGAAAAATAAAACCTATTTAAAATAAGAAGTATTAATTCTTGGCAAAGAAAAAATAGTATCAGACAAGGATATGTTCCATTTGTAAAAATGATCATTAACTAGTGGTCTTGCCATGGGAAATACTGGAGAAAACGCTGAGTCGTCATATTCATGAATATTAAAACTGCCTATTAGCAAAACTTCCCATTTGCTTAATTTCATAATTGATAGTACAAATAATATTCAGGTTTTTTTTCCATTGAAATAAAAAAAATAAGCTTAAGTCTTCAGGTAAGTTTCTGGACTTTATAAATTTAGTCAGAAACTGTATAAAACTGCATAAAAAATCTTTGTTTTTGTTAAAAGCCTGCTTGCCCTCAAGATCTTTCTAAATTTTTAAAAATCTTCCATCAGCTCTCTCTCTTACTTGAAAAATGGCAGTGTTTTCTGAAAACGATAAACTCTATTTCCTTGGAGTCCCTCAAGATAGAGTATATAAGCCATCCTTAGTCCTTAGAGATTGAGCTCCAAATTGTCTTTTGTGATACAAGCAAGGACACTGCTTTGTATTAATGGCCACAGTGTTAACTATAACTGGAGGCAACACTATATTTTTCTAAACACCATATATTTTTTTTTAAAAAATGACTGACATATAAATAAGATCATAAATAGACAAATGCATAGATGCTATATTTTCAATATTTTCAACAACCTATCCTTTTTTTCTGAGTTACTTCTCTATTTTGGCAGCCTTTTCTCTCGGTGGCTTGTGGCCCATGGTAGTGTGTGTTCATACGTACCACAACAGTTGTCTTACCTCCAGAAATAGCTGTGACATTTAAGAGAGAACCAGGGGAGAGAGTAGAGCTTAACACCCAAGGCTGACTATCTAATAGTAAAATTGGGACATCAGTGAGAGAGAGATTTGGGGTGAATGGGTATGCAGGTTTCTCTGTAAGTCATTTATGGAAATGATTTCTGTTCTGAATATGATCAAAACTAGCCCATGTCAAACTCATTTATTCATTTATTAACTCATTCAGTACATGTTGTGCGAGGACATGAAGAAAATAAAACTAAAAGTCTAAGCTTTTGCATTTAGGTACTCCCCGAATACTTGTTTTACAACACCTGTGGGTAACTGGTGGGAATATGTGTTTTGAAGGTATGCAGAGAAATGTAGGTAATCTTAAGAAATTATAATAATTTATCAGTATATTGAAAGTAGCTTCAAGTTTCATAGCTAGTGATACTCTATTATAGCATGCTGCCCTTTTCTTGAATTAACATGTTTATATTTTTCTTTTGATGGAAACATTTATTTAGTTGATCATTGTGGTTTTCACACTTGCTCCAAAGATTCTGAATTCCATTGACATGCCTAAGTCTCCTACCCCAGGGAGCAAGGGAAGGATGGGCAGGAACCACTTTTATCTGCTTACACAGATACTTCTTTTTCATTTCTTAAGAAGCCATAGTTATTTTGTACTTTACAATAATGCCATGTTAATGATGACACATATGTTTAAAATGATTGGATCATCAAATCTGGGCAAGAATTGCTATGCTGTAATAACAGTCATAGAGAAACTCCAACCTGTTATTTTCTGGGCATAGCCCATGAGCACACCAACATGATTCTACCACCTGGCTTTGGACCATTCAGTGGTTTTCAGATATTCCATATGCCTAGGAAAATTCAACAGTCAGACATCATTCCCCAGGTTAAATTTGCTGAGTCTGCTAGGAAAATAAATTGTGTGCACTAGTTCTGCTCTAATGGACTTTCTAATAAAACCATCTTCGTGCTGCCTACGTCTTGGTTTCCATAGCGATGGGGTGCATGGGTACCCCCACACCAAATTATGGTTTGAGATGTGAAAAATAGGATAGCAAAGCCACAGCTCTAAAAACAGAATGCCAGCAGTGGAAAAGGTAGGGCTAGAGAAGACTGAATAGTTCCCAGACTTAAAATTCTAAGTACTTGGAAACAAGAAAAAAGTCACTTTGACATAAAATTGACATGGATAAAGGAGACTGTGCATGATGCATTTTTAAATGAGGAAAAAAATTAAAAATTGGTCTTTAATATTAAAAACGATTTTATATAAATCAATTTAATTATTTTGACTAAATATGTTTATTTTGCACCCTCCTTCTATACAAATTTTTACTGTTTCGCTTATCTTCATTTTATGTTCCTCTGACTTAGGAATTTGATTGAATAGAAGGCAGTTTTCTACATAAGTATGCTTTGGATTTAGCTTTTAATGTAACACAGATAGGCCACCTAGAATTACTTGTTTATGAACTAGCTATGAGGCCTGGAGAGTCACCCTAGAGAAAAAACTGACAGTAGAGCTCTCTGAGGCAGAGGTGGTGTTGGATTTTTTAAATCTTTATCTATCGAACATATTACATTGTTGCTATAAAACAGTTCACAATGAACTCACCCCATGTGAAAGAACCAAAACGTAGTCTAAATCCTTTGTCTGCCAAAAAAATAAATCGATGGTACCCACATTTCACTTGGCACTCATTGCTTCTCGGTAATGGTTTTATTTCTTTCTAATTGATATTTTATCTTATTTTTCAG
Source organism: Eptesicus fuscus (assembly GCF_027574615.1). NCBI lineage: Eukaryota > Metazoa > Chordata > Mammalia > Chiroptera > Vespertilionidae > Eptesicus > Eptesicus fuscus. The sequence continues at coordinate 58,189,983 of NC_072474.1, forward strand.
AGTGCCCATTATAAAACTTTTTCACTTCCCTTAAGACCACAACCGTACTGGAGCAATTAAAAACTTATCTTTAGCATTCACTGATATTATTTTGAACCCAGTTTGACTATTAATCACTTTTTTTTTTTACTTTAGGCAAAAATGCAATCTCTGACATTCATGTTTCTTATCAATATAATGGGATGATTAGCTACCTACAAGATTATTCAATAAATAAATATTTCCTCCCCTGCCTCTATGTTACTTAGAAATTAGCGACTGCTGCAGACTCCTTTCTGTTCCCTTGTCTCCAGATGTATGTGCATGTTGACACTCCCCACCTCTCCTTAAGTAAACATCACCTGCGTTCTGGATTCCATCGCTTACCCCCTCAATTGAGACCTTTCTCTATTAGCCCACCTTTCTCTGCCTTGTATCATGAAACTCTACGTGTACTGATATCATTAACAAGTCTCTCCATTTCTGTAAAAAGAAAGCAAAACAAACAAATCCAAAACAAAAAGCCTACTCCTCACAAATCGCCACCCTCAAAATTAATGGTCCCAACAACAGCTTTCTCTACTCACAACTTCTCAAAATGTTGTCACCCTCACAGCCTTCAATAGTCTTGCTTTTATTCGTTTCTCCCCTGAAATCTGACGTCTCTCTCCATCTTTTTCTGGACTATTCAACAAACGTAAACATTTATTAAACACATATGTATCCCCCATACACAAAATGCTTAGTACTAAAAGCGAACTGTGTGACTCCCTTCCTGATGTTCTTTTTTCAGTATTTGAAACTGCCGGTAGTATACGAATCGCTAGTAAAGGCCTTTTTCTTCTGAAAGATTGTGGATTCCTAATTCTTTTTTATCTTCCATCGCTTACTTTGCCTTTGCTTTTCCCTCTTGTGTCGTAACTGAAAGGGTTGTTTATGTGATATCACATTGTTTTCCTTCATTTACCTCATTTTCTCTTAGTTTTGCAAACTCTGATGACTTCCTCAAATATCTCTAATGCAGTAAATATTCAAAACATATCTATAATTCTGAAGTCTCAATTCTCATCTCATATTTTCAACATATATTCATGGGGGTACCTCAGACAACATAAAAGTGACTTTGCCCCTAAAATCTATTTTGTCTTATTTTTCTCTGTTGCTAATACTGATAGCCCCCATCTTCCTAATCAGTCAAACTAAAAACCTAATTGTTTTTACCCCTTGTCCTGTATTATCTACCCATGTTTAAGCAGTGATGAGAGACCAGGGCTCTCACATTTCTGCACATTTACAAGCAAGGCACTTACTACCTTTTGTTTGAAACTGTATTTCAAGGATTTTTGTATAGTGAACAGCCTTGCAAGACAGAAATAGTTTCTTCCTTTATAGTAAAGGACAAGTGTGCTTATAGCCTGGGTTAGAGATAATGTTTCTGGAGCAAAGGAAAGATATGGTTGCTACCTACTACAAAAGATTCAGGTTTCCTAAGCCCTGGATTCCTCTTTTATACAGAAACTCATTGGATGTATAGGTCTCACCTGAACTTCCCTATGGGAATTGGGGCTTAGGGAATCAGCTCAGGAAAAATGAGGATACTCTGGCTACTGCTGTTATTATCTATCTATATAAAAGCCTAAGCAACCATTACAACTGAATGGACGACCGAACAGGCTGTGTGGGGTGACCAGACCAGCATGGGCGTTAGTGAGGGGTGACCAAACAACCGAGCAGCAGGCTGCATGGAGCAACCAGGCCAGCAGGGGGATTAGCGAGGGGCAACCAAACAACCGAGCAGCAGGTTGTGTGGGGTGAACAAGCCAGCAGGGGGTTAGTGAGGGGCGACCAAACAACCGAGGATCAGACTGTGTGGGGCAACCAGGGTGGTGGGGGGGAGGGGCAGTAAGGGGCGACCAGGTCAGTGAGGGGGCAGTTAGGGGTGACCAGGCCAGTGGGGGGTAGTTGGGGTTGACTAGGCTGGCAGAGGGGGCAGTTGGGAGTGACCAGGCCAGCAGCAGGGGCAGTTAGGGGCGATCAGGCAGGCAGGTGAGCAGTTAGGAGCCAGTGGTCCTGGATTGTGAGAGGGATGTCCAACTGCCAGTTTAGGCCCGATCACCAGGATCAGGCCTAAACCGGCAGTCAGACATCCCCCAAGGGGTCCCAGATTGGAGAGGGTGCAGGCTGGGCTGCAGGGACCCCTCCCCATGCACAAATTTTGTGCACTGGGCCTCTAGTCTATAATAATAAAAGCATAATATGCTAATTAGACCGGATGTCCTTCCGGATGAAGCCGGGGCTGCAAGGGAAGCCCGGGTCCCAGGTGCCTGCCGGTGGCCGGAGGAAAGCCCAGGTCCAGGGTGCCAGAGGGAAGCTGATGCCGGCAACTGGGGGAAGGAATACCTACTCTTGCACGAATTTCATGCATCGGGCATCTAGTAAGTAATAAAGTCATTTGTCTCTGCCCCAAGACTCTTGTGTCTTTGTCCTGCATCCATGAAACTGGCATGCTAACTTTCTAGTTTGCAAAAAGTAGAAAATCTATGACTTATCACAGTTCTTAAACAATAGTTGCTATATTCTGTCCATTCATCTTCTACAATATCTTACAACATCAATCCCTTTGCTCCATTTACACTCCTTTCCTCTAGTCACCTCATCACTTCTGTCTGGGATTGATTGCCTACATGACCCATTCATCTCTGCTTTCTTTCCTTCTAAACTGTCTTCACATCATTGCCAGAACATTCTTCCTACAACAAAATGTGTACCATATAACTTTTTCACGTGATAACACAGAACAATTCTTAAATGTTCAAACTTCACTTCGAATGGCGCTTCTCTATCTCCACACCCTATTCTCCAGCCAGATAAAATCACATTTGGCCACTGTGTTTTTGTCCATAATGTGTCCTCTCTCTGAAGTTCCCAGTCATCATGAAAACATTCAGACCCAGTTCTAATGATATTTTCTCAAACCAGAAGTTATCCCACCCCATTCTGAACATTTTACTTTTCCTTCCTTATGCCCTGTATCACATTTACTCCCTTGTGTTATACCAGCTTTAATGTATCTCTTATTTAATATGTATCTATATTTGAAGTTGCTTGAGGTGAAGGGACCATGCCTTGTACAACATTGTATACTCTACAATTCCTGGTATAATAGATTATTTATATATATAAAAGCCTAAGCCAACCGAAACAACCAAACGGATGACAGAACAGGCTGTGTAGGATGATCAGGCCAGCAGGGGGGTTAGTGAGGGATGACCAAATGACTGAACAGAGGGCTGTGTGGGGTGACCAGGCCAGCAGGGGAGGCTGTGAGGGGCGACCAAACGACCGAACAGCAGGCTGCGTGGAGCAACCAGGCCAGCAGGGGGGAAGTTGGGGGCAAACAGGCCAGCGTGGGGTGGGGGGAGTTAGGGGTGACCAGACTGGCAGGGAGGGGCAGTTGGGGGTGACTATGCTGGCAGGGGGTCAGTTGGGGGTGACCAGGCCAGCAGGGGGGGCAGTTAGGGGCAATCAGGCAGGCAGGCAGGTGAGCAGTTAGGAGCCAGCAGTCCTGGATTGTGAGAGGGATGTCCGACTGCCAGTTTAGGCCTGATCCCACAGGCAGTCGGACATCCCCCGAGGGGTCCCAGATTGGAGAGGGTGCAGGCCAGGCTGAGGGACACACACCCCTCGTGCACGAGTTTTGTGCCCCGGGTCACTAGTTAATATATAATATCAGAAAAATAATCATTATTAGGTCAATTCTTAGTATAAAACAATGTTAAATTTATTGTCACCTCCAAAAATCTTATAGCCCCTTAAACATAAATGTATTACACATTTTTGGTAGCAAGCCAAGTTGATACCAGTTATTGTGATATATTGTCATATATACTAATGTGACACTGTTTATATTTATTTCTAAGATCTTAGTTCTCTGTATTTTTCTCAATGTTGTGTTTCCTATGTAAAGACTATAACTGATAGATATAGCAGCCTAGAGTTTCATGAGCTCAGTACTGACCCATTTTTCAGGTTGACCCCAAGAGTATACAAAAGAGAAGTCATGGATTTTAATATATATCTTGTTTTGCTTCAATTATAAGAATTTAGTTACTTCAAGGATAGAATGCTTCTTTACCAGCATTCTAAATACCAAGGAAAGTACATTCAGCCTCAAGTACTGTGCTGTGGTCTAAATATAACACCACTTCTGCTTATAAGTCTTCAATTTAAAACAGACACTGTATTTGTAGCATTTGCACTGATGGCTCTGCAGCATTTGCTTCTTATCTATGTCACTAGGATGTACTCAGGATTTAGCAAGGTCCACCTATCATTTAGTACTAAAAGCTTTCAGCTGGCTTTCTAGACAGCCGAGAGAAAGGGAACAAAGAGGAGGACCTAAGTACCAGATTGAAAAAAGCAAACTACTAAGGCTCATTGGAGAGTCAAATGTAGCTAGTCAATGACATCAGGTAAATGCTTCTATTCTTAAACGCTTTTGGTTCCAGTCTTTTCCAAGAAAAGTTTTATAAAAATAAAATTAACAATAAGATGAAAATATAACAATGGGTACTATACATGATATACATTTTTGGGGATACTTAAATAACTAAAGTAAAATGCTAAGACAGCCTAGCACCTAGTGCATGCTCAGTACATATTTGTTTTTATTATAACTGTATGCTGGTCATTATATGCTATTTTATGTATATCATCTCATTTAATATAAGGAAGGTTTATTATTACTGTTTTCTAATTCAGATATCTAAATTGCTCAAAATCTCACAGAAACTATCTTCTATTAGGTCAGTTGGCCACCAAATCCCATGCTCTTAAAAGCGTATTTTCTCCTGGACTTCCAAACAACAAATAGTCTATAAAACTGGGTAGGGACTATGATCAAAATAATTTAGAGTGATTGTGTAACCACAGTTTTAGTTCCTCACCAGTGACAGAATCAGGAATGATCCTCAATATATAGATTTCCACATGCATGAATCCCAATTTCTTTTGTAACCATAGAGACAGTTGCAGATCTTACATAGAGAATAGTCTGAGTGTTCTTTGTCTTTGTCCCTCTGATACAGAGATCAGGAGTTCCCACTCAAAACCAAAGGAAGATATAAATGAATCAAAGAAGAAAGAATGGTTGAAAAAAAATTAAATAGAGTGCTTCATTTTGATTTACTGAAAGTTTAATAATGTAATCCAGAAATAATGTGTGATTTAAAAGTAATTAAATGAACATGGACACTCACTGCTTAATTAAAGAAACAAAATTTAGACAAAGCAAAGGGTGTTCATTTGTTGTGATGAGGATATAATTTTTTATCCCCCTTCTGTGGAATAAGACAAGGTATATAAACAAACATGACTAAGGATAACACCTGCCCCGTGGACTTAATGGACCATTATGTTTTATTGTGGCAATCCAAATGAACTTGGTGCAGGGGCTTGGAGGAGAAGAGCATTTCCAGCATGAAGATAAGGCCAGTGACACAGGCAAAAACTTTATTGGTTCAACCAAAGGAATGAAGAAACCCAAGCAATTTTATTTTAAACCATTCTAAAAACTATAGTTCCCATACCACATATTTAGAGGCGGGGGAATGAACAATTTATTTCTGACAATTTCATCATCTCAATTCTTTTTTTTTTTTTTTTTTTTTTTTTTTTTTTTTTAAATATTTTTATTGAGGTATTATATGTGTACATATCTTACTATTACCCCCCACCCCACACCCACACATGCCCTCCCCCCCCCAGAGTTTTGCGTCCATTGTTTATGCTTATATGTATGCATACAAGTCCTTCGTTTGATTTCATAACTCCCCCACCTTTCCCAAACTTTCCCCCTGTACTTTGAAAGTCTGTTTGATGCTTTACTGTCTCTGTATCTATCTTTTTGTTCACCACTTTATAATGTTCTTTACTATCCCTAAATGAGTGAGATCATGTGGTATTTTTCTTTCATTGACTGGCTTATTTCACTTAGCATAATGTTCTCCAATTCCATCCAGGTTGCTGCAAATGATGAGAATTCCTTCTTTTTTATGGCAGCATAGTATTCCATTGTGTAGATGTACCACAGTTTTCCGATCCAGTCATCTGCTGATGGGCACCTAGGCTGTTTCCAAATCTTAGCTATTGTAAATTGTGCTGCTATGAACATAGTGGTGCATATATCCTTTCTGATTGGTGTTTCTAGTTTCTTCGGATATATTCCCAGGAGTGGGATTACTGGGTCAAATGGGAGTTCCATTTTCAGTTTTTTGAGGAAACTCCATACTGTTCTCCACAGTGGCTGCACCAGTCTGCATTCCCACCAGCAGTGCACGAGGGTTCCTTTTTCTCCGCATCCTCGCCAACACTTGTTGTTTGTTGATTTGTTGATGATAGCCATTCTGACAGGTGTGAGATGGTACCTCATTGTTGTTTTGATTTGCATCTCTCGGATAATAAGTGACTTTGAACATGTTTTCATGTGTCTCTTGGCCTTCCTTCTGTCTTCTTTTGAAAATATTCTGTTTAGGTCTGTTGCCCATTTTTTTATTGGATCATTTATCTTCCTCTTATTAAGTTGCATAAGCTGCCTGTAGATGTTGGAGATTAAACCTTTATCAGTGATAGCATTTGCAAATATGTTTTCCCATGCGGTGGGCTTTCTTGTTGTTTTGTTGATGGTTTCTTTTGCTGTAAAAAAGCTTTTTATTTTGATGTAGTCCCATTTGTTAATTTTCTCTTTAGCTTCCATTGCCCTAGGGGCAGTGTCAGTGAAGAAGTTCTTTTGGCATATGTCTGAGATTTTGTTGCCTGTGGAGTCCTCTAGTATTTTTATGGTTTCCCGTCTTATGTTTAAGTCCTGTATCCATTTTGAGTTTATTTTTGTGTATGGTGTAAGTTGGTGATCTAGTTTCATTTTTTTGCATGTATCTGTCCAGTTTACCCAACACCATTTATTGAAGAGACTGTCTTGACTCCATTGTATGTTCATGCCTCCTTTGTCAAATATTAATTGAGCATAGTGGTTTGGGTCGATATCTGGGTTCTCTATTCTGTTCCATTGATCAATATGTCTGTTCTTGTGCCAGTACCAGGCTGTTTTGAGAACAGTGGCTTTGTAATACAGCTTGAAATCTGGTATTGAGATCCCACCTACTTTATTCTTCTTTCTGAGGATTGCTGAGGCTAGTCGGGGTCTTTTTTTATTCCAGATGAATTTTTGGAGAGTTCTTTCTAGGTCTGTGAAATATGCTGTTGGTATTTTGATGGGGAGTGCATTGAATCTGTAGATTGCTTTGGGTAGTATGGACATTTTAATGATGTTGATTCTACCAATCCAGGAACATGGTATATTCTTCCATCTGTTTACGTCTTCCTCTATCTCTTTTTTCAGTGTCCTGTAGTTTTCTGCGTATAGGTCTTTTACCTCCTTAGTTAAGTTTATTCCTAGGTATCTTAATTTTTTTGGTGCGATGGTAAATGGGATTGCTTTTTTAGTCTCTCTTTCTGTAAGTTCATTATTGGTGTATAGAAAAGCCATAGATTTCCTGGCGTTAATTTTATATCCCGCTACATTGCCGAATTCATTTATTAAGTCTATTAGTTTTTTGATGGAATCTTTTGGGTTTTTTATGTACAATATCATGTCATCTGCAAATAAGGACAGCTTCACTTCTTCTTTTCCAATTTGGATGCCTCTTATTTCTTCTTCTTGCCTAATTGCGATAGCTAATACTTCCAGTACTATGTCAAACAGGAGTGGTGAGAGTGGGCATCCCTGTCTTGTTCCTGTTCTTAGGGGAAATGGTTTTAGTTTTTGCCCATTGAGTATGATGTTTGCTGTGGGTTTATCATAAATAGCTTTTATTATGTTGAGGTACGAGCCTTCTATTCCCACCTTGTTGAGAGTTTTTATCAAGAAAGGGTGTTGGATTTTGTCAAATGCTTTTTCTGCATCTATTGATATGACTATGTGATTTTTATCTCTCAATTTGTTTATGTGATGTATCACGTTTATTGATTTGCGGATATTGTACCATCCTTGCATTCCTGGAATAAATCCTACTTGGTCATGGTGTATGATCTTTCTGATGTATTGCTGGAGCCGATTTGCTAGAATTTTGTTGAGGATTTTGGCATCAATGTTCATGAGGGATATTGGCCTGTAATTCTCTTTCATTGAGTTGTCTTTATCTGGTTTTGGTATTAGGGTGATGCTGGCTTCATAGAAGGAGCCTGGAAGTGTTCCTTCCTCTTGAATTTTTTGGAATAGTCTGAGGAGGATAGGTTTTAGTTCTTCCTTGAAAGTTTGATAAAACTCTCCTGTGAAGCCATCTGGCCCCGGGCTTTTGTTTGCTGGAAGCTTTTTGATGACTGCTTCAATTTCTTCCATAGTTACTGGCATGTTGAGCTGTTTAGAATCTTCCTGATTAAGTTTTGGAAGGTTGTATTTTTCTAGGAATATGTCGATTTCCTCTAGGTTGTCCAGTTTGTTGGAATAGAGTTGTTCGTAGTATTTTGTAACAATCCTTTGTATCTCAGCGGGATCTGTTGTTATTTCACCTCTTTCATTTCTGATTTTGTTTATTTGGGTCCTCTCTCTTTGCTTCTTGGTGAGCCTGGCTAGAGGTCCATCAATCTTGTTTATCCTTTCAAAGAACCAGCTCTTGGTTTTGTTGATCTTTTGTATTGTTTCTTTGGTCTCTATGTCGTTTATCTCCGCTCTGATCTTTATTATTTCTTTCCTTCTGCTTACACTAGGCTTATCTTGTTGCTCTCTCTCTAACTCTTTGAGTTGTTGGGTTAGGTAATTTATTACCATTGTTTCTTGTTTTTTGAAGTAGGCTTGTAGAGCTATGAACTTCCCTCTCAGGACTGCTTTCATTGTGTCCCATAGATTTTGGATTGTTGTGTTTTCATTGTCGTTTGTTGCCATGATGTTTTTTATTTCTTCCTTGATGTCTTTGGTAACCCAGTCATGGTTTAATAACATGCTGTTTAGTCTCCAAGTATTTGATTTCTTGGGGTTGTTTTTATTGTAGTTGATTTCCAGTTTTATGCCACTGTGATCTGAGAAGATACTTGATATGATTTCTATCTTCTTGAATTTGTAGAGACTTTGCCTATGACCTAACATATGGTCTATCTTTGAAAATGACCCATGTGCACTTGAGAAGAATGTATATTCTGTGGCTTTGGGGTGAAATGTTCTGAAGATGTCGATTAATTCCATCTGTTCTAGTGAGTCATTTAGGTTTGATGTTTCTTTGCTGATTTTTTGTTTAGAGGATTTGTCCAATGGTGATAGTGGGGTATTGAAGTCTCCTACTATGATTGTATTACTGTCAATCTCTCCTTTGATATCTTCCAGGAGTTTTTTAATGTATCTTGGTGCTCCTGTATTGGGTGCATATATGTTTACCAGAGTTATTTCTTCTTGTTGGATTTCTCCCTTTAGTATTATGAAGTGGCCTTCATTATCTCTTGTTATGTCCTTCACTTTGAGATCTAATTTGTCAGATATAAGTATTGCAACCCCAGCTTTTTTTTCATTTCCATTTGCCTGGAAAACCTTTTTCCATCCCTTTACTCTCAGTCTGTATGCATCCTTTTTTTTGAGGTGGGTTTCCTGTAGACAGCAGATATCTGGGTTTTGTTTTCTTATCCAGTCTGTTACCCTGTGTCTTTTGATTGGGGCATTCAATCCATTTACATTTAAAGTTATTATTGATAGGTACTTATTTGACGCCATTTTTATTCTATACCCCTGTGTACCTTCTTTGCTTCCTATTTCTTTCTTTTTTTTTTACAGCAGACCCTTTAGCATTTCTTTCATTGCTGGTTTGGTGGTGATAAACTCCCTTAGTCCTTTTTTGTCTGTGAAGCTCCTGATTTCACCTTCAATTTTGATTGATAGCCTTGCTGGGTACAGTATTCTTGGATTTAGACCCTTCCTTTGCATGACTTGGTATATTTCATTCCATTCCCTTCTGGCCTGATGAGTTTCTGTTGAGAAATCAGTTGCTAGTCTGATGGGGGTTCCTTTGTATGTAACTGTCTGTCTCTCTCTGGCCGCTTGTAAGATTCTTACTTTGTCGTTGGTGTTTGCCAACTTAACTATAATGTGCCTTGGCGTCGGTCTTTTGGGGTTCATTTTGCTTGGAACTCTGTGAGCTTCTTGGATTTGTGTGAGTTTTTTCTTCCCTATATCAGGGAAGTTTTCTGTTATTATTTCTTCAAACAGGTTTTCTATTCCTTGCTCAGTTTCCTTTCCTTCTGGCACCCCTATTATCCTGATGTTGTTTTGTTTTGTATTGTCCCGAAGTTCCCTTACGCTCTCCTCAATCTTTCTAATTTTTGTTTCTAGAAGCTGTTGTAATTGGGTATTTTTTTCCATCTTGTCTTCTAGCTCACTTATGCGGTCCTCTGCTTCATCTAGTCTACTCTTGATGCTTTCTATTGAGTTCTTTACAGCAGCGATGTCATTTTTCATTTCTTCTTGGTTCTTCTTCATTTCTTCTTGGTTCTTACTCATATTGTCGAATTTGTCTTCCATCCTTTTCAGCCACCCTATGACCATTTCTCTGAATTCTTTCTCTGATAGGTTGTTTGCCTCTAAATCGTTTACTTCCTTTTCTGGTGATGCCTGTTTCTCTTTCCTGTGGGGGCTGTTTCTTTGTCTCCCCATGGTCTCTCTTCTCCGGATGTCTGGTTATATAGATTTCTCTCTCTGGCGTTGATTTAAAGGTATAAAATACAACACAACCAGGCACAACAGACAAGGCACTGAACAGAATTGTATTCACGATATTAATAACCTCCAATAAAGGTAACCACCAGAGAAAGACAAATTAGGGAATAGGAGTGGAAGAGGGAGAGTAAAAAGAAAGAACAACAACAACAAAAAAAACAAAACAAAACAAAAAAAACAACGAGTGTGAATCTGAACTTGGGAAAAGAGCAGAAAGAAAGAAAAGAAAAAGAAATAACAGAAAAGAAAAATAAAAGAAAAAAAAAGTAAGAGAGACAAGAATGATACTAAGAGAGAAAAGGGGAACAAACTATATATATGGGGAGTAAACTCCACTAGAACAACCACTATTCCCAGCAAATTCCAGCAACACGAGCCTGGAGATTAATACAAACTGCAACAGCAGCTAATATCAAGTGAGGCAAGGGAAAACAAAAGTAAAAAACAAACAAAAACAAAGCAAACAAAAGAACCAACCAAACCAACAAAAAGAATAATCAAAACTATCTCATAAAAAAGCCTAAAAATTCAATCTAATCAACATTCAAGCAAACAACAACAAAAGGCCCGAGAGAAAAATAATTTTTTTAAGGTAGCGTAGAGAGAGGTTTGTATGGATTTGGAGCAGGGGGTTGGGAATTAGATATATAAGTAGGGTGAAGTTTTAGCAGGGAGTAAACTGAAAAAGTAGGGAAAATCTAAAGCCAGAAAGGGTTAAGATAAACTGGGGACCAAAATGGGAAAGGTTAGGAGGAGAGTGATGGCATAATGTTAGCTTTGAGATAGGGTAAAGCGATTGTAAGGGAAAGATGCAAATCGAATGTAGGACACTAATCCAAAAAAAAAAAGAAAGAGAAAATCAAATGACATTAAAAAAAAAAAAAAAAAAAAAAAAAAAAAAAAAAAGTAAAATAATAGTAATAATAGTGTTGATTGAAAATAAAAATGTAATAATTAAAAAGGTGAAAATCGAGTGAGGAAAAAGAAAAAAAATTAGTTTCTTAAGTAAAAGATGCAAAAAATGAAAATAAAAAAATATGAGAATAAAAAATTTTAAAAATTGAAAAAAGAATTGAAAATTAAAAAATAGGAAGACTAAAATGTGCAGTAGCGGCTGTCATTCACTTCCTCTATTATTCTGTTTGGTACGCCTTTTTCCCAGTCTGGGCGGTATTTCAGTTCAGCTTCATTCCAGGGCTCCTCAGTGTTGGAAGCCAGTCCTGCTTTTTAAGCCAGCCGTGTCTTAATTTCTCGTATTTTCATCATCTCAATTCTGTTTAAACACACTCTAATGAAAAGGTCTAAACCAGAAAAATGCTATGCATTGAATTCATAATAAGCTATTTTTCCCTGTAACAAAAAGTTAATCAGTTTAACATTTACAGATTTAATAGCCATGTGGTAAAAAATATATATTATCTCCGGTTTTTGTCCTTATAAATATATCACTCATGTATGTGTGTGCATATATGTATGTACATGTATGTATATATCTTTTAGCCTCTTATTTTTTCTGATACAAATGACAAATTGCTACATTGTAGAGATAGCTAGATATTTAATCATAAAATATTTTACATCGTGTTTTGAGGTTAATTTTTTAAAACTTAAATTTACCTTGTGTAGCTCAACTTACTGTTTTTAGTAAGATTTTTTTTCAGAAGCTTGACCAATAATAATTGCACAATAGCTAAGAGTGCTGGCTCTTTGCCAGGCTGGTTACCTCTGTTCATTCATTGATAAAATAGAGACAATAGAAGTAACTTCTTCAGATAGGGATTTTTTAAAATAAATCTTTATTGTTGAAAGTATTACAACTTTCTCCCTCCCACCCCTGACCCTCAAGACTTCACCACCCTCTTGTCTATGTCTATGGGTTATGTATATATACACATGAGTTCATTGGTTGATCTCTTTTCCCCCTCCACTCTCCCCTGCCTTCCCTCTGAGGTTTGACAGTTTGTTCGATGTTTCTATGTCTCTGGGTCTATTTTTGTTCATCAGTTTATGTTGTTCATTAGATTCCACATATGAGTGAGATCATGTGATATTTATCTTTCTCTGACTGGCTTATTTCGCTTAGCGCAGTGGTCGGCAAACTCATTAGTCAACAGAGCCAAATATCAACAGTACAACGATTGAAATTTCTTTTGAGAGCAAAATTTTTTAAACTTAAACTATATAGGTAGGAACATTGTTATTAACTTAATTAGGGTTCTCCTAAGCTGGCCTTTGCTAAAAACTCAAGGGGCCAAAGAGCCGAATGTGGCTCATGAGCCACAGTTTGCCGACCACTGGCTTAGCATAATGCTCTCTAGGTCCATCCATGCTATTGCAAACGTTAAGAGTTCTTTTTTTTTAAGATCAGTAATGCATGTGAAACTCTTGGGATAGTACCCAGTACAGAGTAAGCACTAAATAAACCCTAGCTATTATTGTTATTTAATGTCAGAATAAGATGAAAAATTAAACATTTTAATAATATTTCATTTGAATGACCTTCCAAGGAAACACCCAGCCCATTATCTTTCTTGATAATCTTGTAAATAGATTCACTTTTATCTCAGATCAGTTGAGACATGGATAGAGATTTTCCCAGGAGCTTTTTCTAAGTAATCCAAAGAAAGTAATAACCACGACTTGTGACAAAGCTTAAAGATGAACGAATTTACAGGGTAGAATAATTGCAACAACTATTCAGATTGACTACTGTGGTCTGTGGGGCATCATTCCTTTCTCACCTCCTATCTGCCATGGATGCTAAGCAAAGATATTCCAACTTGAAGGACTGAGATCCAGATCTTGAAAGCCCTTCACACTTGATTGGCATCTCTTCCCAGTACTAAGAAGACTCTTGCAACCTCAGGTTATCACATACCTCTCACTGTATGGGGCTCCTGCTCTGGCTTTCTCATGGCCTTTCCTAGTCTTTTTTTTTTTTTTTTTTTTTTTTCCAATTTTTTTTATTAAGGTATTATATGTGTACATATTTTACCATTGCCACCCCCCACCCCACTCCCATATATGCCCTCACCCCCCAGAGTTTTGCATCCATTGGTTATGCTTATATGCATGCATACAAGTCCTTTGATTGATTTCTTATCTCCCCCACCTCTCCCTAACTTTCCCCCTGTAATTTGACAGTCTGTTTGATGCTTTACTGTCTCTGTATCTATCTTTTTGTTCAAGTTTATAATGTTCTTTATTACCCATAAATGAGTGAGATCATGTGGTATTTTTCTTTCATTGACTGACTTATTTCACTTAACATAATGTTCTCCAATTCCATCCAGGTTGCTGCAAATGGTGGGAATTCCTTCTTTTTTATGGCAGCATAGTATTCCATTGTGTAGATGTACCACAGTTTTCTGATCCAGTCATCTGCTGACGGGCACCTAGGCTGTTTCCAAATCTTAGCTATGGTGAATTGTGCTGCTATGAACATAGGGGTGCATATATCCTTTCTGATTGGTGTTTCTAGTTTCTTCGGATATATTCCCAGGAGTGGGATTACTGGGTCAAATGGGAGTTCCATTTTCAGTTTTTTGAGGAAGCTCCATACTGTTCTCCACAGTGGCTGCACCAGTCTGCATTCCCACCAGCAGTGCACGAGGGTTCCTTTTTCTCCGCATCCCCGCCAACACTTGTCGTTTGTTGATTTGTTGATGATAGCCATTCTGACAGGTGTGAGATGGTACCGCATTGTTGTTTTGATTTGCATCTCTCGGATAATTAGTGACGTTGAGCATGTTTTCATGTGTCTCTTGGCCTTCCTTCTGTCTTCTTTTGAAAAGCTTCTATTTAGGTCTGTTGCCCATTTCTTTATTGGATCATTTATCTTCCTTTTATTAAGTTGTATAAGCTGCATGTAGATGTTGGAGATCAAACCTTTATCAGTGATGCCATTTGCAAATATGTTCTCCCATGCAGTAGGCCTTCTTGTTGTTTTGTTAATGGTTTCTTTTGCTGTGAAAAAGCTTTTTATTTTGATGTGGTCCCATTTGTTAATTTTCTCTTTAGTTTCCATTGCCCTAGGGGCAGTGTCAGTGAAGAAGTTCTTTTGGCATATGTCTGAGATTTTGTTGCCTGTGGATTCCTCTAGTATTTTTATGGTTTCCCGTCTTATGTTTAAGTCCTGTATCCATTTTGAGTTTATTTTTGTGTATGGCGTAAGTTGGTGATCAAGCTTCATTTTTTTGCATGTATCTGTCCAATTTTCCCAACACCATTTGTTGAAGAGACTGTCTTGACTCCATTGTATGTTCATGCCTCCTTTGTCAAATATTAATTGAGCATAGTGGTTTGGGTCAATATCTGGATTCTCTATTCTGTTCCACTGATCTATATGTCTGTTCTTGTGCCAGTACCAGGCTGTTTTGAGAACAGCGGCTTTGTAATACAGCTTGAAATCTGGTATTGAGATCCCTCCTACTTTATTCTTCTTTCGCAGGATTGCTGTGGCTATTCGGGGTCTTTTTTTATTCCAGATGAATTTTTGGAGAGTTCTTTCAAGGTCGGTGAAATATGCCATTGGTATTTTAATGGGGAGTGCATTGAATCTATAGATTGCTTTGGGTAGTATGGACATTTTAATGATGTTGATTCTACCAATCCATGAACATGGTATGTTCTTCCATCTGTTTACGTCTTCCTCTATCTCTTTTTTCAGTGTCCTGTAGTTTTCCATGTATAGGTCTTTTACCTCCTTAGTTAAGTTTATTCCTAGGTATCTTAATTTTTTTGGTGCGATGGTAAATGGAATTGCCTTTTTAGTATCTCTGTCTGTAAGTTCACTATTGGTGTATAGAAAGGCCATAGATTTCTTGGCGTTAATTTTGTATCCTGCTACATTGCCAAATTCATTTATTAAGTCTATTAGTTTTTTGACGGAGTCTTTCGGATTTTTTATGTACAATATCATGTCGTCTGCAAATAAAGACAGCTTTACTTGTTCTTTTCCAATTTGGATGCCTTTTATTTCTTCTTCTTGTCTAATTGCAATGGCTAATACTTCCAGTACTATGTCAAACAGGAGTGGTGAGAGTGGGCATCCCTGTCTTGTTCCTGTTCTTAGGTGAAATGTTTTTAGTTTTTGTCCATTGAGTATGATGTTTGCTGTGGGTTTATCATATATAGCTTTTATTATGTTGAGGTATGAGCCTTCTATTCCCACCTTGTTGAGAGTTTTTATCAAGAAAGGGTGTTGGATTTTGTCAAATGCTTTTTCTGCATCAATTGATATGACTATGTGATTTTTATCTCTCAATTTGTTTATGTGATGTATCACGTTTATTGATTTGCGGATATTATACCATCCTTGCATTCCTGGGATAAATCCTACTTGGTCGTGGTGTATGATCTTTCTGATGTACTGCTGGAGCCGATTTGCTAGAATTTTGTTGAGGATTTTGGCATCTATGTTCATGAGGGATATTGGTCTGTAATTCTCTTTCATTGTGTTGTCTTTATCTGGTTTTGGTATTAGGGTGATGCTGGCTTCATAGAAGGAGCTTGGAAGTTTTCCTTCCTCTTGAATTTTTTGGAATAGTCTGAGGAGGATAGGTTTTAGTTCTTCCTTGAATGTTTGGTAAAACTCTCCTGTGAAGCCATCAGGCCCCGGGCTTTTGTTTGCCGGAAGCTTCTTGATGACTGCTTCAATTTCATCCATAGTTATTGGCCTATTGAGCTCTTTAGATTCTTCTTGATTGATTTTTGGAAGGTTATATTTTTCTAGGAATATGTCCATTTCCTCCAGGTTGTCCAGTTTGTTGGAATAGAGTTGTTCGTAGTATTTTGTAACAATCCTTTGTATTTCAGCGGGGTCTGTTGTTATTTCACCTCTTTCATTTCTGATTTTGTTTATTTGGGTCCTCTCTCTTTGCTTCTTGGTGAGCCTGGCTAGAGGTCCATCAATCTTGTTTATCCTTTCGAAGAACCAGCTCTTGGTTTTGTTGATCTTTTGTATTGTTTCTTTGGTCTCTATGTCATTTATCTCCGCTCTGATCTTTGTTATTTCCTTCCTTCTGGTTACACTGGGCTTTTCTTGCTGCTCTTTTTCTAGCTCTTTGAGTTGTAGGGTTAAGTAATTTATTACCATTGATTCTTGTTTTTTGCAATAGGCTTGTAGAGCTATGAACTTCCCTCTCAAGACTGCTTTCACTGTGTCCCATAGATTTTGGATTGTTGTGTTTTCATTGTCATTTGTTGCCATGATGTTTTTTATTTCTTCCTTGATCTCTCTGGTGACCCAGTCATGGTTTAATAGCATGCTTTTTAGTCTCCAAGTGTTTGATTTCTTTGGATTGTATTTATTGTAGTTGATTTCCAGTTTTATGCCACTGTGATCTGAGAAGACGCTTGATATAATTTCTATCTTCTTGAATTTGAAGAGACTTTGCCTGTGACCCAGCATATGGTCTATCTTTGAAAATGACCCATGTGCACTTGAGAAGAATGTATATTCTGTGGCTTTGGGGTGAAATGTTCTAAAGATGTCAATTAATTCCATTTCGTCTAGTGATTCATTTAGGATTGCTGTTTCTTTGCTGATTTTTTGTTTAGAGGATTTGTCCAGTGGTGATAGTGGGGTATTAAAGTCTCCTACTATGATTGTATTGCTATTAATCTCTCCCTTGAAATCTTCCAGGAGTTTTTTTATGTATTTGGGTGCTCCTATATTGGGAGCGTATATGTTTACCAGAATTATTTCTTCTTGTTGGATTTCTCCCTTTAGTATTATGAAGTGGCCTTCTTTATCTCTTGTTATGGCATTTACTTTGAGGTCTATTTTGTCAGATATAAGTATTGCTACCCCAGCTTTTTTTTCATTTCCATTTGCCTGAAAGATACTTTTCCATCCCTTCACTTTCAATCTGTGTGAGTCTCTTGTTCTGAGGTGGGTCTCTTGTAGACAGCATATATATGGGTCGTGT
The DNA here is from genome assembly GCF_027574615.1 of Eptesicus fuscus. NCBI lineage: Eukaryota > Metazoa > Chordata > Mammalia > Chiroptera > Vespertilionidae > Eptesicus > Eptesicus fuscus. Next base: position 58,207,647 of record NC_072474.1, read on the forward strand.
TTTTTTATCCATTCAGCTACTCGATATCTTTTGATTGGAGCATTTAGTCCATTTACATTTAAAGATATTACTGAAAGGTATTTGTTTGTGGTCATATCTATTTTTGTGTCTATATTCCTTCTTACCTGTTTATTTCTTCTTTTTACAGTATTCCCTTTAGCAATTCTTGCATTGCTGGTTTGGTGGTGATAAACTCCTTAAGCCTTTTTTTATCTGCAAAGCTCCTGATTTCCCCTTCAATTTTGATTGATAGTCTTGCGGATATAGTATTCTTGGATTCAGTCCTTTGCTTTGCAACACTTTGTATACCTCCGTCCATTCACTTCTAGCTTGTTGTGTTTCTGTTGAGTAATCATTTGACAATCTGATGGGTGTTCCTTTGTAGGTAACTCTCTGTCTCTCTCTTGCCGCCTTTAAGATTCTCTCTTTATCATTTATATTTGCCATTGAAATTATGACATGTCTTGGTGTGGGTCTTTTGGGGTTGATCCTGCTTGGGACTCTCTGTACTTGCGTAACTTTTATCTTTCCCATATCCGGGAAGTTTTCTGTCATTATTTCTTCAAATAGATTTTCTAATCCCTGCTGCTCTTCTTGTCCTTCTGGCAGCCCTATTATACGCATGTTACTTCGTTTCATGTTGTCCCGAAGCTCCCTTAGGCTTTCCTCCTGCTTTTTAATTTTTTTCTCCAATTGCTGTTGAGATTGAGCTTGTTTCTGTACCTGATCTTCTAACTCACTAATTCGGTCCTCTGCTTCTTGTAGTCTACTGTTGAAACTTTCCATGGTGTTTTTGATTGTAGCTATATCACTTTTCATTTCTTCCTGATTCTTGCATAAGTTGTTTATTTTCTCATCCATCCGATGTATAAATTCCACGACCATTACTCTAAACTCCTTTTCGGTCATGTTACAAGCTTCAGTTTCACTGATTTCCTTTCTTGGCGACTCCACATTTTCTTTCCTCTGTGAGTTATTTCGTTTCCCCATTCTGGCTATCACCAGAAAGCTCAAGCTTCCGTTTGCGTGGACCTGGGCCGTGTGCTGTGGGGACTTCGCTCCACCCGAGTTTCACTGAAGTGCTCTGACACTAGGACGTGTGGCTGCCTTTGGTTGGTGGGAACCAGACTTGCCCAGGGTCAGTGTCCCCAGTGTTCCGTGTGGTCTCGTGTGCACACTTAGATTCAGGGGCCCTGTCTGCACCACACTGTTGGTATGTGCCGAAAATGAGATCCTTAGCATGTGCCAGGAGTCAGAGTTTCCCTGTGTCTGCACCAAGACTAGAGTGTCAGAGTCTCTGTTGCCTTGTGCGGTTTCTCGTTGAGACTCAGGGTCCCTATGTGTGCATGCACCAACAATTGGGGTCGCTGGCTCTTAGTGTGAATGCGCTGTGAATCAGGGATCCCAGGCAGCTGTGTCCGGCGTGCCAAATTCCCTGAAGTGGAGCTGCGACCTGTGTGTGCTCTCTCTACTGAGCCAAACCGGCTAGGGCGCACACTCTTGATTTCCTGAAGGTGAGCTGGCTCTGTGCACTCTACCGGAG